>NC_143061.1:56090000-56390714 GCF_052426305.1 Pelodiscus sinensis | reverse complement strand
TAGGAATTTTTTCCTAATGTCCAATCTAAACCTCCCCTGCTGCACTTGTCTCAGGGAGAACTGTCCTTCAGCAGGACTGGGACTGACTCTATCCCCGTAAAAAAGCTGAAAATGAGCATTGAGAACTATGTGCATCCAAATTGCCCATCTCTAGTGTGAACGTTCAGAACCGGTGCTCAAAACAAAAGACAAAGTTGCTTTCTTTTGAATACAAACTGTCCTTCTTCCTGATCTTTACATCCTAAAGACTTGGATCTGGAGCAATCACGTGATCTAACTAAGGAACGCTTTCTGCCTCATTCGATCATCTGTTCCTTGACTGGATCGGGAACACGTGGATCCAGTGACACCCGCCATGTGGATTGGCTCTGGCTACACAGGGCAGCACAATTGAGGCAGAGGTGCTGGAACAGTTTGTGCAGTGGGGCTGCTGAAAGCCATTGAAGCAGATTGCAAACGCTGTAGGATGAATCAATTTCAAGCCGGGGGTGCGGAAGCCCGCCCTGTACTCATAACTCCAGGGCTTATGCATTGAATAGTACTGCCTCTTAGGTAGGCAGTTCGCAAATTTTAGATCCTTCTTTGGAGTCAGTTTTCTTGGCATCATGCCTTGAGTCTTTAAGAATGTTGGATCCATCTGGCTTAGCTCTCAGTACCTCTTTCAGCACTGTGGCTTGTAGCTTGATCTGCCTCTCTTTATGAGCCTATTAAGTAAAAAGTGAACATGTCAAACATCTTGATGGAGAGTTTCCTTTTCCAAAACAAGTCAAGCATCTTGTCTATGCGTTGGATGCTGGGAAAACCAAAGTGGATGAGTCATGTCTCTTAAAATTCTAGCTGCTTTTTCTTTGGATCCACCTTCCTGGGATCAAAGATGATTGTGTCTGTGTCTAAAAACCTAAGCTAAGCTAGTTACACTGAGAACAAAACCATTATCCTAACTCTGCCTGAAATCTTTCCCAGTCTGAAGGGCACTGAAGAAAGGGATCCAGCTGAAGCATAATGGAACCGCTCCCAAACAGTAAACTAGACACCCTTGGCAGGAGTGGAGGCCACTGGAGTACATCACCCTCAGAAATTGGGGAGGAATGGAGGAAGCGCGTTACTCCTCTAAGGATGGAGATTCCACCACCTCCATAGGGAACCCATTCCAGTGCTTCACCACCCTCCTAGTGAAAGAGCTTTTCCTAATATTCAACCTAGACCCCTCTCTCTGTAATTTGAGACCATTGCTCCTTGTTCTGCCACCCATCACTACTGAGAACAGCCTCACTCCAGTCTCTTTGGAACCTCCCTTCAGGAAGTTGAAGGCTGCTATCAAATCCCCCCTCGCTCTTCTCTTCTGCAGACTAAACAAACCCAAATCCCTCAGTGTCTCCTCATAGCTCATGCGCTCCAGACCCCTAATCATTTTGGTCGCCCTATGCTGGACCCTCTGCAATGCGTCCACATCCTTTCTATAGTGGGGGGCCCAGACCTGGACACACTACTCCAGATGTGGCCTCACCAGAGCCAAATAAAGGGGAATAATCACTTCTCTGGATCTGCTGGCAATGCTCCTCCTAATGCACCATAATATGCCATTAGCCTTCTTGGCTACAAGGGCACACTGTTGAGTCATATCCAGCTTCTCATTCACTGTAATCCCCAGGTCCTTTTCTGCAGAACTGCAACTTCGCCATTCAATCCCCAGCCTGTAACAATGCTTGGAATTCTTCTGTCCCAAGGGCAGGACTCTACACTTGTCCTTGTTGAACCTCATCAGATTTCTTTCGGCCCAATCCTCTAATCTGTCCAGGTCACTCTGGACCCTGTCCCTGCCCTCCAGCATATCTACCTCTCCCCCTAGCTTAGTGTCATTTGCGAACTTGCTGAGGGTGCAATCCATCCCCTCATCCAAGTAAATAAAGATGTTGAACAAAACTGGTCCTAGAACAGATCCTTGGGGCACTTCGCTTGAAACCGACAGCCAACCTGACATCGAGCCGTTGATCACGACCCTTTGGGCCCGACAGTCTAGCCAGCTTTCTATCCATCTTACCGTCCATTTACCCAATCCATATTCCCTTAACTTACTGGCAAGAATATTGTGGGAGACCATATCAAAAGCTTTGCTAAAGTCAAGGTATATCACATCCACTGACTTTCCCATATCCACAGAGCCAGTTACCTCATCATAGAAGCTAATCAGTTTGGTCAGGCACAACTTGCCCTTCGTGAATCCATGTTGGCTATTCCTGATCACTTTCCCCTCTTCCAAGTGCTTCAAAATGGATTCCTTGAGGATCCCCTCCATGATTTTTCCGGGGACTGAGGTAAGGCTGACCGGTCTGTAGTTCCCTGGATCGTCGTCCTTCCCTTTTTAAAAGATGGGCACTACATTTGCCTTTTTCCAATCAGACAGGATCTCTCCTGATCGCCACAAGTTTTCAAAGATAATGGCCAAAGGCTCCACAATGACATTTGCCAACTCCCTCAGTACTCTCAGATGCATTAAATCCGGGCCCATGGATTTGTGTACGTCTAGCTTTTCTAAATCTTTCTTAACTTATTTCCCCACCAAGGGCTGTCCACCTCCTTCCCATACTGCGTTGCCTAGTGCATTTGTCTGGGAGCTGACCTTGTCCTTGAAGACAGAGGCAAAGAAAGCATTGAGTACTTCAGCTTTTCTCCCAGCTTTTCTGTCACTAGGTTACCTCCCTCATCCAGTAAGGGCCCCACACCCTCTCTGATCACCCTCTTATTACTAACATGCCTGTAGAAACCTTTCTTGTTATCCTTCATATCCCTTGCTAGCTGTAATTCCAATTGCGCTTTCGCCTTCCTGATAATTCCCCTGCATTCTCAAGCAATATATTTATACTCCTCCCTAGTCATCTGTCCAAGTTTCCACTTCTTGTAAGCTTCCTTTTTGTGTTTAAGCTCACCAAGGACATCCAAGGTAAGCCAATCTGATCGCCTACCAAATTTGTTTTTCTTGCTGCACATTGGGATGGTTTCTTCCTGTGTCTTTAATAAGGCTTCTTTAAAATACTGCCAGCTCTCCTGGACAACTTTCCCTTCATGTAAGCATCCCAGGGAATCTTACCCATCAGTTCTCTGAGGGAATCAAAGTCTGCTCTTCTGAAGTCCAGGGTGTGTATTTTGCTACACTCCTTTCTTCCTTTGATCAGGATCCTGAAATCTACCATCTCATGATCACTGCTTCCTAGGTTGTCACCCACCTCTATTTCCCCTACTAGTTCCTCCCTGTTTGTGAGCTGCGCATGGCCCCTGGTCAGTTTCTTCAGCACTTGTACCAAGAAGTTATCCCCAACATTCTTCAAAAACTTCCGGGATTGTCTGTGTACTGCCATATTGGTCTCCCAACAGATGTCGGGGTGATTAAAATCCCCCATGAGAACCAGGGCCTGCGATCTGGAAGCTTCTCTGAGTTGTCCGAAGAAAGCCTGGGCTACCTCATCCACCTGATCCGGCGGTCTATAGCAGACAGCAAACACAACATCACCCCTGTTGCTTACACCTCTAAACTTAACCCATAGACTCTCAACAGGGTTTTCTCCCTCTAAATATTGGAGCTCCAAGCAGTCATACTGCTCTCTTATATACAATGCAACTCCTCCTCCTTTTCTCCCCTGCGTGTTCTTTCTGAACAGTTTATGCCCTTCCATGACAGTGCTCCAATCATGCAAGTCATCCCACCAAGTCTCTGTTATTTCAAACAAATCATAGTTCTTTGACTGGGTCAGGGCTTCTAACTCTTCCTGTTTGTTTCCTATGCTTCTCGCATTTGTGTACAAACACCTTAGCTAACCAGTTGACCACCCTACCTTCTCTTGTTAAACGGCTACTGTCCAAGCTGTTCCTGGTGGCTATATTCCATAAGGAGGACAAATACAGAGGCCATTCAAGGCATAGAGGTCTCAGTCAAGTGCCAGCTGTATACAGAAGTATTAATGATGAGTATCTCCTATTTTGTGCTAGATTTTCTGGGAGATGGTGTTGGTGATTTCTGCAGTTTGTGGTTTTGCATTTATTGGATCAATGACAGGGAGACAAAGAGCCGAGATGTCTATTTCGTTTTGGTACATGGTTTGCATTCAATAAATCTTACATTGCAGGGGTAGATTTTCTATTTCTGTAACTGAACTACAGTGGATCTCCTGGATCTAATGCAAGTTTATTCTCAGCATTTCCTTTGTCTTTAACCACCACTTGTTTCTCTTATTCTTCCTATTAGCTTTACTTCCTGTGTAAGGGTAGAACTGGGTGCCATCACCCCATCATTTAGAAAAATGTTATGCAGTATTTCTAGGTGGACGAAGTTATTGTTGCTGACTACTGGCTGAAGCAATAAGGCCCTGACCTCTTGTGGGGCACCAAGTGGATGGAGTGCAGAAATCAATAGGGCTCCATTACACTACCAAGTAAGGATGTTAAGGACTAGTCAACTGTCCGCTAAGCATCCAGTAAGTTGACTAGTCGCGCTCCCCTCCCCCCTTCTGCTTCTATCATAGATGCAGCAAAGAGGGGGGAGCGAACAGGGAGTACTTCACAGTGATGTATGGAGCCTGTGGCCTGCTGGGGACTCTCTGACTCCGGGCTCTGTGTGGCATTTCTGTGTAACCTGGAGTCAGCTGGGGAGTCCTCCCTTGACCCCGGCCTCTGCACGGCATTTCAAAGCGATTGCATCGCATCGAGCCTGGGGGTCAGCAGGGGACTGACCTCCGGCTCCATGTGGGTGCTTCTGCTTTAAAATGCACAAGAGCCCCCACTGGGGTTTTTGTACATTTCAGAAAAGGAATATGGAAGTGCCTAGTGACTAGTCCAGTAGTTAATGGAAATTCTATTGACTACTCAACTAGTAAATGAATTGATATTTAATATCCTTAGTACAAGGTCTCAAATGGTAATTTACACCATTTGAAACAAGCATATAAGTGTGCATGGAAAAAGCTGAATAAAACATACCCTTGAATATTATGTTTTGTTCAAAGCAAAACAGGCCCATCAGGTTTTTTTGTTTCGGGGCTGAACCTAGGCTGTAAGTGTCTTTTTGCATGGGGATGATCGGTTTCTTGCATTCTTCCGCTGTGTCCTTGTGTCCTGGATTTCCCCTTTACCTAGGTCGCATTTGATGCGTTTTGTTTTTCTATTGGGCTCCACGCCGCAGTGGCCGGGCAGGCTCAGCGCTGCTGAGAGCAGCGTTACGTGCGCCCCGCGGCACTGGACAAGCTGGTGCGTTTACCACTTCGGAAAGGTGGGTCCGCCCCAGCACGCCCCCGCCAGCTGGCCTGCGGGGAGGGCGGGGTGTGGCGGCTCCCGCACGAGGCGCGGTGCCCTTACCGCGGGGCGGGGCCGTGCTGCACAGTGATCAGTACCCCCCCCCCCCCCCGGGCTCCCTCCCGGGTCTGTCGCCGCGGACCCTGCCCCCCCCCCCCCCCCCCCCCCCCCCCCCCCGGCTCGCTCCCGGGTCTATCGCCGCGGGCCCCGCCCCTCCCGGCTCCCTCCCGGGTCTGTCGCCGCGGCCCCCCCCCCCGGCTCGCTCCCGGGTCTGTCGCCGCGGGCCCTGCCCCCCCCGGCTCGCTCCCGGGTCTATCGCCGCGGGCCCTGCCCCCACAGCTTGTGCACGAGCCAGCCAATGGAAAGCTTGTGGGCGGTGCGGCTTGGCCCCGCCCCACCCGGCCTCGGTTGCGGGCGTCGACCAATCAGCGCCGGGTCCGCCGGGGCAGGCTCGCGCAGGCCGCCGGAGGGGGCCAGAGCGGAGAGCGGGCGCGCGGGCCGGCGCGGACGGTTGGGAGCGGCGGCGCGTGAGGTAAGGCGGGGGCGGCGCGGGGGGCTCCTGCCGGCGGCCGGGGCGGGGTGACAGCCCCCGCGGAACCGGCCCGGCCCCGCTCGCCCCGCAGCCGGCGCCATTGTGCGCCCAGGGCCGGCCCCGCCCGCCCGCCCCAGCCGCAGGCTCGCGCGGGGCCGCGGCGGCGCTTTGCAGACTCGCCAGAGGCTCCGTCAGGGGCCGGGCGGCGGGAGCGAATTGTCGCCATGGCCGGTGCGGCCCGCCTGCCGCGGGGCCCTGCTCGGAGAGAGGGAGGCCGTGGGGCCGGTACTGCTTCGCCTTGCCCCCAGTGCCGGGGCCAGTCCCGCCCGCCTAGTGCCACGAGGGCGGGGCTCGTAGCGCCCCGGTGCCAGGCCCCTCTGCGAGGGAAGGGCGAGCGGGCTCCCCGGGCAGTGGCAGTAAAGCGGGCAGCGCTCCGAATTGCAGACCGCTCAGCCAGACCAGCGCTCCTCACAGACTAACTGCACTGCAGGAGCATAAGCGTGGAGGGCAAAGCCCCTCGTCAGACGCAGGTCCTTGTGTCTGTGTGCTCTTCAGCAAGGCGGCCAAATGCCAAGAAGGGATGTGTACCCTCTGCTGCCTCACTACAGTTAGGGAATCCCATCGAGGCAAAGCCATCCACTACGTCCTGCATGTTTCCCAGAGTCACTGCCCTTCCTAGCAGAAGGGTATAGGTTGCATTGCCTACTTGGATCACAGCAGCCCCCACTGTAGATTTACCTACTTCAAATTGATTCTCAACTGACTGGTAGCTGTCTGGTGTTGCAACCTTCCGCAAGGCTATTTCCACTGGCTTCTGAGCTGTCGGAGCAGATCTCATTCTGGTATTAGTGTGCTTCACAGTGGAGGAAAGCAATCTCTGCTTGTGTCTCAGCACCAGAACTGGCTTTCCACTGTGTCAAGAGGATCAAATGCTGCCCTCATCTGTCAATTGCTTCTCTCAAATGCTTCGCAGAAGTCTCTTCATGGCCTTCTGAGAGTCTTCCTCGTTCCGGCAGTTCCTGGATGGGCTCTGGACATACTGTAACATAAGGTGCAAGATGTTTGCTATGATTGCCATAGAACTTTGCTGCTGAATGGATTCTATGCTGGATTGCATGCTTATCTTGCTGTGGCATCTGCTATCCTACTATGATGTCTGCATGTATAACGAGGGGCAAAAATGTGCACAAAAAGATTGTTTGACGATGTTTTCAGTTGGAGGGGAGGGAGGAGATGAGTGCATTATGGGATGCTGACAACATGTACCCAGAACCACCTACTGCACTGTTTTGATCCCATTTGCACTGAGAGGGTAACCCAGACTGCAAAAGGATGGCAGGAACTGTGAAATGACTACCCACAGTGCATCACTGTCAAAATTGACAGTATCCACCCTACTGGGGACTCACTGCATTGAATTCTTGCACACAATGGGGACATGTATCTTTGACTTTACAAAATTGGGTGCTGAAAAATTGACCTTAATAAATTCAGCCTTATTTCTAAGGGTAGACAAGGCCTAAGGTATGTCTTTGTGACAGGACTGGCAGTCCACAGGATCTCCAGAGATGATGCCAAGTCACCTTTTCCATAAATTGCAGTGGGCATCAAATGACAGATCCTGATGACCTGAACCAGTGTGCAAACAACAAAAGATTTTTTTTTCTTTTTTGATTTGTGTCATCGGTTAATATGTAGCTTTTCTTTTTCTTGCCTTATTATCAAGCAAAATATTAGTGATTAAATTGTAACATTTTGCTTGATGACCTCAGGAGGTCTAGTCCAACCCATTGCTCAAAGCAGGACCAACCCCAATTAAATTATTGCAGCCAGGGCTTGTCAAGCTGAGCCTTAAAAACATTTAAAACAGAGAATCCACTAACTCCCTGGGTAACCCTTCCAGTGCTTCACCATCCTCCTAGTGAGAGAGTTTTGCTTCTATGCTCTCTCTCATGTTACTCGGAATGTTAAATCCCAGTTAATCAGTTAATTGGTTAAACATTAGGTTTACCTAGAGTTTAACCAGTTAATCAACTAAAGCGGGATCCTTGGCTGGGGACCGCTCCCACCCAGTGCTGGGGCTTCTGTCCCCAACCCAGGGCTGGGGCTGGAGCTGGCTCTTCCAGCGCCCAGTTCTTGCTGGAGCTGCCCCTATCTGTGGCAGCCCCCTGGGCTTCCCATGGACAGAGGCTGCTCCACTGGAGCAGCAGTCCCTGCCTACAGGGTGCCCTGGTTTACTCACAGACAGAGGCTCTGCAAGGGCCCCGCGGGGCTGGAATAGCCCTCTACCTGCGGCAGGTGGAGAGCTGCTCCAGTTCCCCGCTCCTTTCCCTGTTACTACTTAACTGGTTAGCATTTGGGGTGATACTTATTGGGTAAGCAGCCTTTCACATCTCTACTTGTTTCCTGTCCATATTTCTGATTGACTATTTGGTATGTTACTACTTGGTTTTATCATCTCTATTTTCATTGTGTTCTTCCCCAGTAATTGGCTTTTTCAACTTCATTTTGGTCAATTTTATTTTTTTTCAATATGGTAATATGATTATTTTGTTAGTTGAATAAAAAAAGTTTGTGAGGACTCATGTATAACTTTTAAAATGTCAAATTGTTTTCTGTTTGTAGAATCTTCATTTTGAAAGAAATGAAATAATTAAATGTTGTTAGATGAAAAATGTTAGTCATGATTCTCTATATTCCGTTTAGGTATTTGGACATTGTCGATGAATAATGGGGGAGATAGAAGGAACATACAGAGTACTGCAGATGCCTGGTTCTCGTTTGGGAGTCCAGAAGAATACTGGAGTGAGTACGCTGGAGCCAGACCAGAACCTTTCTACATCAATAGCAATGACACCTGCCAAAATGCATGAAAGGGATTTATCAATCAAACTAAAGCTGTTGGACAACACTGTGGAAGTACTAAATGTTGAGGTAAGAAAGTTTCAGCCTTATTTCAGATAAGTTTAGTTTAGCCGGAGAAGGGCTGGGACAGGCGCCGCCCCCCCACCCCCCCCACCCGTTGGCCTGGGCTCCACCCTCTCCCCGCCCCATTTCTTCCCCCAGCTGAGGTGGCCTGAGGGCTAGCAGGGTGCCATCTTCTCACCAGCAGTGGCAGGGGGAAGTGGAGCAAGGTGGCTCCACTGCATTGCTCCCCCTGCCAAGGTGGTGGAACCCTCCTATGCCTGTTCCCCTATCCCACGTTGATTTTTGGCCATCCCCTCCAGCCCACAGTGTCTGGGGGCATGTGCCTCCCCTCCCCCGCCCCACCTCCTGAAGTGTTGCCCTAGTGTAGCATTCATTGTATATACTGGTGTCTAAACTGACACAATTTCAAGGGAATTTCTGGGGTGGAGATTAATACAAAACTCATGGCAAGGAAAAAGAAGCCTTTGTTTTCCTTCAAATTACTCATTTGTTAATAGACCTCATTTGCACATCTAAGGCTTGCAAGTGTGGCTCTTATAAGGAACATAGGTGTTACATACATACATAATTCAGATATTAACTTCACTGAACAAATGTCACACTTGTATAATAATTGGTTAATATGCCAGCATGTATAGTAGCTAAGAACGTTTACTGTTTTTTTTGTTGGTTTTTTGCATTGCTGGAGCTTCAGGTATCTGGATGTGAGCATTTTGTTTTATACTTTCGTGTCTTGAAGAATTATTTTTCATTTCCTGGTTTAAAGACTTAGCATGCTCTTGGCTTGGTGGTAGGGGAAGCCTAAAATCTGTTTTAAATTTAATTTTTTGCATCTTTTGTAAATTAATTTGTAATGCCAAACTCTACACAGCTGAGTGATTTGGAGAGTCCTTTCCATAGTGATCCGACGATGCTGTCTGAAAAATTATCCTGGACATCTAGGTCTTTGGTGCTGGGTCATTATTATGGTTGCTGAGTAATAGCAGTCTTTAAAAATTTATACTTAAAATTGTGGGAATGCTGTAAAAACAGCTGAATAGAATCTGTTTCTTACCTTTTCATCTCCTTCTCCCCTAGGTTCTTCTGTCCTTCACCTCCTTCCCTCCCCCCCCATCCCTCTCCCAAAAGTAAAATACAAATTTTTCACAGATAATAGGGTTAGAAAACATTTTTCTATTTCAGTTAAGATATATTCAACGTTCAGGTTAGTCTACATTAGTAAAATCCAGACTTTTAGAGCAAATGTACAAAGCTTTGAATTGCTGTACAGACTTCAGCTGGTTTTACTTATCTTTCAGTTACCTGAGCATTCTTTTTTTGTTGCTTTGTGAATGCACTCTTGACATACTCCTATCCATTCAGAATGATGCTGCACAGATTGTTCTTCTTATCTAGTGCTTTGTCTCTTTGTATCTCTCCACTGACTCCTTTAGTGCATCAAAAATAAGCTACTTAGTTTCAGGGCCCTTTGCAACCTATCTGTGTGTCATCTCTTAACTACTGATACGTTGACTTCTACCTCCAGTTAGTCCATGAGGGCAACCTCCATCAACCCCACTTGTTAATATTTCAAATAAGCACCATGATCCTTTCTCCCATGCTGCCCTTGGTACTTGTGCTGAACTCCCTGTAAACATGTGCAAAACTAACCCATTATCCTCCTCAAAACTTTTCTCTGCTGTGATGCCTACAAAAACTTGACAATGTGTATATATAGGCTGCTAGTGTGTTGAGATTACTGCTTATCATGGTTCTTAATATTGTTGCACTATCCGCCTGTTGTCTCTCATACTTAGATTATAAATTCCTTGGGGTGGGCACTGTCTTTTTGTTCTGTATTTGTACAGCACCCAGCACAATGGAATCCTGGTCTGTGAGTGGGGCTCCTAGGCAGTATGGTAATAAAAATAAGTACAGTAAAACTCCAGTGGTCTGGCATCCAGTGGTCCGGCACTCCTGATGGTCCGGCACCATCTGGAACCTGGAAGTGCTCCGGGCAGCTGGACAATTGGAGCAGCTCTGCCCCCGGCTTCCCCGAGTCAGCCGCTGGTCAGTTTTGGCAGCGGCTGACTTGGGGAAGTCCAGGGCAAAGCAGCTGGGGTGCTGTTGGGTTGGTCCCACAGCACCAAGGAGCACATTTCCCCCCCCCCCTCCACCCCAGACCTCTCATAGCCCCCCCCCCCTTCTGATAGTCCGGCATATCTCATAATCCGGCACCCCCTGGGTCCTAAAGGTGCCGGATTATCGGAAGTTTACTGTAAAAGCAGAGTAGATGGTATTAATAGTATCCCAATGCAGCAGATATCCTGTTAGGTTGCTATATGAGTTTAGGGCCGAGTCCTCCTTTTTCCTTCCTTTCTTTAAAAGTTAATTTACTGAATGCCTGGGGAGAGGAGTAACAGCTGCATACTGCTGATTGTGAGAAGGTATTTCAATTTTTTTTGGAGTAGTGTAGTGTTCTGTACCAATGGCCATTAGCACCAGCCGGCAAGGAAAGCAGAAGTTTGGGGATCACGTAAAGCTGAGCGACTGCTTTTGTAAAACAGCACTCAGAGCAGGGGAAGAGCAGGCCTCTGAGCAGCTGCTCCAGAATCAGATGCTAATAGCATGTGACACTTTGTACATGTGAGGAATTTTCATAGACCTAAACAAGTGGAAATGACGAATGGTTATTGTTTTTCACTAATGGAAAATGACTATTAAAACGATGCCTGTGCCTGTAACTCCTGTACCGTGTGGATGGGAGTGGCTCTGGGTATTGTATTGTGGGGTGAAGGGTTGTAGTGCTGTGCAGATTTGGCCCAGGAGCCCCTCTGTGATGGGTGGAGAGGTAGCTGGGCCCCATTTGAGTGAGTGGCACTGCTACCCTTCAGGCCAGGTTGCAATGCCACAAGCAGCAGGGTTCAGCTCTGTGGAGCAGGAGCTGTGCTGCAGGGTGCGTGAGGGGTGGGATTGCTCTGAGGACCCCACATCCTTTGGGGGCAGGACCTGCCTCTTGGACAGGGAAGAATACAATGAAATTCCCAAAACATTAAACAAAAAATATAAAATTAAAAAAAATTCCTTGGCTCTAGAAATTACTGAGTCTGGGTGTGGAATATTGAATTTGTAGCTAACTGCTGCAGATAAAAAGGCTTCTGCATGACTCATGGCTTGTTAATCCAAAAACTGTTTATGCTATTTGAATCATCTAGGGTCAAGAGCTCTGTTATATAGGATGAAAACTTCTGAGTGGGCATGCACATGAGCTTGTTTTTAACTCCCTAACAGTGGAGAGCGAGCGGGAGAGAGTGAAGGTGAGGGTGAGTGTGTGTTGAGGGCAGTGTATGGGGAAGCTAGTCTGCTCTGATGTATTCTCAGAGGGTGTTTGATATCTGTTACTGATAGATAAACGTGTGCACAAAAAGAGGCCTTAAGTGGACTTGTTATTTGGACTTCTGAATGAAGTGGACTTTTGACTGAATTTCATTTCTTTCAGCTCTTGAAAGAAATGGACAGAGGGAATAAAAGCTTTGTGAGACTAATAAAGTTGAAAAAACTGGTTGTTGATTTTCTGCTAGTCAGTTACATATACAGGAGCTTGTGAGCCTTCTGGAGTTTGACAGAAATCAGTCCACAATTTCTAGGAAAGGCTGCTTATGAGTTTTTAAGTATATGGTTCATATATACTGGAACATACCTGTTCTGTATTAAAGAAGCAGCCATGTTTCTGCTTAAAGCTCAGTGTTTCATCTACAGTCAGGTTGTCCTGAAAGTTGCTTGGTCAAGTCATGGGCTAGGGCGGAATTTCTGGGGGAAACTTGAATTCATTTGAACATGTTTTTTGGGGTGGTGAGGATCCTAACAAATAACCCTTTAAACCTTTTTTTATTTTTTGAGCAGAAAAAGGACTTACCACAAGTTTGTGCAGAGATGGGGGGGGGGGAAGTGGTGGATGGGAGACTCTTGAAACTATTGATAGATTTTTCCTTTCTGAGAATTAGTGTCTGATACCAAAAAGAAGGCCCACAACTTAATATTTGAAGTTAAGCACTTTTGAAACTGAGTACTCTTCATCCGCTAATGGATTGCTGGCATAGTAAGACTAGCTCTTCACTTCCCTTCTCTGAACTGACCAAGTTATTTAGGGGGAAAGGAAGATAATAGCAGTTGTTCTAGATGTTTCAGGAACACAGCTAACAACTTAGCTCTTGCAGTAGGTGCTGAAAATGGTGAACTTCCAAGTTGGAATCCACTTCTTTGACCCGTTTCCCTTGCAACAATCTAGGCTCCCCCAGACTCCCTCCAAACACTTTCTTCTTAAACATCTCTCATTCCAAGACACATGTTTAGTGAACCACTGATGCTCCACTTGGCTGCAAGCTATCAATGGATATTCCACTCCCGCAGACCTTCATCTAACCTTTTCCTGTTTCCTGTTGACACATCAAGATAAAGGAGCATAGAGGAGGCTGTCAAGAGGGCTGAAGTTGAGGGAAAAATGTCATCTTCATGTTTCTTTCTTTTTTAGATTTAAAAGTATTTAAAAGTTGAGTTTTTAAATAATTTTATCTTCTCCATTCCTATCCATTGCTCCCATCCCCATTTGCCATCCAGTTACAACTTTTCCCACATTGCAGCCTGATATGGGTTTGCTGTAAACTCCCTTCCATAGCTAATCCTTCCCTGAAACTTGGTTAGACATTGAGCAGCACAGGCTGAATCGAATGAGGTGGGCAATAAAATGTTGGAGCATTGCTGCCCATTCCAAGTACACATGAATACATGTTGAAGGACTGTAGGAGAGATTAGAGCTCTCAGAACTCTACCAGGGCTTTTAGGGAAGAGGTACAGTTGCCCCAAATAGGAAAATTTCTCAGGGAAAAAATGAAGCCACTTCAGAGCTTCTGCAAAGTACTCCACTTTAGGCAGGAACAATCCGTTCCACACTTACAGAATGGGAAGCGACTGTCTAGGAAGGAGTACTGCAGAAAGGGATCTAGGGGCCATAGTGAACCACAAGCTGAATGTGAGTCAACAGTGTGGTGCTGTTGCCAAAAAAAAATCAAACATGATTCTGGGATGCATGAACAGGAGTGTTGTGAGCAAGACACTAGAAGTCATTCTTCTGCTCTACTCTGCGCTGATTAGGTCTCAGTTGGAGTATTGTGTCCAGTTCTAGGCACTACATTTCAGGAAAGATGTGGAGAAATTGGAGAACCTCCAGAGAAGAGCAACAAAAATGATGAATGGTCTAGAAAACATGAGGTATGAGGGATGACTGAAAGTCTTGGACTTGTTTAGTTGCAATCTCTGCAGTTCTTGGAAGTGGGGCCAGGAGCTGGTGTGCACCGGGGAGCTGGCTTATAAACTGGCTTCTAGTGCACACCCGCTCCCAACTGCTGGCCCTGCATCATAAAGCTTTATACTTCAGAGCACACCACATATGGAACCGCTCGGGTTTTTAGCAGTTACATGGTTACGTTTTTAAATGATTTTCTATATCCCTAGTAGATGTGTAGGCTTGAGTGCTCTTATCCTGAGTTTTACTTTATTCAGTTCTCTCACTTTTTGATTGTACCTGAATTTAAGATTTCAGTTCAGCTGAAGTTAGGCTCTTTTCATAAGCCTGCCTTTATATTCCTGAGGGGTTGCTGCAGAAACTTTCACATTTCTTGGTTTCCAAGGATTTTAATCTGCATCATAATTTGTGATCTTCAGTATGAATGAGGTGGGTAGTGAGGAAGCCATTTAAGATCCAGTAGGTAGGAGCATGTTAAATAAGAGGAAATAATGAAAGTTATTTAAGGTAGTTAAATACGCACAGCACAAAATATAATGGCTGAACTAAAAAGACAAGGCAGTATAATACACAGTAGTATAAACACTGTCTCTTAATATGTTAGTGATGTTTTATGTATTTGTTAGTGTGCTTACGTTAATTGTATGACTTTTATATTTATAAAATATACTTAATCTAAAATTGATGGTGTAGTCCTGCTAACTTAGATATATTGTACTTGATTAATTGGTACTTATTTTTTTTATGATGGTTGTCAGAAGTACATGGCATACATACAAGAATTTGATTTAATCTACCTTTGGCTATATTACAGTAGAAGGACATTTATTTTAATCTGATCCATTCCAAGATTTGTTTGTCCGGTTCAAAAATATCCGTGCTGTATTAAATTAAATGAAGTTAAGACCAGAATATATGGGCTTTCTGAAATACGTGAAGAGCTTCCCAGCTGCGACTTCAGAACTGCAGATAGAGTTGGATGAAAGTATTTTAAGGGGGGGAATGCTAAATTGGAGGCAGTTGAATATAATTGCCAGGGCTCGACATATTATGGAAAACTCTACTCGCCAGACAAAAAAAGGAACTTGCCACCCCCCCCCCCCAGTGTCTTTTAATGGCATAAATTCCTAATAAGAATAAGAGCAGTAATTCCTAATGTTATTAATAAATATCACCCAAGTTATTAATAAATATCTTATAAACTTCTACCTTTTCCCTCTGCTGCCATGTCTCCTCCCCTTGCTCCATCAGCGCCCCGGTGCCTGCTGCTCCCCAACCCCTCACCCTCCTCTGCTGTCCTGACTCCTGCCCTTCTCACTGACCTCAGCCTTCCTGAGACCTGCCCCCCTCCACCAGCCCTTCTCTCCCCCCCCGCGCCCACCCCTCCAGTAGCCCTACTTTGATCATGTGAGCTACCCCTCCTCATCCCCTCTCCTAACACCTCCCTCTACACACCTGCCCTGCCTCTCTCCTCTGGTGCTGGTCCCTCCCCTGCAGGTGTCTGCCCTTCTGCTTCACCCCCAGTATCCCCTGGCACCTGCACCCTCCTGGTGCCTCCCCCTTCTCTCACTGCCCCTGCCCACTTTGCCCTTTTTTTCCCTGATACCCACCCCCTCACCACCCTCTGCCCCGTTCCCCTCATACTCCTGTGCCATCACACATACCTTGCTCCATCCCCGCCTTCCTCATGCCAACCCCTTCTTTCAAGCCTTCTCCCAGCACCTTCTCCTCTAGCCCCCAATGCCCTTACCCTCTCCTCTCCCAGTATCACCCTGTCTCCCTCCCACTGACACCTCTCCTCCTGTCTTTTTCATCATTGTCTGCACTTGGCCCCCTGGCATTTGTCTCTCCTGCACCCCTGTCCCTTGGGGCCTTCCCCTTTCTTCTTCTCCTGACCCCCTTCCCTTCCCTTCCCTTCCCTTCCCTTCCCTTCCCTTCCCACAGCACAAGCCCCACCCCCTCTCCTACCTGGCTTCTGCCTTCCACTTTGCAGGGTTGCCGGAGCCTTTTTTAATCCGGCGGTCACCAGCTGTGACGTCAGGACGCCACGTCACGCCAGTGTCCTGGCATCTGCCGGCGTCCTGCCCTCTGGCTCATGCCTCGCCTCCTCACGCCAGAGCTGCATGCAGGCAGCCCAGCACTGAGAATTGCCACACTTCCCCCTCTCCGGCAGTGCTCCGCTCCTCCACCAGCCGGCGGATCGGATGGGGCTGCGCCGTCCGTAGTGTGGGCTTTGGCCAGCCCGTCACAACGGCCCACCGGGCCAGTCCACCCCTGCACTCGCCAGCTGGTAAAATCTACTCGCTGTGGGCGAGTGTATTTGTTGAGCCCTGATAATTGCCATATGCAGAGGGTCCACTTCAAACTTGTATTAGGGAAAGAGAAAATAATTGGGGATCTCTTACTTGCTTGATCATTGTTTCAATACAAAAAAATGCAGTACTAACTGAAGTAATTTGTACAAACTGTTTGTGTACAGGAGCATGGTTTTGTGGTTAAACCACTGGACTAGGATTTAGGAGTTCTGCCTTCGGTTCCTGGCTCTGCCACAGACTCCTTGGGTGAAGTTAGGGGAGTCACTTAAACTTCACTTCATTTTACCCATCTGAAAAAAGGACTATATTCTTTCCTCTTGTTTGTCTTACCTTTTTAGGTCATAAGCTCTTTAGCAGTGAAATTGTCTTTTATTGCATGGTTGCACAGTGCCTTAGATGTTGGGGTCTTGTCTGTTGGCACTTTAAGAGCTACAGGAGTGCAATTATTTTTAACATTGTAAAAACAGTTTTACAATTTTTTTATGTTACAGGAGCTTGAGAGATTGATTTAGGAGATTAGCATCCCAGAAAATGTAACTTAATTAGGTGAACATTGTGCATGATTTATCTTTCTGAGTAGAATATTACTTCATTTTTCTTAAGTAGCAAATTTGCATCTCTTGGTCTAGGTCTTACACGTTCGAGTTAGGAAAGAGGAAATCTCTTCTCAACTTCAAATACTGTATTCCAGTTCTGGGCTTTGTTACTCCTTCTATTGCGTGCAATGACACTTTCACTATCTGTAATCTCTCTTTATATGTAAAAAAGTTTTTCTTGCTGGACGACAGAATGTTCCTGCCAGGTGACAGAATGACGTCAACAGTGAAGTGAAAGCGGCTGAGGGTTACGCGAGTGTAGTGAGAAGGCACAGCCCCCTAGTCTTATAAAATGTTAAAGTAATGTTTGAGACGTCTTATCAACTCAATAGGAAGTTGTCTTCCATGCTTGAGACTTAATTGTAGCAAAACTTTTAAAAGTATTCAACAAATCCTAGTAGATCTACTAATTCTGTTTTAGGATCAGCCCAAAAATAGTGTGTTGTGCTAGAATCAGCTTTTTTGCTTTGTTCTCCACTCCCTTGTCATGATGCTTCGTCTTCATTAGAGGGAAAGTGTTTTTCAACTAAATAAAGGCATTTCTCTGTGCTAAGTACATATTAACTTCATTAAATTTAATTGTATTTTGAGTGTTTGTTCCATAGACTCTGCAGTTATACATTGGGAAAATCATTTTTTCTGCTTTCTTTTAATTTTTTGGCATTTCAGCCACTCACTTTTTCAAATATTTAACTTAAAGCTTTATGATCTTATGACAGACACTTTATATCTTTTCTAATTATTTTAGTAGTGTAAAGCCAGAGAATATTCACGTCTCCTAAGTTGTTTGATTTGGCTGTGTCCCTTTTGGACGTTACAGGAAAAAGCAGAAATATTACTGTTACCTATACTACAATAGACTAATGTAGCAGAGTTGGAGTCATGTTTTTTTTCATTCTCTTGTGATATATTCACATTTTTTTTATTATGTGAACTTTTTTGGGAGGTGGGGGTTAGGTTGAGTCTTAAAAGTGTATTAATACAGGACTAATACATCCCTTCCCATGTGGAGCAGGGGACAATTATTTGATACACAGTCTGGTGAATTCCTTGAAGCTCCCAGCATACATGAGGGATAACAGAGGGATATTAAAGGATTTACAGAGGGAACAGGGAGCATGATTCTCTAATCAAGGCTGTCTTATGAACCAAGGAGAATTGAAGTTTTTAGGGCAGTGGCACACGAGACAGAACAGCTTGCTCAAGCTGTTGTTGGCTTCCTGCCCACGCCTATGAACCATCTCCAAAGGTGGTAATGTAGAGTGCTAGTTAATGCTGAAAGAGAGGAGGGTGATAATCTGTGCTAAAACTTTCTATGGATTTTCCATAGGTTTGCTCAGGATAATGGCATTTTGGGGGTTGCTCTTGCCTCCAAACCCTGTCCTTAGGGCTAGTATCTCTAGTTCTAAACCCTATGGAGGTTGGGCTCTGCGGAATGAGGAGGAGGAATGATTGTTGTTGGACTCTGCTCCATCCCTTGACCTAACTAGTATATACATGCTTTGCTCCTTTAGTGCAGGGGTGGCAAGTCTGCGGCTCTATGCTTAAAGAATGTGGCTCTTGCTAATTCTGAGCTGTGCGCCCCAGCGCCTGCTGATGGCTGGCCACTCTGCACACGCGTCCCAGCGCCTGGAGGGAGAAGCGTGTGTCAGCAGTGGCAGCTCCGGGACCCAGCCATTGGATTAGAGCCAGGGGGGTTGGGGTCCCTGGCTCTGGGAGAGGGCTGGGGCATTGAATTGGAACCAGGAGGCGCTGGATGCCTGGCTCTGGGGAAGAGGAGAGAGATTGGGTTAGAATGGGAGGAAGAGGTGAGGCATTGGGTTAGAGCTGGGGGTGGTGGTGCTAAAGCACATTAAATTCAAAGTCTTCATGGATGCAGAATAAGGCAGTCAACACAGATGTCATACTTAATTCCAGGGCGCAAAAAAAAAAAAAGAATCTGCATGTACCTCGTTTACACTGTGTTTCTTTAAGGAAAATTCAAAGGCTATTGTTTGCCAGGCTGAAGCAATTATTCTGAGATATGAGTTCCTTATTGTTTTTGAACCTGTCATATTTGCAGCCTGGAACAGACCTGAATTTTTAGAACTATAACAAAGCCATAATTTTCATAATTAAAAAAACAGAAAAAAAAATGAGGATACCATACCAGAGATCAACAAGCTGGAGTGAAACAGGCGCTTCAAATTGTGCTAATTTACTTCTCAGATCAGTTTTCATTTTAAAAAACGCAACTGGACATAATAAGGCAGTAGTGTTACATTTAAAATACATGGTGGGGATGCTTTTTTTTAGTGTGCAAAATATTACTGTATTTTTCAAAGGTTTTTTTTAATAATTTTATGTTTGTTCCCTTGTCAAGTTCTCTGAAGATCTATGGATTAGCTGTGAATTTTTTAAGTGGCTAGACACTTTTTATTGTTTTTGTCCAAAATGTCCTGTACTGTAATGTTGTTTTTATCACTACATTTTGTGTATTATATCTATCTACAGATATATATTTATTTTTATATATGTAATACGTGGCTCTTCACACTTTATCCACAGCTATTTTAATTCTTCGTGTCTAACTAGTTAGCCGCCCCTGCTTTAGTATCTCTTGCAGGGATGATTTGGCATATAGTTAATTTCCATTGAATCATATTTCTTTATTATTCTTGTGTTGTAAGAAAAATTGCATAGATAAAGCTCTAACTGTGCAAGAGCTTCAAACTCCTGAATATGTCAACTGAAGTTAGGTGCAGTCCAAAAAACCATAGAGAAGATGTGAGAGAGTTTGGAAAAAGAGTGGAAATTGACATTTCTGAGACTGCCTTTAATTGTGTTAATAGTTAAGATTTAATTTCATTATCAGAACTGATACTGCATTATTTCCAAGCTTGGTTGAATTCACTGATATCTTTTATTGTTGATAGCTATTCTATTTTAGCTAGCTAGATTAACTATGCTAAGATAAAGTACTTAGTGTTGGCAATGAGAGATGCTCCATACTTGGTTTTTTTGGGGGGAGGGGGGGAGTTTTTGAAGTATTGAACAAAACAGATGGTATCTCTGATTCATATTCACGAAATTTGCTTGACTTGTTTAAAACCATGCATTTTCTCTTTTTTCTTAAAGTTAATTATTCGATAACATCTTATTTTAAATGCTTATTTTAGGCATTTTTATGGTTTTCATGCACCTTTAATTTAAAAGGCATGGCATAAAATTGTGTATACTTAGATGTTCATTATCATTTTAGTTCAGTGGTTTGCTGTCTGACCACACAGTCTTAGATCTTAAAATCAGGAACTGGCTTAGGACCTTTGGGGCTGCTTGCAGCACTGTTCAGGAAGTAATCTGAAAGCTTGTATGCCAATCATTGACTTCCTGAGTTTTTTTTAAAGAATTGTCAGCTTCTAGCCAGTATACAATATTAAAAAATCAGTAACATCATCAGTACATGCTAACAATAGTAGCTGCATCAAAGTTTAATCATCAACAAAAATTCCCATCATTGCGAAGTAAAAGATGTAAATACTAATGCATGCTTATCAAAGAATTAGGGATGCTAAATTTCAATTAATTGAATAGTCGATAGGATTTCCCTTGACTGTTCCAATAGTCGATAAGAACTTCCGCCTTTGAAATGTGCATGAGCCCTAGCAGGGGCTCTTGTGCATTTCAAAGTTGGAACCCGCAGCCAGCAGGGAGTCCTGATGACCCGGGCTCCACACGGGCACTTCCCTTTTAACCGTACAAGAGCCCCTGCTGACTCCAGGCTCCATGAGGGCGCTTCCCCTTTTTTGCTTATTGGATAGTCAATTAGTCGATTTTTTTGCTTACATCCCTACCAGGAATCAAACTTACTGCAATGGGAAATGTATAAAGAGAACCCGAATAAGCTTACTTAGGAATAACTGTTGAGGTGTTTTTAATTTCATATAATGAGTGTAATTTGGGACAATGCCTAGCAAGTCCTCAGAGTTTGAGAGGCCCCTCCTTTTGAAGGAAACTTTTGGTCTTTAGAGCTTTCTCTCTCTGCCACAAACATGAAGCTTTTGTGCTTCCCTGTTCCTCCACCCTCCTCCCCCACACCCAAACCATTCTCTTCCTTCATGTATTTAGGACTTCGTTTCACAGTGGATTTTTCTGTGTGCTCTAGAAGTATTAACAGCTTAAATATGTGGGAAAGTGGGAGGACAGACTGCTTCTGAATCTTATTAAACAATATGCTAAAAGAATCTAAATGCTATATTTGTAAGCTCAATGTTTTTGTTTTATGACCAGGAAGAAATAATCAAAATTCCTGAAAGAATTATAGCCAGATGTTTGTCATTGCTGCTTGACTACCCTAAATATGGCAAATAAGCTGCCTTAGAATTTTTTTGTCTGACCTCAGAAGAAAACGTTAGTAATTCACTATTTGAAATTTTGAAGATATTATAGGGTTTAAAAAGAAAGTAATTCAGGCTTTCCAGTAAAATATGATTCTACTATACTTTTAAAAACCTGTTATTTTGTGTTTTGTGGTTTGACTTTTTGGTTTTTCCCCTCACTGGCACTGTTCAATCTAAGATTCCCAGGACCTAAACATAACTATAGTATGTGGGCCTTTGACATAAACTTATGTGGAATGCTGTACTTCTTGAAGTAGTCAATTCTTTTGTATCAGACCACTGTCTTGAAACTGAGATTTCTTTTGCATCATGCTGAAGATAGTCTTTCTTTTATGTTAAGTTGGGGCTTGTGTGCAATAGCTCAATGTGATAGCTTCTCTTATTTAAGGAAAAATGGGGGTGGGTGGGTGGGTGGGTAGATAGGTAGAGCGAGCAAACAACCATAAACACTAGAGAACCAGACAGGGAAGACAGGATCAGAAAGCCAAGATCAGGCCGAGAAGCACTTGTAGAGTTACCATGGGGGAGAGCTTTTTAGGTTGGGTGCTGTCTGGAAAGAGGCTTAGAATATTGAGCAAGGAAGCTGTTTCCTGTTTGATTCTTTCTGTGTTCAAAGAAACAGGATGATCTGTGCATTCTTTGTATATAAACTGTATCGCATCAAAGAAACACGTGACTCTATCCTCAGTTTTTCCTTCTAATGTACTTGACCTGCAAGACCTCAAACATACAGGCTATGTCTACACTGGCGCAATCTTGCGCCAGAAGTATGCAAATGAGGCTAAGCTTGGAATATCGCCGAGCATCATTTGCATATCTAATGAGCCGCCATTTTTGTGAAAGAGGCTCGTGTGCCAGAAGGAGCTGTCTACACTGCCCCTCCTTGCGCAAGAAAAACCCACTTGCGCAATGCCAGTATTCCTGAAAATAATCAGCGTAACGGCATGGCACAAGAGAGTTTTTCTTACGCAAGAAGGGGCCGTGTAGACAGCTCTTTCTGGCACAAAAGCCTTTTCCGCAAAAAATGGCGGCTCATTAGATATGCAAATGAGGCTCAGCAATATTCCACGCTTAGCCTCATTTGCATACTTCTGGCACAAGATCGCACCAGTGTAGACATAGCCTAACTTATCTGTTGGATAAAGGGGTAATAACATAAAACCTATGTGCATGAAATGCATTATAAGTAACATCTGATTTTTTTGTAAGTTTGAAGAGAAAAATAAGACTTCTGTTTTTTCAGCTTCCGGTTGGCTTAACTGAACCTGTCATTGAACTGAACTAGCTGACTAAATAGAAATGAAGTAAATGCTTTCTCTCAATGCGCAGGATAGGCTACTGCTGTTAGAAGATGGGTTCGTACTTCAGGAAACCCTACATACTTGACCAATTACTTCTAGTTCAGGGGTTTGACTTTCTTTAAAACTTGGTGTGCTATATAATAATGTATTGTATTTAAATAATGTAATACATTTTAAATTGTAATAAATTTTAATAACTTTTGGCCTTAACTTATGTTTCCAAATTTCATTTTAAGATTTATTTAAAAATAAGCCTTCATCTCAGTTAAAAACAATTTAAATTGCAAAAATCTGATTTAAATAAAAATTTGACATTAAAATATATATTAAAAAAATCATTGAATTTTATCCACCCTGTTGGAGAATTTATCTGAAAACTAATTGACCTTATTCTAACACTAATTACAGATGCTAATGTTTGAAGCAGTAACACAGGCCCATATTTTGCATCTGTATCAAAGACAGCAGTGCAGAAGGGGCGGGCAGCTCTCTGGGAGCCAGTGTGCATTAAATCTGCTCCCTGTGCACACTGGCTCCTGCCTGCCCCGCACCCCAACTCTGATACAGAGGCAGCAGTGAGTGGGGGAGAGGGTCTATGTGTAACTGAGAGGATTAACTGATGAGCCCAGGCTCATCTGTTAACCTCAGATCCAGCAGTGAAGTGGTTTTAACACAGTAAGCCTTTAAGTCAATGGTGGGAAATCTTTTCTGCTGGTTTTCATCCATGTAGTTTTTTTTCCTTCTGCATAAGTGACACACTTAAAGCAAAGGCACATGAAGTGAAGTGTGTACTGATTGCACACAATATTGAGAGAGCCGTGCGCTCCCTCTGTATCCAGTTAAAGTGCTGCTATGGTTCAGTCAACACACCTTGCAAATTCTAGATATACAAGTGCAGTTAGCAAAACTGTTTTGGTTATGACAATCTTGTGGCCCTCGTAAATGAAGTAGGGACACTCATTCGACCCGTTCACTAGCCTAGGTTGCCCCTCACTGCTTTATGTGGTCACGTGTATGTTTCATACTAAAACCTCACTAAGATGAATGAGAGATGTAATTTGTTTGTCTGGCTACAAATTAAATAGAATAGCTGATTTGAGGAGTTCATCTTTCTTGTAAAGAAAAGTTTAGACCAGGTCTACACTTAAGAATTAAAAGGAGCTAGCTATATTGTTCTGAGTTATAAAAAATTTTCCTCCCTGAGCACTATAGTTAAGTTGACCTAATTCCTGATATAGATGCTGCTGGGTCGATGGAAGAAATCTTCTGTTGATCTATCAAACAGGCCTTGGAGAGGGGGATTAACTGTGTTAATGTAAGAAATCCCCCCATTGATGTAAGAAACATCTGCAATACCATAGTTGTAGATGTACTCTTAGAACCTCTCATTTTTAAATAAAAAAAAAAATACAGCACCATTTATAGACCTGATTAACAAATATCTGTTGTGCCATTACATGGGTCTTCTAGATTTGAAGAAACTGGAGTTAAAAAACAAACACTGAACATATTACGTTGTAATAGTGACTGTGACGGGGCATCCCTGCCCCGCACGATGCCTCCCACCGAGCAGGCGCTGCTCGTCGCCAAAGGGGGAGCAGTCCGGCGGTGTACGGCATGCTCCGGAGCCGCACCGGGGAGAGCGGAGTCGGCCAACGTGCAGGCGGCAGTCAGGGAGCGCGGGGGCAGCGCGGAAAGGTCCCACCCTCCCCCTGAACGTCCGGCGCACTGAAGGCCAGCGTAAGGACGTCGGCCCCGCCCCCTTCCGACAGGTGACGTGCAAGGGCGGCGGGACATTTTAAAACGCCGCCGCCGTAGTCGGGGGGGGGGGGGAGAGGAGAGGAGGAAGAGAGGAAAGGGGGGGAGTTCAGAGAGAGAGGAGCTCCCCGCAGAGACGGCCGAGCCGGAAGGGCCGTTGCAGGACCAGGGGTATTGCGGCGCGCTATTCTGCTGGCCGGAGGTGAGCCCGCCGGCAGTCTGGCTGCGAAAGGGAAGGTGAGCCTCCCCGTGGTGAGACACCGGGGTGGGGTAAAGGAAGCAGCCCAGGGCAGAACCCTCGCGGGTTGGTGGGCTGATGTGCTACGGCAGGAAGCCCCGTCAGCCGGGACGGGTCTGGTCCGACCCGTACCCTTAGGGCCCTGGGCTGGGGCCCGTGAGCGAGGGCGGGTCCGGACCCCCCTTTTCCCCGCCCCACCGCCTTGACGGGGGAATCCTGGTGTTAGTTGGGTAACTGGTCGTAATCGAACTTTTGCTGCGTCGGAGCGGGGGTCGATATAGCCGCTGGACCGGCATGCGGTTAGGAACTTATAGGACACGGGTGTAGGATGGTGACTTTGAGTGTAGGCGACCGCGATGATGATGGGGCTGTTGTAACCCTGAGGGGGAGACTGCACCGTGACAGAGACATACAATTAAAGACAAATTTTGTTAAAACTAAAATAGTGTAACTCCAACACACATCTGTAATGACATATTGAAAGAGTTGTTAGAATGATTTTGTGTATTAAATATTTGCTAGCTTATTACAACAGGAATTAACTTTAATGTTAACTGAGAATTTTAGAGCCAATAAATCTTTGAGTGTGAGTGTTTTGTTTTTATTTAATCAGTCCATTTTATATTGTGTAAGGAAACAAGTAGTTTTGGGTGGTGAAGTTTTGGGTATTGGCTATTCATTTAAAAAAAAGTTATATCATACTTGAAGATCTATGGATGAAAGGCACTCTAGAAATGCAGAGTTATCTTTTCCATGTGAGATTGTATTAGCTTTGTTTCACAGTTGAATAAACTGAGGCCTGTGGAAAAAAAAGATGCATCACCAAAGTCGCAAATCTGAAAATGAAAATAGAATCCTGTCTTTTAATTTTAATCTTTAATAACTAGTCTGTTTTCCCTCTCTATTTAGAGAGAGTTGAATGTGGTTATGGGAGTGTCCCGGCATACAGCGTGCATACATATTTTATTTTAGCAGGCATATAATTTTATTCTCCATATAACATATACTAATTTAAGCAATTCAGTTATAAATGTTGTTAAAAAGGAATGCTAGGAAGAGATGACTGATGGAAAAACTGATTCTCTTTGCTTTTAAAAAAATACTGAAAGAAAAATTAATCTTTTATTTAGTGCTGGTGAAAGATACCAGATTATAACCGAAGATGCTAAAGAGCACTTTACTTTAGCTATAGAATAGATATATCACTTCTGGAAATGCAGCACTGCTGTACCTCCTTTTTTAAGACTCTTCTACAGACATGTGAGTCACTTATTTAACATTCAGTCATCGGACTTTAGTTTGAAACTTTTAAGGTACTATTTGTCATGTATTTGAGAACATCCATGTACTTCAGGAAATAGACTGAGGTTACCAATTCACTTCAAACAGATCTACTTAAGAGCCATCTAATTATGCTGATTTTTAGTCACTGCTTACCTGGAAAAAACTCTCATGACTAAGATGCTAGAACAGTGGTTTTCAAACTTAGAGTCGTCACCCAGTACTGGGTTGTGGAATGTCAGGCACTGGGTCCCCTTGCTACAGGAGGATCAGGTGACCACTGAGGGTGCTAAGGCAGCAAGCTGCCTCTCCTGGCATCACAGACTGGGCTGCGCCCCAGAAGTGGCAAGCAGCAGGTGACTTAGGTGTGTGTGTGCGGGGGAGAGGGCGTACAGGGCTCTGCGCAGTACCCCTACTCCAAGCAATGACTCGGCACTCCCACTGGACCGGAACCTGCTGCAGGCTGCTTCTGGGGCACAGAATGGTCTGGAATGCCAGGAGAGACAGGAAGCCTGCCTTAGCACCCCCTGCTGCCCCACTGACTGGGAGCTGCTCAAGATAAGCCCTCCCCAGCCCTGCCCCCTCCCCCTCCGCCCAAGCTGGAGCCCCTTCCTTTACACCCTTGAGCTCTTATCCTTAGCCCAACCCTGGATTCAAATTAAATTGGGTTGCAGGCATCATTAATTTTCTTCAACTAGGTTATGAGGGGAAAAAAATGACAACTGCTGAGATAGAAGGTTCTTCAACTTTTAACAGCATCATTCATCTCTTTCCCAGTGATTCTTTTAATTCTTAGCATAACACTTAAAACAAGTCAGTGTTATCAATATAAGTGAAAGTATAGTCCTAGCCACGGTCAGATTAATTCTTCTAGATGTCCAGGACTATTTTTGAGGCTCCCTAGTCTCTGGTGAGGGGCTAAAAATTAGAGGTTTAGAGTGTGGGATGGGGCTGTGGGTTGTGGCAGTGAGTGGAGTTGTAAAAGGAGGGTTCTGGGGGTATGGGAATGAAGGATTTGGGATGCACAAGGGGGCTCCAGGCTGGGATTGAGATGTTTGGAGTGCAGAGGGTGGGCTCGGCAGGAGGTTGGGGTGGGGTCTGGCTGGGAGTTAGGGTTTGGCGGGGGCTCAGGGCTTGAGCAGGGAGTTGGGGTGCAGGGTACTTCACTGGGACAGCTCCCCTTTGGTGGCTTAGGCCCCGGCAAGAGGAGAGGGAAGGTGGCTCATGCCCTAAGGAAAGGAGGGGGCAGGTGGCTCTGCGCTCTGCCCTCTGCTTGTATGCAGGTACTGCCCCTTGTAGCTCCCATTGACCGTGGTTTCCAGCCAATGAGAGCTGCAGGAGTGGAGTTTGTGGTCGAGGGAAGTGCACAGACATAGCTTCCTGGCGCTTGCAGTTACAACTGCAGCTACAGCCGGGGCTGAGGGGTGGCAGTGCGTGGAGTCGTGACTCCAGCCATGCAGGCCCGTATTTACACAGGAGTCTCAGTGGCCCCTGGGGGAAGACTTCACACTGACCTCACCCCCAGCACAATCTCACAGCTCCTATTGGCCTGAAACTGTCCAATGGGTGCTGCCTGGGCTGTGCTTGTAGTGCAGGCAGCACGTGGAGGGCCCCCTTCCAAGAATGAACGACATGCAGAAACACACGTGGCCAGCTGCTTTGAGTGGTGTGCTGGGGCACAACAGGTAGGTAGACTGCCTGAGGGTCCTGCTGAGCTACTGGCCAGCAGCTGCCTAAGTTAAGTGCCTCTGGGCCAGAGCCTGTACCTGACACCCCACTCTCTCTCACATCCCAACTCCCTGTCCCCCGGCTCTCAAACTGTGCTTTTGCACCCCTGTCCCAGGTCACAACCCCCTCCTACACTCCTCCTCCAATTCAGAATAGTTTCCTACATCCATACTCCTTCCTGGACACTGCATCCCTTCCTGGACTCCAATCCTCTGCCCTGGGTTACAATCCCCTCCTTCACTCAGATTCTCTCCTGCACTCGACGCTTCCTCCTGCATCCCTGTCCCCTACACCAAGCTCCCTCCTGGACCCAACTTCTGTCCCAGATTGCTCACCTCTTCCATTGATATCCTAGATTGTGGCCCTTGGCCACTTAGCAAATTCCTGGAGTGGTCCTCCCATCAAAAGCTGTTGCCCATGTCAGGGCTATAGTGTATCGGGTGAGGGGGGAATTTCATTTTAACCTGTGTAACTGATCTGTATTTGTAAACAGTCGCCAAATGTCATTTTATTCAATTATATGATCATATGAGACTATTTGTAAGTAGTAAAAAGGAGTGAAGTTAAGGTTGCCATGTGACCTATAACACTAATATTCTTTAATTTATAATTTCAGCTTTACTGATGCATTAAAAAACCTCAGTACATCTAATTTTGACTCTGAATACCAATAGCTACACAGTCAACAAAAAGGATAAGTGACTGATGGAATTCCCCATAGCGCACTTCTTGTACTATTTGAGATTCTGGTTGTATTAGAGTGCAGGTGGAATAGTAGTGGTGGTGTAACCCATTGGGGTTCTGTGTGTGGCCCACAAGCTATATTGTTTATTGTTGTCTATGTGCAGGGTTGGTTGGTTTTCATCATTGTAGTTTTTTTTCTCCTGGTATTAAGAAAGTGATACATGCTTAAAGCAAGGGCACTTGAGGTGAAGTGCATGCTGATTGCACACAACATTGTGAGAGCGATGTGCTCCCTCTGCATCCAATCACAGCACTGCTACAATTCAGTTGGCACATCCCTCGAATCTAGGTTTGCAAGCAAAGTTAGCAAAAGTATGCTATCCTGGGAGACGATTTTGGTTATGACAATCTTGTGGCCAACTGAGATGGAAGGCCATTCATATGCCCCTCTCACTACTAGCCTAGCTGGCCTATAGGCTGTTCATTTCAGTGGTTGATAGAGGCTAGGGATGTTAATAGTTAACAGGTAGGGGATGGAGCAGCCCCCTGCCCGCCATGGGCAGGGAACTCTGCTCCAGCCCCACTCCAGCCTGGCTAGAGTAACCCTTTTCTGCAGCGAGCCTGCCCCCGCTCCAGCTGCCCCCCCTTAATTGGTTAACCAGTTAAATTAAACATTTAACTGGCTAACCAATTAAATGGGATTTTACATCCCTAATAGATGTATGTGACAATAGGGTCAAATTCCTTTGATCTCATACTAACAACAGATAGCTTATAGCTGGACTGTGTTTGGACCATTGTCCATGAATACAAATGGTACATTACATGTGTGAAGGTGTGTTGCTGAGTGTGATCTCTTAAAATTAATACATCACTTTTATTGTAATATTAAAAAAAAGCTTTCAGCAGTTACAAAGTGATGCATGTTATCGAGATGGTCCCACCAGTATTGGTAAGATCATATATTTAGTAAAAAAATTTGATTTTATAAGGTTTATTATCCTCATGCTGAAAAACTTGGAAGCAGAAGAAGTTAAAAATTCAAATTTAAAGTGCCAAAAAAGCCTACCAATGAATCTTTTGGGGAATATTGCAGATCTGTGAAGTTGGTGAAGTCAGAATTGTAGCAGCATTTTTATCTGGTTTCATCATTTGCAGTGGCTGCCAGTATATCTCTGGTGTCTATATATTAACGGAAGGGGTATCCTTTCCCAAATTCTTGGGCTCTCATAAAGCCTTGCAAGTTAGTTATTTGTATTCAGGTTTTGATTAAGATAGCTAGTTATAAGTGGTATTTGAGTATCAAAAATAGATTACTCATTCTGTTCTGAGGTGTGATCAGATTTACAACAGCACTTTTTAGGCGTCTAACAGACTAGCTTTAATAGAAGATTCCTCATACCATTAAAATAATTTTCTTTTAAAGGATAGCTTCTCCATCCCAGCCATTCCCACAATCCTTTCATGCTGCTGGATTAAGTTTAGAGGTAGAAGCAACAGGGGTGGTGATGTGGTTGCTATCTGCTATAGACCGCTGGATTAGGTGGATGAGGTAGACGAAGCTTTCTTTGGACAACTGAGAGAAGCTTCCAGATCGCAGGCCCTAGTTCTCATGGGCGACTTCAATGACCCTGACATCTATTGGGAGACCAGTACAGCAGCACACAGACAATCCAGGAAGTTTTTGGAGAATATTGGGGATAACTTCTTGGTACAAGTGCTGAAGGAACTGACCAGAGACCATGTGCAGCTTGACCTGCTGCTCACAAACAGGGAGGAACTAGAGGGGAAGTAGAGGTGGGTGACAACCTGGGAAGCAGTGATCGTGAGATTTCAGGATCCTGATCAAAGGAAGAAAGGAGAGTAGCAAAATACACACCCCGGACTTCAGAAGAGCAGACTTTGATGGGCAGGATTCCCTGGGATGCATACATGAAGGGAAAGGAGTCCAGGAGAACTGGCAGTATTTTAAAGAAGCCTTATTAAAGACACAGGAAGAAACCATCCCAATGTGCAAAGCAAGAAAAGCAAATATGGTAGGCGACCAGATTGGCATATGTTGGATGTCCTTGGTGAGCTTAAACACAAAAAGGAAGCTTACAAGAAGTGAAAACTTGGACAGATGACTAGGGAGGAGTATAAATATATTGCTCGAGAATGCAGAGGAGTTATCAGGAAGGCGAAAGAGCAATTGGAATTACAGCTAGCAAGGGATGTGAAGGATAACAAGAAAGGTTTCTACAGGCATGTTAGGGTGATCAGAGAGGGTGTGGGGCCCTTATTGGATGAGGGAGGTAACCTAGTGACAGAAAAGCTGGGAGAAAAGCTGAAGTACTCAATGCTTTCTTTGCCTCTGTCTTCAAGGACAAGGTCAGCTCCCAGACAAATGCACTAGGCAACGCAGTATGGGAAGGAGGTGGACAGCCCTTGGTGGGGAAAGAACAAGTTAGGAACTATTTAGAAAAGCTAAACATACACAAATCCATGAGCCCGGATTTAATGCATCCAAGAGTACTGAGGGAGTTGGCAAATGTCATTGCGGAGCCTTTGGCCATTATCTTTGAAAACTCGTGGAGATCGGGGGAGATCCTGTCTGATTGGAAAAAGGCAAATGTAGTGCCCATCTTTAAAAAAAGGGAAGAAGGATGATCCAAGGAACTACAGACCGGTCAGCCTTAACTCAGTCCCCAGAAAAATCATGGAGGGGATCCGCAAGGAATCCATTTTGAAGCACTTGGAAGAGTGGAAAGTGATCAAGAATAGTCAACATGGATTCACAAAGGACAAGTTGTGCCTGACCAATCTGATTAGCTTCTATGGTGAGGTAACTGGCTCTGTGGATATGGGAAAGTCAGTGGATGTGATATACCTTGACTTTAGCAAAACTTTTGATACGGTCTCCCACAATATTCTTGCCAGCAAGTTAAGGGAATATGGATTGGATAAATGGACGGTAAGATGGATAGAAAGCTGGCTAGACTGTCAGGCCCAACGGATAGTGATCAATGGCTCAATGTCAGGTTGGCCATCGGTTTCTAGCAGAGTGCCCCAAGGATCCGTTCTAGGACCAGTTTTGTTCAACATCTTTAATGATGACCTGGATGAGGGGATGGATTGGATCCTCAGCAAGTTCGTATCTGACACTAAGGAGAGGTAGATATGCTGGAGGGCAGGGATAGGGTCCAGAGTGACCTGGACAGATTAGAGGATTGGGCCGAAAGAAACCTGATGAGGTTCAACAAGGACAAGTGTAGAGTCCTGCACTTGGGACAGAAGAATTCCAAGCATTGTTACAGGCTGGGGATTGAATAGCTAAGTTGCAGTTCTGCAGAAAAGAACCTGGGGATTACAGTGAATGAGAAGCTGGATATGACTCAACAGTGCGCCCTTGTAGCCAAGAAGGCTAATGGCATATTAGGGTGCATTAGGAGGAGCATTACCAGCAGATCTTAGGGTACGTCTAGATTACATGGCTCCATCGACGGAGACATGTAGATTAGTTTACTCGACAAAGGGAAATGAAGCGGCAATTTAAATATCGCTGCTTCATTTAAATCAAAATGGCCACTGCACTGTGCCGATCAGCTGTTTGTCAGCACAGCGCAGCAGTCTAGATGGGGATCTGCAGACCCCAGAATCCTTTGTCAGTAGATCCTTTATGCCTCGGATACAGGATCTGTCAACAAAGGGCTCTGGGGTCCGCAGATCCCCGTCTAGACTGCCGCACTGTGCTGACAAACAGCTGATTGGCACAGTGCAGTGGCCATTTTGATTTAAATGAAGCGGCGATTTTTTAAATCGCCGCTTCATTTCTCTTTGTTGTCCTACCTCATTTGCATGGCTCCGTTGACGGAGCCATGTAGTCTAGACACACCCTAAGTGATTATTCCCCTTTATTCAGCTTGGGTGAGGCCACATCTGGAGTATTGTGTTCAGTTCTGGGCCCTCCACTATAGAAAGGATGTGGATGCATTGGAGAGGGTCCAATGGAGGGCGACCAAATGATTAGGGGGATGGAGCGCATGACCTGTGAGGAGAGACTGAGGGATTTGGGTTTGTTTAGTCTGCAGAAGAGAAGAGTGAGGGGGATTTGATAGCAGCCTTCAACTTCCTGAAGGGAGGTTCCAAAGAGGATGGAGAAGGGCTGTTCACAATAGTGACGGGTGGCAGAACAAGGAGCAGTGGTCTAATGATACAGTGGGAGAGGTCTAGGTTGGATATTAGGAGAACTGTTTCACTCGGAGGGTAGTGAAACACTGGAATGGGTTACCTCGGGAGGTGGTGGAATCTCCATCCCTAGAGGTTTTTAAGTCTCTGCTTGACAAAGCCCTGGCTCGGTTGATTTAAATGGAATTGGTCCTGCCTTGGGTAGGGGGCTGGACTTGCTGACCTCCTGAGGTCTCTTCCAGCTCTATGATTCTTTAGGCTTCTGTCAAGTTGCACAGGCAACAAGTGGTCATCACTAGTGTGATTTGTGAGATTAATCTTTTGGAGGGAGGTTTAAACGTGTTGCTTGTGCTTTGTTTAGGTTCAAAACAGGCATTTTCTTTTTGACTCATCAGGGGACCATGGCCAAAATGCAAGAGACCATGGCTGAAAGAGCGAGGGAGGAGGCTCGGTGGCATACTCGCCTGCTGCAGGACTTCCTCCCAGAGTGGAGGACAATGTGTGCCACCGTCCGGGAGTCCCTGGCTGTGCCAGGTCCTCTCCCCCTGGGGGGGACTCCTGCCCATCCAGCTCCAGCCCCTCTGACCCCCCGTTCTCCCCCTCAGCCCCCTCTGACCCCCCTTCTTCTCCCTCAGCCCCTGCCACCCCTTCCTCTCCCTCAGCCCCTGCCACCCCTCCAGCCCTGCCCCCCCCCCCCCCCCCCCCCGCTAGAGCAGAGTCATTGTCAGCCCCAACTCAAGCCCGAGGACGGCAGGGTCCACGGACAAGGGGTGGCAAAGCCTTGCGGCCCAGGCGGGGCCGCCATTACCCTTAAGTTGTCTGCCCTCCCTCCCTCCCTCCTTCACTCCATGTTGGAAATCCCCTTTCGCTCCCTCCAGGTTGAAATCCCCCCTCCTACCACAGTTATCAACACAAGTTAATAGTTTAAAAAAAAAAGTTTATTTTTCACAGTTGTTAAACAATTCTATTTTTTATAACAGATCTAAGTTTTAACGTTACTTCTTTATTAACATATTTTTCAAGTTTAACATGGTGTGTGCGCCTTAACTGTTCAGAGGCTGATGCAGGGATGGATTGTGGGAGGGAAGGTTTTGGGATGGGGGAAGGCCCACAGACCCCATCGGGGATACCTTGGGGAGTCATAGGGCTCCAGCTGAGAAGCGCTCATGCAGAGCCTCCCGGATGCAAACCCCCGCCTGATTCATTCAGCCATTGGACCCCAACCTGGGAGGAAGGCTTCCCCTTTGCTCTCCACCAGGTTGTGGAGGATGCAACATGCTGCCACCACCTCTGGGATATTGTGTTCCCCCATGTCAAGTCGAGTTAGCAGACACCTAAACCTTCCCTTCAACCAGCCAAATGCGCATTCCACCTGTAAACGGGCGTGTGTCAGGTGTGCATTAAACACTTCCTTGCTCGGGGTCAGATGCCCTGTGTATGGCTTCATAAGCCAGGGCATGAGGGGATACGCCGCATCGGCCACAATGCAGACCGGCATCTCTACGTCCCCGATAGCAGAGGTTCGCTAGGGGAAGAAGGTTCCTGTCTGCAGCCTTTCGTACAGGTGTGAATTGCGGAAGATCCGAGCATCATGTGCCCGGCCCGACCACCCCACACATAGGTCCGTAAATAGTCCACGGTGGTCAACCAGGGCCTGCAGCACAATGGAAAAGTACCCTTTTCTGTTGATATACCGGGCGGCTTGATGGGGTGGTGCACGGATGGGAATGTGTGTTCCATCGAGCGCTCCTCCGCAGTTTGGGAATCCCAGCCCTGCAAAACCAGCCATGATCATGTCTAGGTCTCCGAGGTGGACAATCCGATTCAGCAGCTGTGAGTTGATGGCCCTCACCACCTGCAAAAATAGACACAAACACACACAGATTATGAAGTCAGAGGGGTTGCCCAAGTCCTTTGGCGACCATCCGCTCCCCCAAGAACCCAGAACCCCCTCCCCAAGTGATTGCTCCCAGTAGTATCATGGTGTAAGACACAGGATCCCTCCACCACCTCCCCTCCATTGCTCCCCATCCACCCTTTTTTGGTTACAGTCCCCTTACGGACTGCCCTCCCCCCGTTTCCAAGGGACTTAACTCCATCAACACAGCACCTACAGTCGATCTCCCCACACCAAACTGCTGTCCCACTGACCGGTAGCTATCAGGAGTGGCCAGCTTCCAGAGGGCAATAGCTACCCTCTTCTCCAGCAGGACGGCAGGGCGCAGGTGGGTGTCCTGTCATTGCAGGGTGGGGGCAAGCCAGTTGCAAAGCTCCAGGAAGGTGGACTTCCGCATCCTGAAGTTTTGGAGCCAAGCCTGATCATCCCACTGCTCCATTACGAGCCGGTCCCACCAGTCCGTACTTGTTTCCATCCTCCAACATCGCCTGACCGGGAAAAAGTTTGGAGGCAGGAACAGTGCTGCTGCATCCTGAAGGAGGGGCTCCAGTATGGGCTCAGGTTCCAGACCAGGCATTAACAGCATGATAGTCTCATGCAGTTGCAGCAGCATTTGAAGCACTGTGGAGTGGGGCCAGCGCCTGGCCCAGGGGAAGTTCTCGCTCCATGGTAAACAAAGGTTACGAAAAACCTTAAAAAAAAAAACCAACCCCACACTGCTGTGCTGTGCCAGGAAGCAGGGCACTCCAAACAGGCACTGCAGAACCTTTGCTATCCCTCTAGGCAGCTGTAGCAGCAGAGCAAAGGCTAGTTGGGGGTGTGTGTGCAGGCAGCAGAACAAGGAAGTACATGCTGCCCCTGTGACCTGGCAAAGCAGTTCCGGGTACTTTCTTCTGTCAACAGAGCGCCCTGCAGTCTGGACGCTCTCTGTCGACAAAGCAAATAGTTTTGTCTATGGCTTGATGTAGTCTAGACGCGCTTTGTCGACAGAAGTTTTGTCGACAGAATCTGTCGACAAAACTTCTGTCAACAAAACCCTGTAGTCTAGATGTACCCGTAGACCACCAATTCTCAACCTTTTTTTGTTTTTGGTTTTTCCTGAGTCTTCTCCTGCCCCCTCTCCCCCAACATGCTGTAAAAATTCCATGGCTTTCCCATGCCGCAACCGTGTTTGTACATATAAAAACCAGGAGCCACATTAGGGGCTAGCAAGCAGTACCGCCTAAGTAAGTGCCTCCCAGCCACAACCTGCATCTGGGACTCTGGCCCCAACTCCCCAGCCCTCTGCTTTACTTCCTGCACCTCTGCCCCAGGCCACAACCTAAACCCATTGCATACTCGCTCCTGCACACATACCCCCTCCCAGACTCCACATGCCAATCTCCTGCTCCAGGTCACAACCCAAATCCTGCACTCCAGTCCCCTGCCCCAGGGCACAACCGTTGGTAAAATGGCTCCGTATCAGGCTCAGGGAAGCCACCCCTGTTCCCAGCCAATGTCTTCTTCCTCTCATTTGCCCAGCTTTCTAAGATTTATTATTTTTTCAAGAAAGATCATTGGGCACTGATGACTTTAAAGTCTAATGAGAATTATTTCTAGAAGTCTAACAGTTCTTCAGAAGAATAGATTTGTTAATCTCACAGAGCCACTTTGTGAAACATTGCTACAGCATCACAGCTGAAGTACATAGAGGCCCGTTTTGCCCTCAGTGGCTGTGTCTAGACTGGCCAGTTTTTCCGGAAAATCAGCCGCTTTTCTGGAAAAACTTGCCAGCTGTCTACACTGGCCACTTGAATTTCTGCAAAAGCACTGACGATCTCATGTAAGATTGTCAGTGTTCTTGCGGAAATACTGTGCTGCTCCCGTTCGCAAAACTTTTCATAGAATCATAGGACTGGAAGGGACCTCGAGAGGTCATCGAGTCCAGCCCCCCGCCCTCAAGGCAGGACCAAGCTCCGTCTACACCATCCCTGACAGATGTCTATCTAACCTGTTCTTAAATATCTCCAGAGAGGGAGATTCCACCACCTCCCTTGGCAATTTATTCCAATATTTGACCACCCTGACAGTTAGGAATTTTTTCCTAATGTCCAATCTAAACCTCCCTTGCTGCACTTTAAGCCCATTACTCCTTGTCCTGTCCTCAGAAACCAAGAGGAACAAATTTTCTCCTTCCTCCTTGTGACACCCTTTTAGATATTTGAAAACCGCTATCATGTCCCCCCTTAATCTTCTTTTTTCCAAACTAAACAAGCCCAGTTCATGAAGCCTGGCTTCATAGGTCATGTTCTCTAGACCTTTAATCATTCTTGTCGCTCTTCTCTGTACCCTTTCCAATTTCTCCACATCTTTCTTGAAATGTGGCGCCCAGAACTGGACACAGTACTCCAGCTGAGGCCTAACTAGTGCAGAGTAGAGCGGCAGAATGACTTCACGAGTTTTGCTTACAACACACCTGTTGATACAACCTAGAATCATATTTGCTTTTTTTTTTTTTTTTTTTGCAACAGCATCACACTGTTGACTCATATTCAACTTGTGGTCCACTATGACCCCTAGATCCTTTTCCGCCATGCTCCTTCCTAGACAGTCGCTTCCCATCTTGTATGTATGGAACTGATTGTTCCTTCCTAAGTGGAGCACTTTGCATTTCTCTTTATTAAACTTCATCCTGTTTACCTCTGACCATTTCTCTAACTTGCTAAGGTCATTTTGAATTATGTCCCTATCCTCCAAAGAAGTTGCAACCCCACCCAGTTTGGTATCATCTGCAAACTTAATAAGTGTACTCTCTATCCCAATATCTTCATCATTGATGAAGATATTGAACAGTACGGGTCCCAAAACGGACCCTTGCAGAACTCCACTTGTTATCCCTTTCCAGCAGGATTTAGCACCGTTAACAACAACTCTCTGACTATGGTTATCCAGCCAATTATGCACCCACCTTATCGTGGCCCTATCTAAGTTATATTTGCCTAGTTTATCAATAAGAATATCATGCGAGATCGTATCAAATGCCTTACTAAAGTCTAGGTATATGACATCCACCGCTTCTCCCTTATCTACATGGGTCGTTATCCTATCAAAGAAAGCTATCAGATTAGTTTGGCATGACTTGTTCTTCACAAACGTATGCTGGCTATTCCCTATCGCTTTATTACCTTCCAAGTGTTTGCATATGATTTCCTTAATTACCTGCTCCATTATCTTCCCTGGGACAGACGTTAAACTGACCGGTCTGTAGTTTCCTGGGTTGTTCTTATTCACCTTTTTATAGATGGGCACAATATTTGCCCTTTTCGAGTCTTCTGGAATCTCCCCTGTCTTCCATGATTTTTCAGAGATCATAGCTAAAGGCTCAGATACCTCCTCTATCAGCTCCTTGAGTATCCTGGGATGCATTTCATCAGGACCTGGTGACTTGCTGACATCTAACTCTCCTAAGTGATTTTTAACTTGTTCTTTGTATATCCTATCTTCTAAACTTACCCTCTCTCTGCTTGTATTCACTACGTTAGGCACACCTCCAGACTTCTCGGTGAAGACCAAAACAAAGAAGTCATTGAGCATCTCTGCCATTTCCAAGTTTCCTGTTACTGCTTCTCCCTCCTCACTGAGCAGTGGGCCTACCCTGTCCTTGGTCTTCCTCTTGCTTCTAATGTATTTATAAAAGGTCTTCTTGTTTCCCTTTATGCCTGTAGCTAGTTTGATCTCATTTTGTGCCTTTGCCTTTCTAATCTTGCCCCTGCATTCCCGTGTTGCTTGCCTATATTCATCCTTTGTTATTTGTCCTAGTTTCCATTTTTTATAGGACTCCTTTTTTATTTTGAGATCATGCAAGATCTCCTTGTTAAGCCAAGCTGGTCTTTTGCCATATTTATCTTTCCTACACTGTGGAATTGTTTGCTTTTGGGCCCTTAACAACGTCCCTTTGAAATACTTCCAATTCTCCTCAGTTGTTTTTCCCTTCAGTCTTGCTTCCCATGGGACCTTACCTACAAGTTCTCTGAGCTTATCAAAATCTGCCTTCCTGAAATCCATTACCTCAATTGTGCTGGTCTCCCTTCTACCTTTCCTTAAGATCATGAACTCTATTATTTCATGATCACTGTCCCCCATACTGTCTTCCACTTTCAAGTTCTCAACTAATTCCTCCCTATTTGTTAAAATCAAATCCAGAACAGCTTGTCCTCTGGTAGCTTTTTCAACCTTCTGAAACAGAAAGTTGTCTCCAATGCAGTCCAGAAACTTATTGGATAGCCTGTGCCCCGCTGTGTTAGTTTCCCAACATATGTCTGGATAGTTGAAGTCCCCCATCACCACCAAATCTTGGGCTTTGGATAGTTTTGTTAATTGTTTAAAAAAGGCCTCTTCCACCTGGCTAGGTGGCCTGTAGTAGACTCCTAGCATGACATCACCCTCATTTTTTACCCCTTTTAGCTTAACCCAGAGACTCTCTACACAGCTATCTCCTACGTTCATCTCCACTTCAGTCCAAGTGTGTACATTTTTAATATACAAGGCAACCCCTCCTCCCTTTTTTCCCCTGTCTGTCCTTCCTGAGCAAGCCGTACCCTTCCATACCAACATTCCAATCGTGCGTCCCATCCCACCAGGTTTCTGTAATACCAATGATATCATAGTTGTATTTATTTGTTAGCAATTCCAGTTCTTCCTGCTTATTACTCATACTTCTCACATTTGTATATAGGCATCTAAGATACTGATTTGATCTTGCCTCCCTGTTGTGCCCTGACCCTCCTTTTTCCTTGCCATTGTAGGCCGTAGTCCCCTCCCATTTCCAACCCATCTCCCAGTCCCGCACATTCAGCACTTACCTGTGGGCTTTGCTCACCTGTCCCCGTCGAACCTAGTTTAAAGCCCTCCTCACAAGGTTAGCCAGTCTGTGTCCAAACAAGGCCTTCCCGCTCCTGGAAAGGTGAACTCCATCTCTGCCAAGCAGTCCTTCCTGGAAGAGCACCCCGTGGTCAAGGAAGCCGAAGCCCTCCTGGAGACACCATCCTCGCAGCCAGGCATTCACCTCCAGGATGCACCTCTCTCTGCCCGGGCCCCTACCTTTGACAGGAAGGATCGAAGAGAATACCACCTGCGCCCCAAACTCCCTCACCTGTACTCCCAAAGCCCTGTAGTCACGCTTGATCCGCTCAGTGTCACACCTGGCAGTATCATTTGTGCCCACATGGATGAGTAGCATGGGGTAGTAGTCAGAGGGCCGGATAATCCTCGACAATGCTTCCATAACATCTCGGATACGGGCCCCTTGCAGACAGCATACCTCTCGATATGAACTGTCAGGGCGACAGATGGGCGCCTCCGTTCCCCTCAGAAGAGAGTCTCCAACCACCACTACCCTTTTGCGCAAAAAGGCCAGTGTAGACCGCACAGATTTGTTTTCCGCAAAAAAGCCCCGATCGCGAAAATGGCAATCAGGGTTTTTTGCGGAAAAGCGCATCTAGATTGGCACGGATGCTTTTCCGCAAAAAGTGCTTTTGCGGAAAAGTGTCAGTGCCAATCTAGACGCCCTGTTCCAAAAATGCTTTTAATGGAAAACTTTTCCGTTAAAAGCATTTCCGGAAAATCCTGCCAGTCTAGACGTAGCCAGTGTGTGCATACAATTGCCATGGTACTAGCTTAGGCTTGGCAGAATTTGGCCCATGTAATGCCAAATCCTGAAGGGCTAGGCACCTGTAACTTCCACTGAAGTCAACCCAGGTTTGGGCCTATGATGAGAAATTTGCAGGATTTGGACATTGAATGCCTCTTCCAGTTGTGCGGCAGCACAGATTCACAGGTGATGCTCAGACAGTGAGCTCCTTGCACAGAGACCTGAGCCTCTGACTGGGCGGGGCTGATTAATCACCTGTGAAGCTTTGCTGCCTTCTAAGGATGTGAAGTAGGGAGTAAATGACTAATTTGTATTGAGTACATGATTAGTTGATAAGGGGCTTGCTGTGGCTCTGCAGTTTAAATGTAGAACAAGCTGGGCATGCAGGCAGCCCATCTCCTACTACATTTAAACTGCAGAGCTGCAGTGGGGGTAGATCTGGAACCTGGCATGAGCCAGGACTGAAGCAGTCCTGGCTCACTCTGGGTTCAGACCACAGCAGCTTTACCTTTTAAATGTAGTCATTTAAAAGGCACAGCTACACTGCTGCTGCACCTCTGCCGCCTCACTCCCCCCCCGCATTGCAGAGGCCGTGCTAGGGGGAACCGGCTTTTAAGCTGGTTCCCCCAGGCATTGGCTTCTGCTTCCCCTCCTCCCCCCCACATTGCTGCTTCTGATGTAGAGGTGGCACCGGGTAGGGAAGAAGGGGGAGTAGTGGACTCAAACACCCAATAAGCCTAGGCTAATCAACTACTCTTTTACATCATCTCTTCAAACCTGAGCAAATTTTGCTCTACTTGGATTTCTTTTTGGAATATGAATTTTATTATTAAAAGTAAGTGATTGTGTCTATAGCTGAAGCACTGGTTATGTGCTTTGATCAACCTGCCACTTTATTTTTTTTACAGAGATCTTTTATTAAGTTTTATTATAATTTAGTCATACTAGTTGTAGTAGACTGTTGGCAGAGTACAGGGAATGTGACAATTTCAGAACTGGATGTGTGCAGTAATGAGGAATTCCTTTTGAAATGTTTGTGACCTTTAAAGAATCCAGTATGTATTCATATATTGTTTCCTACACTACAAAATTCTAAGCACATTCTAGAACATGTTTGAGAACTTGCCTAGTGCAGTTCTTACGTAGGCATAACTAAGAGGAAATTGAAAATACAACAATCTAATTTTGAAATTAACAAAATCAGAAAACTTAGGAATCTAATCAAACAGCAGAGTTGTATCTTGGTAGATTAATTGTAAAATGGTTAAATGCAGCAAACATGAGAAAATAAATCAAATTCTCCCATCCAAAATTTTCCCACAGGACATGAAACAAAGAATAATGAAATACTTTGTTAGGCTTTGTAATTCATTTTTAACAACACATTACTTAATACTACTCTTTGTAAATATAACATTTCTACCTGGGTTTCTACTTAGTACTGTTGCTAGTAACTCAAGGACTACTGTAATTGAAAGATGAGAAATATTATTATCCATATTTTTCATCTTTAACAGTTTGATTGTCTACTATATATTTGAGAGAGTCTGTATGTCTTTCTGTTCAAGAACTCCTCCTAAGCAGTAAAAGCTAGGGCCACTACATTTGGTATACAGCTTCCTCCTGTAACTTAAAGCAAGCTGTGAGTTTGGTTGTGCCAGGAAAATAGTCTGTGCTTGGAATGTGATTGCTTCTCATAAAACCAAACAGAAAAGAGAATCACCAGGCAGGTGAAAGGCCCTCCAGGATTACCCCAGCCCTGAGCCTCCTAACCCCAAGGTGCCCTTTAGGGAGAGTGGAAGGGGGCTGAAGCTCCCTCACCCCTCCAATTTGTAAGGGGATATTGCTGACTTTTCTTTGTCAGGGAGTGAGGGGAAAGGGCACAGTTTGCCTCATTCCTCTCACTGGCTGGGGAGTATAGGGGCAGATGAACCTGGACTTTCATGTGCTCCTCCCTGGCTGTGCCTGCTGGAGCCACAGTAGCCATGGAGAGGCACTTCTCACCTGGCCCCAAGCTGCTGTGATGAGAGAGGGCTGGCGTAAGGATGTTACCCTAGTACAGGGGTTTCCAACCTGGGGTATGTGAACCCTCAGGGGGTACGAGAAGCTTGTCAAGGGGGCACGGGGAATATTTGGTAAATAACTAGATTATCCTAACTGAAATATTCCAAAAGTAGTAGTGTTAGTGAAAAAAGTTGTGGATTCTAGAGTCTAGAATTTATTTCCTTTCATATTGAATAGGGGAGGGGGTACAGGAAGGATTACTAAAAGCCACAGAGGTACGGGGACCGAAAAAGGTTGGGAACCCCTGCCCTAGTACTTTATATAATTAGAGCCCTGCAAATCTATGGCTATCTGGGGCTCATTTTGGGGATGTGGATGTAGATATACAGTTTTTATGTCTAGAACCCTGCAGATTTGCAGATACATGCTTTATAGCCACAAGTATCTGCATCCACATTTGTGGATGTGGATATCTGTGAATGATTTTTGCAGGTGCAGATACCAATTTTGTATCCATGCAAGTGGCTTTATAATTTATAAATTGGATTTTTTTCCCCTGTACAGTCAGTTAAGTTGGTCACTTTTCCCCTGTGAATGTCTTTCACACAAGATGCAGAGAAGTATTTTGGAAGTAGAAAAAAAGAAAATAATTTATTTTTTAAAAAGACAAGAGGCCAGGGACAGATTTAGTACCTGAACATTTTCTATATTTTTGTTTGGAAATTTACTAGATTTTAGTATGATTGTGCCCTTCTAAGCTTTGAAGAGAGTCTCCTATACTGGGGCAAACTTGAAAACAAAGATATTAAAACAACATGTTTTAGCAATAATCCTCTGTATTTCTCCTTACTATAATTAGTAACTATATTTGATTTTAGCTTCTTTTAAATAGAATTTAGTTTCTTGTTAGCTATTAAACCTACTGATTAAGAGACACAAGAAACAAGATAATTTAACAATTCTTCAAAGTATGTACTTAATGTGAATTGGTTATATGCAAATGCACTGAGTAAATAAAACTGATTACCATATTAACATACCAGTAAGCACATATTTCAGAAGTTGTTTTCCATTTCAGTAAGGAGTATTAATTAAAATACTCTCTCTTCCATTATGATGGGAAAAATAAAAACATATGAGCGTCCAGGAATTTGACTCATTCAAGTATATGTGAGTTCTTTGAGTAATAGAAGTTCCTTTAGCATACTCAACTTAGACTTGATAGTGAGATTTTCCAGTAAACATACTTTATCAAGGGCATATTGGATATTCTCCTTCATAATGCCAGAATTACCTGCTGAAAGCTAGACTGAAGGAGAAGCTGATCATTATCATTGAGCCTTGAACATAAACAGAAGGGGAGAATTAGAAATGTTTTTGCTAGGAAATTCCTTTTTTATTAGATGGTGGGGGCCGTGGTTTTAGTTTCCATTTCTCTTTTAGTTTGTATTGCAGTGTTTTACAAAGTGATACGACAGCAATGTATGTTCGGAATTTGAACAAAGTGCTGCTTGTGAAATTTTGCTGCTTTCTCCCACTTAACACAAAACTTTTATCCAGGGTTGTTGCATCTCATGTGCAAAACTGGCATAAAGATTGAGTAAGGTTAGGGAGCTGATTCTTTGGGTTGTCACAAATTAACTTTTTACAGAAAGCATATGTGAGAGAGATGAACTCTTTAAACTTTCAACAGCTTTCTGACACAGATGTGGAGCCCAGGTGCCATGTACCTTAAGATCTTATCAACCATGAGTTGTTGGTCCCCCCCCCCCCCCCCCCAGCTGTCCTTGCAAAAAAAAGGCAAGAGAGATTTAAAAAATGAAAGCTGACATTCTGGCTATATTAGTGAGGGACTTCTGAGAGGGTCCTTCAGCTCATTAGTGGACCAGCAACCTGTGAATGTTGTTAAAATATGTATTAGAGGCCATATTTTTGACCTCATTAAGTCCCATTGTATTACTCTGGAAATACAAGAGGGACTTAAAACTTACTCAGATTGCCAGCTTGAGGATTCCCTTGTTAAGGATGAATTCTCATTCAGCATAGGCAACTCTGTGCTACCCCTCTCTTGCCTCCTGTAGCGTATTGGAATAGGAAGGGGCATGAAGTGTGGCAATCTGGTCACTGCGGATGGCTTAAAAGTCTGTAGAGGACTATGCAAACCCAGTAAATTAAAGCAATCCTCAGATGTTATAACTTATGTCCAGGAGCTGAACTGGTCTTCAGCTGCTCTGATTTAAAACTCTCTCTTCTTTCCTCCTTCAGGTGCACTAAATTAGAGGGCTAGAACATTCTAAGCTCTGCACCTTCATCTCCAAGTTACACAGCAAAATTTGTGCTGATTTATTGAAATACCCACTGATGATTTTAACTGAGTTACATTTGTTTATATATAGCTTAATGCTGGTTGGGTCTTTAAAATGCTGTTGTAGTATGAGTGATCAATCATACAAAACATTTTGAAATATTTCTTCTACGTCTTTTAAAAGTTAATATCTTGTTTCTACTTTGCAATAAACTAATTTGAATTAATTACTTAAAATCACTGTACTTTTTATTTTTACTCTTCCAGTCAAAGAGCTATGGCCAGACACTGCTGACAGAGATTTATAAGCATTTGAATTTGGTTGAATCTGACTACTTTGGAATTGAGTTCCAGAACATCCAGTCATACTGGGTAAGTAATGGTTCCTGATCCATATATTATAAAAAGGCTTAGATGAATGCTGCCACTTGACTTTCAGAAGAAGTTTGGAATCCCATAGAAAAGTCTTCCAGTGAATGTGTGTGTACTTGTGACTATAAAGTTGGTTCAATCAATGAATTATGTCAATGTACTGCTTCACAAAATATATAACTTAAAATGATACATAGGAAAAGAATCTGATTAATTTTGCTCCTCCTCTACTCCAAAATAATGAATTATCCACTTATTGATGTTTCTACTATAAAGGTTTTTTATCGTATTATTTAAATCCTGTGGGTTATCATCCCAGATATTGCCAGTTCTTTTTTCTGTACTTCCTTATTCTGCTTGTGTTGTTTGAACTCAGTCCTTTCCTTTCCTAAAATTTACATCGGACAAATAGGAACTGTTTGAATGGCTTCTTTACCAACTTTGGGTTTTATGAAAAGGGAGTGTGACCATACACTGACTTTTTGTTCTCTTTACACAGTATTGTAGCTTCAGTGTATATATTCTGTGAATGTTGAAGGTTTTATATTTCGTGTATGCTGTCCCCATATATTTAGAATTATTTGTTTTTGTCTGAAAATTCATACATGTGATACCCTCCCTCTGTGAAAATTAAGTAGTGCAAAATGTAGAGTTCCCACACGTTACGTAGGTGTAATTTGGTCTGGTTTGATGTCTTTCATTGCTGCTGTTGATGGTTTTTTTCAATGTTTATAATGGTGGTAGTTCTTTGAAAAATAATTCCAAAAATGTTTACAAAAAAGCCCTGTATGGCATAGTCAGTAAAACTGCTGACAGTTGGGGATCATGCTTCCTTTCGCTATAAAAAAAGGAATAATTTAGTGGAAAACTCTGGAGTCACTCTCTTTAGTCAAGCTCTGCATCACCATAGTTAAGTGAGCCAGGTGTAATATAGAAGGGAAAGGAGAGGGCTGGCGCTTAGCCTTCATCATACATGGAAAGCTAAGAATCTGAATATATGATCTGCTCAAATTCCTCACACGTTCATGTTTGTGTGCAATTATGTGGTTTCATTATGGTTCTGTTTCCCATTCCTTTCAGCACTGGTAGCACAGTTTGCTCCTTTTCTGTTGTGATTCCTTCCATAGAGTGACAAAGGAAATGTATCACTATACTTATCACAACGTTTTTGTCAATATATCTTTGTTGTTTATATATACCTGGGGGGGCTACTTTAAGTTTTGTGGCTAAGTGTGTTCGTTTAACTGGTGATAGAAAAAGTTGTTCTGCTATTGCCATGAAATAGGGAGAAAGAAATACATACTCATTTGGTAAGTTTTGCGTACAGTTAAATTTGATTTTGGTGTTTTACAACATATATGCAGCATTTGAATATGGGTATTAATATATTTTCAACTTTTGTCTCACTTCCAGATTTGGCTTGAGCCTATGAAACCTATAATTAAACAAGTACGACGTAAGTACATATTTAATTTTTAAAGAGTTTTCCTTTAATTTTCATGAATTTAATGTGGTTTCTTTTCATAGATGTTACTTGATTTCTTAGTCAGGTTTGCTGGTTTTGTGCTTGCTATTACCACGTATAGTTGGTTCAACATAGATCTACAAACTCAAACATTAAAGATGGTTTCAAGCCCTCTAATAGCATCAACATTTTCTAGAACACATGTCATAACCCTCCCATGCTTTATGAAAATTGCTTATAAATATCAGTGTGCATAACTTGAAGATGCTTTATGTAAAACAGATCATGTCACCCATCATTCAAGAGCCAGTGATCTCCTGAAAGGGTGTCCTCTATATATGTGAATATATCTTTCTTATATGTGAAGTTAGAAATATTGAGAGAACTTGTTTTATTAGCCCAGGCATTCTAGTAAAAGCCATTACTAATACTTTAGGAACTTACTGGCTCAATGGTCAAGTCAATGATCAGTGAATGGTTTTGTTTTTCCTGTAAGCCCAAACAGTGTGATGTGAGAATCAGACATGACCAGACTTTCAGACCAACAGCCTTCCAGGAATTAAAGAACAAGATCTTCTACCGTTAGAATAGACTGATTAAAATTAGGGATGTTAAAATGCATTTAAGTAAATGTATAACTGTTGAAAATTTCAGCGGTTACATGGTCCCATGTCAGGGGGGCGGGGCAGTCTATTCCCCTGCTCCCCATGCATACTGGGAGCCTGCATGTAACCGTGAAGGTTAACTGATGAGCTTCAGCTCATCAGATAACTATGTACATGGTTACATTTTCACATCCCTAATTTGTAATGCCTCCTAGTATGATGTCATTGGCAGATTTTATAAGCACACTTTTCACTCCATTACCCAAATCATTAATAAAAAAGATATTTCACATCTACTGCTTCCTCCCTATCAATAAGCCAATAAACTCGTCAGCGAAGTAAATTAGGTTGGCATGATTTTGCTCTTGTCAGATCCATGCTGGCTATTCCTTATAATCCTATTATCCTCTTAGATGCTTACAGATTGATTGTTTAATATTTTGTTCCAGTATCTTTCCAGATACTATAGTTAGGCTGACAGGTTTTTAATTATGCAGATCCTTTTTTGCCCTTCTCTTTTTTTGGGGGGGGGCCTCACCCATCGTCCCTGAGGTCTCAGCGATAATAGTTAATGGTTCTAAGTTTGCTTCAGTTATATCTGTGGTCAAAATTGTGGCTGCATGTGTATGTTCACAACATCCTCCACAGACTGAACCATAGAGCTGGAAGAGACCTCAGGAGTCATCAAGTCCAGCCCCCTGCCCTAGGCAGGACCAGTCCCAACTAAATCAACCCAGCCAGGGCTTTGCCAAACCGAGACTTAAAAATCTCTAGGGATGGAGACTCCACTACTTCCCTAGGTAACCCATTCGAGTGCTTCACCACCCTCCTAGTGAAATAGTTTTTCCTAATATCCAACCTGGACCTGTCCCACTGCAACTTGCATGAGAAAAAAAGCCTTTCTTTTGTTTGTTTTAAACCTGCTGCCTATTCATTTAATTTGATAATGCCTTGCTTTTGTGTTTTCTGAGGAATAAATAGCATTCCTTATTTACTTTTCCATAACAGTCAAGATTTTTATAGACCTCAGTCATATCTCTCTGTCTCTTTTCCAAGCTGAAAGGTCCTAGTCTTACAAATCTCTCCTCATACGGAAGCCTTTCCATGCCCCTAACAATTTTTATTTCTCTTTTCTGTACTTTTTCCTTTTTTTCAGATAGGGTGACCAGATCGGCACTCTGGATTCAAGTTGTGGGCCTACCAATGATTTATACAGAGGCAATATATTTTCTGTGTTACTATCTATCCCTTTATTAATAACTCCCATTATTCTGTTTGTTTTTTTGGCTTTTGCTGCACATTGAGTGGATGTTTTTAGATAATTATCTGCAACGACTCCAAGATCTTTGAGTAGTGCTAATTTAGACCCCATCATTTTATATGTCTAGTTGGGGTTATATTTTTCAACGTGTGTTACTTTGCATTTATTGGAAGTTATCTGCCATTTTATTGCCCTGTCACCCACTTTTGTGAGATCCCTTTATAGGTCTTCACAGTCTGCTTTGGACTTACAAATTACTCATCAACTGCAAAATTTGCAGTTATCTACAAATTTTGCCATTACTGTTTTCCCCTTTTTCCAGATTTATGCATATGTTGAATAGTACTGGTCCAAGTACAGACCCTGGAGGAACACCAGTATTTTCCACTATCTAGTCTAAAACCTGGCCATTTATTAATTTAACCAGTTACCTATCCACGAGAGAACCTTCCCTCTAGGACAGCATACTTTGCTTAAGAGTCTTTGGTGAGGAACTTCGTCAAAGGCTTTCAGAAAATCCAAGTAAACTATATCTACTAGAACAGTGGTTCCCAACCTTTTTTATACCGCGGACTGGCAAACTTTTGGCAGACCGGCAACATTTTTTGCACATTTTCATAGTCAGTATGCAAATAACAAAAAATGCAAATAAAATGTTACTGGTCTGGCAAAAGCCCTGGTTCCCAGAGCTGTGGCGAACAGCCGGCTTCAGCTCCAGCAGTCAGCATGTGGCAGGCGGCTGAAGCAGCTGAAGCAGGCTCTTGGCAGCTCTTGGGACCAGGGCTGTAGTACACTCTGGCTCTATAAGCCCCCCCAGTGCCAGCCTTACCCCCTCAAGTCCCCACCCCTCCACTATCCCCCAGTGCCAGCCACTGACCCTTGAGTCCTCTGCACTCAATCCCCCCGTGCCAGCCCCCCATCCCAAATGCCTCAGTGTGAGTCCCCCACCATCCATCCCCCTGGTACCAGCCTCCTGTGTCCAGAACCCCATAGCACCCAGCCCCCCACTAAGAGTCCCTCCTAGTGCCAGCCCCCAGTCTCCAATATTAGCCCCACCTCCAGAGTCCCCCAGCACTTGCCCTGCCCCTGGAGCCCTCAATGCCTGCCCCACCCCCTCACTTAGCCCTGCGCTGCCTCCCAGCCTTCAGCTGAGTACTGCTGCTTGGGTCGCAGCTGCTCTAAGGCTGCCACGTCACCCTCCGTGTGGCCCTCCCGCCGTGCAGTGAACCGCTCTTCCACATCGGGGGGGAAGGGGAGCTGCTGGCTGGTGTACCTCAGCTCTGGCCCCCGGAGCCTCTATAGCCTGGCACCAGTCTGCAGACCAGCAGTTGAAAACTGCTGTCCTAGAACACCCGTATCCATATGCTTGTTGAATCCCTCTAAGAGTTCTAGTAGATTGTTGAGTCCTGATTTCGCTTTACAAAATCTTCCCCAAAAAATCATGTTCATCTTTTTATATGACAATTCTGTTCTTTATTATAGTTTCAATACGTTTGCCTGGTACTGAAGTTAAGCTTACCATTAATTGCCGGCATCACCTCTGGAGCATTTTTAAAATATTGGTGTCAGTGTTAGCTGTACTCCAATCATTTGGTACAGAAGCTGGTGTGATAAGTTGAATACAATAGTTAGTAATTGTACAGTTTCACATCTGAGCTCCTGAAGAACCTCTTTTAACTGCCTTCTGTGTCCCTTTCTAGGTAAAAGTTTGTGTGCCTTAGTTTTTCTGATTTTGTCCCTGTGTGCTTGTGTTGTTCTTTTATACTCCACAATTTATATGTTTCCACTATTGTGGGATTCCTTTTTGACTCTCACAATTTCTGTTGAAGCAATATTGGCCTGTTACTGGTCGTCCTATCTTTTTTCCTTTGCATTGGAATCGGTTGTGCATTTATTATTGTTGTCTTGAGAAACTCTCCTCAATGTCTTTGTCCTTCAGATTTTCCTCAGATGAGACCTTATCTACAAGTTCTCTGAGTTTGTTCAAGTCTGGAGTTTTATTTTTAAGTCCATTGTTCTTATTTTGCTGCTCTTGCTGCATCCTTTTGCTAGGATCACTTCAGGATCCCTTTCACCCAAATTGCCTTTCACTTTTAAATTTTCTACCAGTTCCTCTTAATCAAAGTTTCTGTTCCCCTGGTGCCAAACACACAAAGTTATCCTTAGTACATTCCAAGAGCTTACTGTTTCCAGATAAGATTGGTAGCTCACCTGAGCATGCATCATTCTCAACTACTTCCTGCAGCTCAGGAACCAGGGGCTGGCGCATTCCTCCATCCATAAAACATTCTAGAAGTTTTTTCAGAATAAAAGACTAATATTGTAGCTGTTTTGCACATGAGATGTCCATACACTGTCTAAACTTACTTAATGCAAATGTCGTTATAGAGATATTTATGTTTGTATAATTAATTTTGCCATAGGACCAAAGAATACAATGCTTCGTCTAGCTGTAAAGTTTTTTCCTCCTGACCCTGGTCAGCTGCAAGAGGAATATACCAGGTAAAAATTGTTCCAAGTAATTAGTGTTCATTAGTTGTTAAAATATGTAAATAAAAGGAATATAGAAATAAGCTCACCAAAGAGGATATTTTCCCTGTTACAAAAATAAAGGTTAGCTCTTAGGGTAGGTGGGAGAGCATTTTTATTGGATGATGCTTGTAGCTAGAAAAGTAGTCAAGGTTTGCATGAATAGATAATGGTACAGGGCATTTTCTGCCTCCCAAACCTATCAGTGTGTTACCATAGAAAGAGGAAGTTGACCATTTCTTCTATAAATATTGTGAATTTATAAATGTTTCTAGAAGGATTAAGTGATCAATAAATGTTTTAGTAAATGGCTAATTGGAAAATTGTAAGAGTTCAATAGGTTAGTAGAGTTCATCTGTGACCACTTCTATTGTTATGATTATTGCCAGGGCTCAACAAATTAGTCAATCTACTTGCCCCGGGGTGAGTAGATTTTAAGCCATCATGGTGCCGCAGCGTAATCGGTGCATGTGCAGCGTGCCAAACCGCATGGCTAGCAAGCGGGGCTCGCCGCCGCTTGGCAAGCCCTGATTATTGCCATATTTCGTATTTTACTTACCCATTTTTTAAACAATTGGTAAATAATTTATATTGTAAGCATGTTGCTATCTGTAAATGTACCCTGCTGCTGTCCCATCATCATCAACAGGTAGTGTGATTTGAGATCTTCCTGCAACAGATCTTTCCTAGTATCATAGCAATCTTATACATCACTCATGGCTCTCACCACACCTTTCTTCAGCCTCCTAGCAGCTGTCTTCCTCCTCCTCCAACTGGCTCCATCTCTCCTTCCTGATTATTCCCACCTCTTTACAGATCTCACCACCTCTGCCTTCTCCTCTTCCTCTCTTCCCTTTGATTTTTTTCCCTCCTCTCCTTTTGATTTCACATAGTGGGTACTGCACTTTGGGTAGTGGTAAGCTGAGTATTAGCCGTCTGAAAATGGCAACTCCTGGTCTTAAACTGCTCACCTCAGTGGCTAACTACAGTTCTCAGTTTCATCACTTTACTTCAGGTGCAAGTTATAGTCTGATTTAGCCACAGTCATCCTTGGCATAATGGGGGAAAAAGAGAGGAAAAGTTTCTTAATCTCTAGTGGCCTCTCTGGATGTGAAGGCAACAAACTAGATTTCTTAACTCAATCTCTCCTCCTCTAGTAGCAGTGTACTTTCCTTATATTTTGGGACCCAAAGGGGCTGTTCTCCAGGCAAGGCTCTCATTGCCCTTTGGCTCCTCTTGATACTTAACAATGAATTTACTGTTCCTGCTCCCGGACGTGCATCCTCCCCCACTGCTCCTGGTGTGCCCTTTAACTGATTAACCAGTTCCAGCTGGTCCTTGATTAGCTCCAGGTGTCCCAATCAAACCTAAGGGTCTCCACTGCTTCTAGGGAGGTTCTAGATTGCCTCCTGGTGACTTAATTAAATCGCATCACCTGATTCTAACAGGTTGTCGATTGCTTCCAGGTGTCTTATTTAACCCTTGTTTGGTAGCCAAGGAAACAGGAACATTGTTAGCCTGGGGCTACTATACCTGCTTTCTGTTACTTTCTTATTGCCATCTGGCCTGAACCTGTCACATTTTCTAATAAGTATCAGAGGGGTAGCCATGTTAGTCTGAATCTGCAAAAGCGACGAGGAGTCCTGTGGCACCTTATAGACTAACTGAAGTGTAGGAGCATAAGCCTTCGTGGGCAAAGACCACATCTTTGCATCTGACAAAGTGGGTCTTTGCCCACGAAGGCTTATGCTCCTACACTTCAGTTAGTCTATAAGGTGCCACAGGACTCCTCGTCGCATTTTCTAATAAGATATTAACAGCTATGCACCTCCTCCACTGTGTGGGCTGATGAAACCCTCTGAACCATAATCAAGATCTAATCCTGAGGTTGGAAAAAAATTTCTAAAATCTGCTTTGTAGTGAGGCATGCTTTTCAAAGACCTCAGCTTTGCCTGTTCATTTGATTTCCCCATGGCAGTTGACACCATCACACTTAAATTGTATTATCTGGCCAGATTGGTTAGGGATTTGAAGTAGCTAAGTTATCTACTTCTTTTTTAATTTTATGTACCTTTTTGAAAAATATTTTTAGAAGCTGTTTATTGTGTAAGTTATGCTGAGGTGAGGAGTTGTCTGTGGCTCGTCAAACAATTTGTACTCTTCACTCTTCCTTTTTAGGTATCTGTTTGCACTACAAATCAAGAGAGACTTAGCAGAGGAACGACTAACCTGCAGTGACAACACAGCAGCTCTGATCATCTCTCATCTTCTGCAGTGTTAGTATGTTGGCTTATCTCAGCCTCAGCTGATGTCACCACTGCTAAACTTAAACTAGATTATCTGTCAGCACACACAAAGCATTTGTCTGCATGTCAATAATTTAAAAAAAAAAAACCCTAAAACAAGTATTTTTTGTTTCATAAGTAATATTTATTTAAAAAACCTAAATTGGTTAATTTTTAACCTTTGACATACTGGATAATCCCCAACTATTTAACGTCATGGGATTGGAACAGAGGCCACTTTCAAGTGTTTGTACTTAGAAGTTAGATAGTTTTGGCTGCTAGAAGGTGGGGCTGAGTCAAGACTCTGATCTGTTGCAGCTCTCACCTGGCTGTGCCTCCCCCTTCCAGTAACCTTGTTCATTTTCTGGCCTGCTCTTCTTAACTGCCTAAGTTCCTCCCAATGCCAGTTTCCAAATCAACTTAATGCTACAAGGCAGTGTACATATGGAGGGCAGGCAGGAAACGAAGGGAATTAGAGCCTGAGTCTGGCAACATGAGAGCAGACCTGTTAGAACAGCATCCTTCTGGGGAAGACTTAGATAGTAGGAACAACTGGAAAGGCAGGTGGTGGGCTCCTGTTTGGAAGTGAGTATGGAGGTTGAATGGGCTTGGTTTCTGTTCAAGACCCTTGTGATGCTTACCTTGAGGGCTGTAAGGCCAGATTTTCAAAGGCATTTGGGTGTCAAAATAGCATTAAAAATCTATCCCTAAGGATTAAAGGAGAAAAGCAATGGCATATGTATTTATACATTTTAAATATAAGAAAAAAGAGATACGGTCTTCATTTCTGTCTGCTTACCCAAACCGAAAATGCTTAAGAAATACTTCTTCTGACACAGTAATAAAATATGACTCCATTTATTGGGAGGCCAAACCTGTCTTACAAAACGTTGAGTGATTTGTGCTATGAAAACTTGCCAAGGATTTTCTAGCACTACCTTGTGTTTTTGAGAGAATTTCAAATCAACAGGGAACAGCTGAGTACGTATCAATATTTGTGGCCATGTTTCAAGACTGAATGTTAAGATGCTGATAAAGCAAAGGTGATAAAGGAATATAAATATTTGTGCCTTAATTTACAAGGTAATAATGTTTAAAACTTCTTGGTTTTATAGGTCAAATTAATTTTAAGCAAGATATTTTCATGGTATTTTTTCATAACTATTTTTTTAAAAAACTCTGTTTTTTATAAGAGTCCTTTTTGAAGCTTAAACTGAAATATGTTTATCATGATTCTACAAAACTTCTCTGAGCTTGTCTACTCAAATTGCAGTGGTTTAATTTAAATTTGTTTAAAACTAAATTAAAATGTGCAAATCCCTATCTGGATACTCATCAGATTAAACTGGTTTAAATCCCTTTAGTTTGCATCTGTAAATTACAGGTGCAAATTTAACACACCGTTGCATTTGAACTGCTCTGCAACTGTGTGTGTAGATCTTAAGTCCCCACCATGGCTTGCTAACTCACAGTATTGGAAGGAAGTGTAATATAACTTCATATGATATGACTTTCTAGAGATAAAGGTAACTCATTGATTGATAGTTTGTTCCTGTATATTACGGGAAAAACCACAGGTGAAATCTTGTATATGGACCACCAGTAAATGTTGTTATATAAAAATAAATAAGCAAGTTAAAGTACTAGGTAAATAATATTTTTATTAAAGATTAAAATTGAGAATTAACTTTATTTTCTTTGCCAAAGTACTGTTTCTTTAAATTCTGATGATCTGTTACTTTTTATTATAGCTGAAATTGGGGATTTTGATGAATCTGGAGATCGCAGTCACCTTAAAACAAATCAATACTTGCCAAACCAGGAAAGAGTACAAGGAAAGATATTGGAGTTTCACAGAAAGCACTTGTAAGTGCAGCTTCTTGGTGGGCTTTTGGAAATGTTTTAGTATTACAGCATGCTGGTAAAACAATGCAGAGAAATTAGAAAGATATACTTATGTATTTAAAATTTACATACGCTTGCTGCTTCATATAGATGGCATAAGCTAAATGCTGTTCATAGGTGGAAACAAAACCACAATGATGGCCCTTTCTACTAACATCTGCACTCTCACACTGGAATCCTGCCTGCCCCCCTGCTAACATCTGAATCCTCGTGCTGGGGTCCTCTGCTCCCGCCGGGGTAACCCAAAGCAAAACCCAGCACCCTTTCCCCACTGGCGTAGAAGTGCATCAGCTCAGGTGGCTCCCTGGCCAGCGCATCATGGCAGAGGCAATCAGCACAGCTTCCCAGACTAAGCAGTGTCCCTGTGCCCAGGACTATATGCGTGGTAGGGGTCTGGGTGCTGCAAGGAACTGTGTGCATGGATGAGTCCCTTTCTGCTGCCCATCCCTGGCAGGCAGCCGCATAGGCCTGATTAAATAACTTTTTCAAAATACTTTGTGGGCCAGATTGGGGAAGTGCTTGGGCTGCAGTTGGCCCCTGGGCCAAGAGTTTGAGGTGCCTGCTTTAAATCTTGCCAAATATTGTAGGCTATAGCAACATTGTGGTGTAATGGGTTGGACCCCTTGAAATGTTGACAGGTGTGCTGAGATACTACTGAGTCAATCTGTTCTGCCTGCGTGAGTCCCTTTTACCTAGTCTTGCTGGGCCAGGTTCACAAGCCTCTTCCAGCCAAGCACACAGGCAGGACCACACCCAGCTGCAGAACGATAGAGATACTGAGATCAGCTATGGGAAGACTCAGTTTAAGGGACTTGCCATAGCCCAAGTGTTCAATTCCCTTGGAGTGTAATCTCAAAATTATTTGAAATTTGCCTTCTCCCTCAATGTGGAGAACAAGCATGCACAAGTTTTCATACTCCCTAGTTCAAAATTACGTAAACTGTTATATTGTAAACTATAAATAAGTTTATTAATGATAAAAAGATGTATTTTAAATATTTCGAGGCAGCAAACACAACAAAGCAGATTACTTAGAAAATAATACAAAGCATGCAAACAGTGCAAGAATTACTAAAGACATTTGTTATAAATAATGCTTCCTCACCCTATATACTGTTAATGCGTCCCAGAATGAAGTTTGCTTTTTTTGCAACAGTCATATTTACTTTGTAGTCTAATGTGACCCATAAATCCCTTTCTGCAGTATAGGTTGGACCTCCCTGGTTCAGCACCCTCTGGACCTGACCAGTCCTGGATGAGGGATTTTGCTGGATCAGGGGAGGTCATGTCTGGTTTCCCTGCTACTGGTTCCCAGCAGTCCTGGACCAGCTGCTGGCTTCCTGGCCGACTCTCCCTTGCCCCCAGCCTTGCTGCCCTGCCAGCCCCTACACCACCTTCCCTGCTATGCCAGGCAGCCCAGCTCCCTCCGCGCTGTCTCCTGTGGACAGTCCTGCTACAGCACACCAAGCTCCTGACCCTGCCAGGCAGCACTGCTGAAGCCATGGTCCTGCTGGACATTGGATGTTACAGGGCCAGAGAATCTGGGATTATAGAGGTTTTGTAATTCTTCTTAGACTCCTTCCATTCTGTATTGTGAAACTCATTGTTCCTTCCTAAGCAGAGTACTTTGCATTTGTCCTTATTAAACTTCATCCTATTTACCTCAGACCATTTCTCTAGTTTGTCCAGATCATTTTGAATATTGACCCTATCCTCCAAAGCACTTGCTGCAGACCTTCCCAGCTTGGTATCATCTGCAGACTTTATAAGCATACTCTCTATGCCAATATCTAACTCATTGATGAAGATATGGAACAGAATCGGTCCCAAAACGGACACCTGCGGAACCCCACTTGTTTTGCCCTTCCAACGCAACTGTGAATTATTATTTTCTGATAGGTTCATCAAATAAACTTCACCTATTTTCTAGCATAGGAATTAATTTTATCAGAACTAATTTTAATTATGTTTTTATTGGCAATATCTAGGATCTTGAGCAAAGGTGAAAGAATTTAGCAGGACCCATATTCCTTTGGTTGTAGATATGCCTTTCATTGGATTAATGAAATTTGGGCTAACAAAATTTTGATTTGGCCAAATTGTAGGAATTTAATAAAATGTAATACGTGTATTCATGGTGGATTACAGTAAACAATAAAACATACCATTCCCTTAGTTCAGCACTTGCAGTGTACAGTACAAGTTGAAAATTTTACTAACTCAGCACTGTTTCAAGATTTCATTGCATGCATGCGAACAACAAATACATTCATAGGTTTAAGATGATGCAATATAATCTGTTAAGGAGTATGCTGAAGGAGTACTCCCTATTTACCCCCTCTGTGTGATACGGAAAGGTGACTAGAATGAGAAAATGATTTGCATTTTATTGATTGGACATACTGCACAGAGAAAAGCATTCTGCTGTACAGTAAATACATGAATATTAAAGAATGTCTTTACTCTTTTTCTTTTTTAAAATGTAATACATTTTGGTCTCGCCCCCACTTTTAAAACATAAGAAAGAAGGAAGTTACTGACAGGATGAATTGTCTCCAGGTTTCCTGGCTTTCATCTACTTCTACATATTATTTCATTGTCCAGTTTCAAGTCTCCTGCATTTGCGACTTCTGCTCTACTTTGACTGCTTGGCCCTATTCTGATTTCTCTCTTTCTGTGTGCTATATCCAATTTGCAACTTCAGTCTGGCTTTTATATAATTTAATGTACCACTGGGTTTCATTCAGTATGTGGATTGTCTGTGAAAGTCAGCCATGTGTACAGCTACTTGGATAATGCTTAATTTCTTATGGCTGATATTGTCCATTATTAGTGCTTCTAAGTATATAGTAATACAAATAATTAATAAGAACATACGAACAGCCATACTGGGTCAGACCAAAGGTCCATCCAGCCCAGTATCCTGTCTGCTGACAGTGGCCAATTCCAGATGTCCCAGAGGGAGTGAACTGAATAGGTAATGATGAAGCAATCTCTCCTGCCATCCATCTCCACCCTCTGACAGACAGAAGCTAGGGACACCGTTCCTTACCCATACTGGCTAATAGCCATTGATGGACCTCACCGCCATGAATTTATCTAGTTCTCTTTTAAACACTTGTATAGTCCTAGCCTTCACAACCTACTCAGGCAAGGAGTTCCACAGATTGACTGTGTGCTGTGTGAAGAATAACTTCCTTTTATTTGTTTTAAACCTGCTGCCCATTAGTTTCATTTGGTGGCCCCTAGTAGTTCTTATATGGGAACAAGTAAATAACTTTTCCTTATTCACTTTCTCCACACCACTCATGGTTTTATAGACCTCTATCGTATCCCCCCTCTTTTCCAAGCTTTAAAAGTCTCTTTAATCTCTCCTCATATGGGACCCGTTCCAAACCCCTAATCTTTTTAGTTGCCCTTCTCTGAACCTTTTCTAATGCCAGTTTCTTTTTTGAGGTGAGGAGACCACATCTGTACGCAGTATTCAAGATGTGGGCATACCATGGATTTATATAAGGGCAATAAGATATTCTCTGTCTTATTCTCTATCCCTTTTTTAATGATTCCTAACATCCTGTTTGCTTTTTTGACTGCCGCTGCACACTGCATAGACGTCTTCAGAGAACTCTCCACGATGACTCCAAGATCTCTTTCCTGATTAGTTATAGCTAAATTAGCCCCCATCATATTATATGTATAGTTGGGGTTATTTTTTCCAATGTGCATTACTTTACATTTATTCATATTAAATTTCATTTGCCATTTTGTTGCCTAATCACTTAGTTTTGTGAGATCTTTTTGAAGTTCTTTACAGTCTGCTTTGGTCTTAACTACCTTGAGCAGTTTAGTATCATCTGCAAACTTTGACACCTTACTATTTACCCCTTTTTCCAGATCATTTATGAATATGTTGAATAGGATTGGTCCTAGGACTGACCATTGGGGAACACCACTAGTTACCCCTCTCCATTTTGAAAATTTACCATTTATTCCTACCCTTTGTTTCCTGTCTTTTAACCAGTTCTCAGTCCAAGAAAGGATCTTCCCTCTTATCCCATGACATCTTAATTTACGTAAGAGCCTTTGGTGAGAGACCTTGTAAAAGGCTTTCTGGAAATCTAAGTACACTATATCTACTGGATCCCCCTTGTCCACATGTTTATTGACCCCTTCAAGGAACTCTAATAAATTAGTAAGACAAGATTTCCCTTTACAGAAACCATGTTGACTTTTGCCCAACAAATTGTGTTCTTCTATGAATCTGACAATTTTATTATCTACTATTGTTTCAACTAATTTGCCTGGTACTGATGTTAGACTTACCAGTCTATAATTGCCAGGATCGCTTCTAGAGCCCTTTTTAAATATTGGCGTTACATTAGCTATCTTCCAGTCATTGGGTACAGAAGCTGATTTAAAGGATAGGTTACAAACCATAGTTAATAGTTCCGCAATTTCACATTTTAATCACAGCTGATAACACCAGTAGGATAACACAATGCAACATGAAATCGATGCAGTGCGTCCAATCAATAGCTGTTCTGTATCAAAAGGAAAATAAATGTTATCACTGAAAGAGGATTTTAAAGCTGATTTTTGTACATATGACTTACTCATAGACTTTAAGGTCAGAAGGGACCATTATGATCATCTAGTCTGACCCCCTGCACAGTGCAGGCCACAGAATCTCACCCACCCCTCCCAGAATAATCCTCTCAGCTATATCTCAGCTATTGAAGCCTTCAAATACTTTGAAGACCCCAAGATGCAAAGAATCCTCTAGCTGTGATCTGTATCCCATGCTACAGAGGAAGGCGAAAAACCTCCAGGGCCTCTGCCAATCTACCCTGGAGGAAAATTCCTTCCTGACCCCAAATATGGCGATCAGCTAAACCCTGAGCATGTGGGCAAGACTCATCAGCCAGACACACCCAGAAAGTTCTCTATAGTAACTCCTATCATCCCTCCATTGACCTATTCCCACTGATAATGAATGGTCAATTAGTTACCAAGATCATGTTATCTCATCAAACCATCCTGTTCATAAACCCATCTAGTTTAATCTTGAACCCAGATAGATCTTTTGCCCCCACTACTTCCCTTGAAAGGCCGTTCCAGAACCTCACTCCTCTAATGGTTAGAAACCTTCGTCTAATCTCAAGTCTAAACTTCCTACTAGCCAGCTTATATCCATTTGTTCTTGTGTCCACATTGGTATTAAGCTTAAATAATTCCTCTCCCTCCCTGGTATTTATCCCTCTAATATATTTAAAAAGTGCAATCATGTCCCCCCTCAGCCTTCTTTTGGTTAAGGTAAACAAGCCAAGCTCCTTGAGTCTCCTTTCATAAGACAGGTTTTCCATTCCTCGGATCATCCTAGTGGCCCTTCTTTGTACCCGTTCCAGTTTGAATTCATCCTTCTTAAACATGGGAGACCAGAACTGCACACAGTATTCCAAATGGGGTCTCACCAATGCCTTGTATAATGGCACTAACACCTCCTTATCCCTACTGAAAATACCTCGCCTAATACATCCAAGATCGTATTAGCCTTTTTCACGGCCATGTCACAATGGCTGCTCATAGTCATTCTATAATCAACCAGGACTCCGAGGTCCTTCTCCTCCTCTGTTACTTCCAACTGATGTGTCCCCAGCTTATAACTAAAATTCTTGTTATTAATCCCTAAATGCATAACCTTACAATTCTCTACAGTTTTGTATCAAAAGTATGGCTATGTCTACTCTGGCGGCTCCTTGCGCAAGAACATCTTGCACAAAGTTTCTTATGCAAGAAGTCTTGCGCAAGAAAACGTCCACACTGCCACGTGCGAGCTGTGCTTTTCCGCAAGAGCGCCCATGGCAGTATGGACGCTCTCTTGTGCAAGAAAGTTCTGATGACCATTTTAGCCATAGGGCTTTCTTGCACAAGAAAACCCTGCCGAGCGTCCACACTGCCCTCTTGCGCAAGAGCCCCTGCGCAAGAGGGCTAACACCTGTTAAAAAAGAGCATAGCTCTTGCGCAAGAAGCCCTCTCTTACCACGCTGTACTGTAAATCTTCTTCCGCAAGAGAGGGTAGGCAAGAACCCGCCAGTGTAGACATAGCCTATCTGTTTACTAAGTGCCAAAATAGTCTGGTATAGCTCTGTCGTTGTGTAGCTCTGCAAGATCTGAAATTGACTACTTTATATACGAGTGTACCTAAGTACCCCAAATACGGATTCAACTTCTCTTGTACTATGCATTATAGAAACAATAAAAGGACAATTTCTTCCACAAAATGTTTACAGTCTAGGATTTAAACGATACATAGTAAGTGAATATATAATTTTTGTGGATGGAGGGTGGGAAGAGAACAACGTAACAGCAGAAGAGCCACGGTAGTCTTGGTCTTAAGTTGTCATCAGGTTAACTGATATCCTACCCCTTGTAATTCAGTTGTCTTCTGCTAAGCCAGCCTCATGGAGGTATCTTTGGATTTTTGTTGTGAATATAGATTCTTGTGCAGAAATGTAAAATTCTACTTTAATCGCCAATTCAGCCTCTAAACATGCAATGTAATTGGCTCTTCAAGACATAAAATCTAAATTAATTGTAGGTTTTCAAAACGATGTAATAACTTATCAGTATCCAGGTTTGAGTTTGATCTTTCTCATTACTTTATGGGTGTTGTGATGATAAATATTGTCTCATATGGATATAACTGTACGCAAACCTTTCACTGAGACCTTCTGTATTAAAGTCAGTTCTTGTTGGAAAATAGTTTAATTGGTAGGTTGTCATCCATTGACCTGGGAAAGCCTAAGTAGATTTATCTACTTAATGGATGAACAAAATTAGGCCAGGTTGTTTTCAGACCAGCCTGTGCAGATTAGTCTATAGCAAACAACTGAGGATAATTACTTTGAAACTGCTCCTCTTTTGCAAATGTTTTTTGTGCAGTGTGAGCTGCTTCACTTCATTCCTAATTTTCCCCACTTCAGAGAGTTCCTTCTATTGTAGATGCGGGCTGTGGTTTAAAATACTATTCTTTCTGCCAGGCATTCTGCGCTTAGCTTCATTAGATACATTTGAATAATTAAACTGTGGTTGTTTTTGTACATAATACAATAGTACTCAAGTTATTAGCCTGCGTTTATGCCTAGCAGTTTTATTGCCATATATTCCAAATCCTCCACGCACCACGTTGCAATACATGAAGCCCTAGTATTCTCCTTTCGAGATTATAGCATTACATCAGGAATGAGTTTGGCCCATTGTGTTGCATGCGGTATGCTTGAAGTTGGAAAACTAGCAAATTTATGGCCAAAATTTATTTCCAACCTCATCACTTATCTCACAGAGATGCAATTTAGGCCTTACCTCCTCATAGAAGTTATACTGCTGGAATTATACTTTGTGTATGAAGTGTACTTGGCTACAACATATCCAGATTTGATGAAAAACATAACATAAATTACATCTTTGAAGATAATGAACTTCTTTTGAACCCCTGCTGTAATTAGGGACAAAAATGTTTTCAGGCTTTGCCACAAGCTAACAGAATGAAGTAGTAGAAACTCCACTGAATGTTATAACCACATAACTCACCCAGAACCTGCGTGGTACAATGATTTTCAAGTATGTAACTACTTGTAGGAGTTGGCAAATCGTTATTTCTGTATCACGTTTTCATATGTAAAGGATTGCATTTTCAGTGGATTCTACGGTTGTATTGATATTAATTTTAAATACGAGCCACATATGCAGTTAAAAGGGCCCTATTTCCATACATTTGTACTTTAATTTTTTAATTATTTGAACATGCTTAACAGAAAAACATTACTTCATAGAAACAGAACAGAGTCTGGTTTAATGGTTACTGTAAACTGTTAGGAGTAGGCATTTTTTTAAAAAAAACGGCTAGAAGAGGAAGAGAATATTGCAGGAAAATATTCATTTTGTAATGCTTATGTTACACTTGGCACAAGGTAGAACACAAAAATAGATCCTACTATAAATAGCATATAGTCTGTTTTACAGGAATTGAATATCTGTCTATAGGGGGAAATCTGTTCCCTGGAGAAAAAAATATTTAAAGCAAGTTTTAACATGGCATATGTAAATCTAGCCTGTGTGACCTAGTCAGATGTAACAAAAAATTCTGAGTTTTTCTTTTTACAAAGCCCTCATCCTTCCTCCATCATCCAGTTTCTTTCTAGTAAACTGTTGTGTGAAAAAATTCCATTTGTTGCCCTTTTTTTTGTATTCAGTGTACTAATGTAGATAGCAAAGATGTTCTTTTTAAGTTGGATTCATGAAATATCCTTAAGTCCCATTTTCATAAGGGTTGTCACCCTCAGACTCACAAACAGCTTTGACTTACCTCAGTTTGTGTTTTCAAATGTAAGTCTCACAGTTATTAGTTTCAGCAATGGTTACTTTTGAAGATTGTGTTCTTCACTGTTTTCTGGGCAGCCCACATTTATGGGGCTCAAAATTAGTGTTGTCCAGGTGGCCCAGCTCAGTAGCTCCTCACATCAGTTAAAAACAATAAGTCCTATGGCACCTTAGAAACTAACACATTTATGAAATGGGTTTTACCCATGGCAGTTCATGACCCAATATATTTGTTAGTCTCTAAGGCTGTGTCCAGACTCCATGCCTCCGTCGACGGAGGCATGTAGATTAGCCAGCTCGGAAGAGGGAAATGAAGCCGCGATTAAAATAATCGCGGCTTCATTTAAATTTAAATGGCTGCCCCGATCTGCCGATCAGCTGTTTGTCGGCAGATCGGGAGAGTCTGGACGCGATGCCCCGACAAAGAAGCCTTTCTTCATCGACACAGGTAAACCTGGTTTCACGAGGCTTACCTGTGTCGATGAAGAAAGGCTTCTTTGTCGGGGCATCGCGTCCAGACTCTCCCGATCTGCCGACAAACAGCTGATCGGCAGATCGGGGCAGCCATTTAAATTTAAATGAAGCCGCGATTATTTTAATCGCGGCTTCATTTCCCTCTTCCGAGCTGGCTAATCTACATGCCTCCGTCGACGGAGGCATGGAGTCTGGACACAGCCTAAGGTGCCACAGGACTGCTTGTTTTTAGTTACAGACTAACATGGCTCCCATATGATCCTTATCTAGAAGTTATCGTGGAAATGAGGAGCTTGAAGCCAGCTTCAGTAGCTCATCATCTCTGCTCCCTGGGTGTTGAATATTATGTTGTTCTCCCTGGCAAGCTCTGCTGGACCGTGTACGCTTCAGGTTCCACCCACTCCAAGCTAGACTTGATTTGTTTTCCTGATGCACTGCTGCTGTGTTAGTCTAAGGGAGGGTACGCTGTAATGCAGAGGTTCTCAAACTTTTTGGGCTCCGGAACCCTTTACATGCGTGTAAATTTATGCGGAGCCCTAGCAGTCCACTGACTGTATGTGTTGTACCTATCGACGTTTCCAGTTTGTCAACCTCGTGGAGCCTCTGGAGATGGCTCTGCGGAGCACAGTTTGAGAGAAACTGCTGTAATGCAATTTACTCCCCCTGGTGGGGAAAGATGGGAAACGAGAATGTGCAGACACGTTTTGGCAATGCAGAAAGATGGGGGGGAAACGTTTGACTACAGCCAACTGAACAAATTTGATGGCAGAAAATGGTGAATTATGTGACTGAGTCGTCGTCAAGTCTGATGGCAAGTCCCGAGAGCCCTTTGGGCTAGTGACACTTGCTTCTCTGTATGTATTTCCCCTATATTTTGTTAATCATATTACAAAGGCAGCAGTTCTGTTTTCATGGAGTGAAATTGCCAATGTAAATTAGGCACAAAATTATTGCTTAGTTCTAAACATATAGATTAGTTACTTTGTACTCTGTGGAAGTATTATGAAATCATGTTGCGTTGCATTTCATACTGTGTTTTTATGCTTCTGTTCCTTACTGCAGAGGCCAAACTCCTGCTGAGTCAGATTTCCAGGTGCTTGAAATTGCTCGGAAACTGGAAATGTATGGAATTAGATTTCACCTTGCATCTGACCGTGAGGGGTCGAAAATTAACCTTGCTGTTTCACACATGGGTGTATTAGTATTTCAGGTGGGTTGCGAAAATACCAGATACGTATGTCTTCCTTTTGATTATAACTCCCTAAGTAACTGTCAGTTACTTTAATCTACAAATCTCTTCTGACTTTTTTTAATAGCTGATGTTAAATCACAGAATCATAGGGTCAGAATCATCCTATCTGATCCCCTGCCAAGATGCAGGATTTGTTGTTGCTAACCCATCCAACCACCTTGCTTTTGAAAAAGTTCAGTGAAAGAGCAATCTATTTCATTGTCCTAGTATTTTCCCTGAGCTTTAATCTAAATCCACTATGCTATAGTTTGAACCCATTGCCTCTTGTCCTGCCCTTTATGCCAATAGAGAACAACCTTTCTCCATCTTCTGTCTTTTCAAGTATTTGAGGACTGCTATCATGTTCACCCCCACCCCAATCTTCTCTCTTTACAAACTAAACATACCTAGTTCTTTCTGCATTTTGCTCATATGGCCGTATGGGTGATCCACAGTAGGTGTGTTTGCATGCCTGTGGAGATCATCAGAGAACTCTAGTACCAGTGTCTGTTGGGCCACACATGCATTGTTTTTCCTCAGGATGCACAAGGCTAGATAATGTGTGCTGGCTAAACAGAAACTCCGTGACTTTGATAGACTGCCCAAAGTCCAGTCCTTCAAATCCATCCTAGAAGAGGGCTAATTGGTAGCAAAAACATTGCTACAGTTGGCCCTTGATGCCACCGACATGGCATCTAGGTCCATCTTTGCAGTAGTGATGATGCAGCGGGTAGTATAGCTCCATTTACTGGGATTCTTGCAAGAGATGCAGTTCACAAGGGAAGATTTTCCTTTTAAGGTCATGAAACTCTTTGGCAATACGACCAAGGACTTCCACATATCCTGAAGTATTCCAAGGCTGCCCAGAGGTTTCTGGGAGTCTGTATGCTGAGGTAAAAGAGACATTGGCAGTGTTCTGCAGTACCTGGGAATGCATAACATTTGGACTGTGTTTTAGAGTACATTTGCTTTGCTTCGTAAGACTGTTTAAATGTACACCCTACTCCCCCCATAAGTAATCCCAACTATATATACAATATGATGGGGACTAATTTGGCTTCAGCTACTCGAGAGATCTTGGAGTCATTGTGGATAGTTCTCTGAAAACATCCACTCAGTGTGCTGTTGCAGCCAAAAAAACAAATAGAATGTTAGGAGTAATTAAAAAAGGGATAGAGAATAAGACAGAGAATATCTTATTGCCTCTATATAAAATCATGGTACGCCCACATCTTGAATACTGTGTACAGATGTGGTTGCTTCATCTCAAACAAGATATATTGGCTTTGGAAAAGGTTCAGAAAAGGACAACAAAAATGATGAGGGGTTTTGAACGGGTCCTATATGAAGAGAGATTAAAACAACCGGACCTTTCATCTTAGAAAGAGGACACTAAGGCTGGGTGGGGGTGGGGGTGGGGCAATATGATAGAGGTCTATGAAATCATGACTCGTGTGGAAAAAGTGAATAAGGAAAAGTTATTTACTTATTCCCACAATATAAGAAGTAGGGGTCACCAAATGAAATGAATAGGTAGCAGGTTTAAAACAAATAAAAGGACGTTTTTCGTTACTCAGCGCACAGTCAACTCCTTGCCAGAGGATGTGGAGAAGGCTAGGACTTTAAGAGGGTTCAAAAAAGAGCTAGACTGATTCATGGAGGTTAGGTCCATCAATGGCTGTTAGCCAGGGTAGGTAGGAATGGTTCCCTAGCCTCTGTTTGTCTGGAGGTGGGTGACAGGAGGGATCACGGGAGGATTCCTGGTTGTCTTCCCTCCCTCTGGGGTGTCTGGTATTGGCCACTGTCGGCAGACAGGATAATGAGCTAGATGGACCATTGGTCTGACCCAGAATGGCCGTTCTTATTTCCTAGCAGAAATAGTCCAGATTTCACATTTTGTGCATTTCCCAACACATCTCTCCAAAGACAACTCTTTCACATACTTTTTTCTATACTGTGACCCTAAGTTCTTTTTCATTAGTGATGTTGCACCCAACCACTGAAAGATTCCTTAAGGGAATAATTCGCTTCCCACCCTCTCCACTGACCCTGGCACATCCACGCTTCCCCCTCCAGTGTTTCCCACTTAGAGCTGATCCCAGTGGGCAAGAGGAAAAGGAGAAGGAGGCTCTGACCGATGGGGCTGCCCATGGGCAGGGTGTGCTGAGAGTGGTGGTGGGGAGATGTGATCAGGGCTGGAGACATAGAACTGTTGCTCTTTGGCAATGTGCATTGGTAAATTCTGGCTCCTTCTCACCTTTAGATTGGCCACCTCTGTTGTAGGGTTAACATATCTGCCTGCCAGCATCCTCTTGCAGCTATCTGGCTGACTTTGTCATGTTAATATCTAGCTTAGCAGTGTAAATATTTCTTGCTAGCCATAAATAATTTTGTTTTTCATTTAGGGTACCACAAAAATCAACACCTTCAACTGGTCTAAGGTCCGTAAATTAAGTTTCAAGAGAAAAAGGTTTCTGATCAAGCTCCACCCAGAAGTCCATGTAAGTCTAGCTACCCCTATAGTCATGGCACTGTTTAAAAAGTCTTCTAAATGTGAGTAGAAATGCTTTCATCTATAATCTCTAAAGTAAGTAGATTTTTTTAAATGCCCTAAAAGATACTTTTTGGCTTCTTCGTTCAGTTATTGTAGGAAAGGTCTCCCCTACCTCCTCAATGTTCCTATTTTGCTCTTCTTAGGCTTTCCACTCCCTGTAGCTGTCTTGGCCTTCCTTAGACATAAGCATATGTATTTTAAAATATCACATTGTAACAAGAGTTACTAGTAAATTATTCAGTATGTGTATTTTCTTATAATTGCCATGTATTTTCTTTTTATTAGGAGTGTTATTCATAGTACTTGTGCTTCAAATGTAAATTTGCCTACAGCTAAAACTAGCGTTTTAGGGCCATGTGCCCCCTTTGCTGCATGGTGAGGAGAGAAACATTCTCAAAAAGAGGTCTGTTTGGATTGGGTCTAAAGGGTTGAGTTGCCGTTAAGTAGTCCTGCCACCAACCGAAGCAGGGGCCAGTCCTGTTTAGTGATGTGTGTAATCAAATATGCAAGACTGAAAAAGGCATGACCAGCCATAAGGGATCAGAATTGCCGTGCAAACACTCTGTACATCATGAGCTCAGAACTTTTGAGCTCAGTGATGAGGCAGATTGCCACTTGGGAGCTAGTGCTGCTTGTATCAGCTTGCTGCAGTTTTCTTTCTGTGGCTTTAATAACCTCTGAGAGTTATGTAGTATACTGCTGTGGAAGCTGTGTGGGGCTATGTCTACACTATGGGGTTTTTGTATCCCAGAAAACGCCTTTTTTTGCAGAAGAGCAGACACGCTCTTTTGGAAGCCCTGTCTTCCTCCACCCATACAGAAGAAGAGCTCTTCCGAAAGAGGAGGCTTCTCTCCCCAGTGTAGATGGGCCAAATTTCGGAAAAGCCTCTTCCAAAAAAGACTATCGGAAAAAGGTATGCAAATTGCAGAGTGCCTGTTGCTGGAAATAAGGGTATGAGAGGCTCATAAAAGAGCAGGCACTCTTGCAGGACATGTGTGGAGATCTGTAGGGAATGGGGACAGAATTTAGTTCAGATTCCTGTGCTCTTTAAGATGGTTGCCAGATTAGACTGCACCTGCATGCCATTGCTAAGCACATATGCAAGGGGAGAATGTGGCATGTTTACCTCAGTTTTCAGCCCACTAATTTTTTTCAGTAAACGTTTTTCTTTTATCAGTTTTTCATGGAATGAAATGGAACAGAAATATCCAGAAAGTAAGATGGAGATATCTGTTCTAAAAGTAGTATGGCAGAATAATTTTCCAAAAAGTTATTGGAATGTATTAGGGACAACTTTGAAAGTAATTAGGGAAACAGTCATTTGAGTCTTGATTCTAAGCAACGTGGAAGAATTAGTAGTGAATCTCAAAGTGGAATATAATATGGGTGAAAATGATCATGAAATAATGGATCCCATGATCCTAAGAAAAAGAAAGAGCGAGAGCAGCAGAATAAAGACAATGGACTTCAAAAAAGCAGATTTTAACAAATTCAGGGAACTGGCAGACAAGGTTTCATGGGAAACAATCTAATGGATAAAGCAGTTCAGTATAGCTGACAGTTTCTTGAGAAGTCAATATTGAATGCACAACTGCACATTATCCTAATGCAAAGGAAAGAGAGGAAAACTAGTAAGAGGCCTACATGGTTCCATCAGGAGCTCTTTAATTACTTGATTGTTGAAAGGGCAACAGACTTCTAGACTTATAAAAAGTGGAAACATGGACAAATTGCTGAAGAGTACAATACAGTAATATAAGCATTAGGGACAAAGTCAGACTAAGGCACAAAATGACTTATTCTAGGAAGGAACATAAACGGCAACAAGAAGAGATTCTTTAATACATTAGAAGCAAGAGAGAGACTCAGGAAAGTGTAAAAGAGCTAATAACTGACAACAATAATAAGGTTGTTTAATGCCTCTTGCCTCAGTCTTCACTAAAAAGGTTAATGATGATCAGATACTCAAAACCGTACTTATGACAAGGGGGAAGAAGTGCAAGCCAAAATAAGAAAAGGTTAAAGAGCCCAATGAAATTCATCCTAGTTAAGAAACTAGTTAAAGCAGTTTTGTACTTTTAGCAATTAGAGAACTCAGGAGAAACAGGTGTGGTCCCACAGAACTGGAAATGGGTTAACATAGGGGAGCACAGACACCACAGGAAATTACAGGCAGTCCCTGAGTTACGCGGATCCGACTTATGTCGGATCCGTACTTACGAACGGGGCTTTTCTCGCCCCGGAGGACATGGGCGGCGGGAACGCCCAGACGCACCGCGGTCCCGCCGCCCGCGTCCTCTGGGGCGAGAAAAGCTGCTCCGCGTCTCCCTGGTCTGCTGGGGGGGGGGCCAGCAGACCAGGGAGACGCAGTGCACAGCCGTGGAGGACCCAGGCGGGACCGCGGCGCGTCTGGGTGGTCCCGCCGCCCGGGTCCTCCGCGGCTTTGCTCCGCGTCTCCCTGGTCTGCTGGGGGAGGGAGCAAAGCCACGGAGGACCCGGGCAACGGCACCACGGCGCGTCTCGGTCCTGCCACCCGCGTCTCCATGTTCTGCTGGGGGGGGGAGGGCGCAGCTAGTGCGCCCCCCCTCCCCCCCCAGCAGACCAGGCTTTTCTCGCGGATGCCTGTGGTAGAGCAGCTGGGGTGCTGCCGGTTGGTCCTGCAGCGCCGCTCCTCGGCGCTACTGGACCAACCTGGCAGCACCGCAGCTGCTCTGCCCCAGGCGTCCTGATTCAGCCGCAGCTGGTCAGTTTCAGCAGCGGCTGAATCAGAACGCCTGGGGCAGAGCAGCTGGGGTGCTGCTGGGTTGGTCCAGTAGCGCCTAAGAGCGGCGCTACTGGACCAACCCAGCAGCACCCCAGCTGCTCTGCCCCAGGTGTCCCCAAGTCAGCCGCTGCTGAAACTGACCAGCTGCGGCTGAATCAGGACGCCTGGGGCAGAGCAGCTGCGGTGCTGCCAGGTTGGTCCAGTAGCGCTGAGGTGCGGCGCTGCGGGGACCTACCCGGTAGCGCCCCAGCTGCTCTACCCCAGGTGTCCCCAAGTCAGCTGCGGCTGAAAGTGATCAGCGGCTGATTCCAGAAAGCCTGGGGCAGAGAAACTCTGCCTTGGGCTTCCTGTAGTCAGCTGCTGGTCAATTTCAGCAGCGGCTGAATCTGGACGCCAGTTCCGACTTAAGTACAAATTCAACTTAATTACAAACCTACAGTTCCTATCTTGTACGTAAACCCAGGGACTGCCTGTATAGATCTGTCAGCCTACTTTTGATATGCAAAAATAACAAATTACTGAACAATCAGTTTGCAATCACATAGACAATTGCAAGGTTATAGGGAATAGCCAGTATGGATTTGTGAAGAACAAATTATGCCAAGTCAACATAATTTTTTCTTTTCTGGCATAGTGGATAGGAAGGAAACAGTAAATGTGATGTATCTAGATTTTAGTAAAGGTTTAGTAGTCCCACATGAACACTCAGGAAATATGGTCTAGATAAAATTACTGTAAGGTGAGTGCACAACTGGTTGAAAGACCATGGATATCAATGGTTAGCTGTAAAAAAGAGGATTTATTTGATGGGATCCCACAGGGTTAGTTCTCGGTCTGGTATTGTTCAACACTTTCACTGATGACTTGGATAATGGAGCAGACAGTAAAATTACAAAACATACAGATGACTCTATGTTGGGAGAGGATGGGGAGACAGGATTAGAATTCAAAATGACCTTTGAAGTATTGGTTTGAATTCGACAAGGTGAAATTTAATAGGGACAAGTCAAAGAACTGTAATCATGGTATCCAGCAAGTATTTCATTTAAGAAGGAAAAATGAAATGCACAACTACAAAATGGGTACTAAGTAGCTAGGTGGCACTACCACTGAAAAGGATTTGGGGCCATATTGGATCACAGATTGAATATTAGTGAACAATGTAATGCAGTTGTGAAAAAAGCTAATGTTTAGAGTTTGTTAGAACGTACGAATGGCCATACAGGGTTAGACCAAAGGTCCGTCCAGCCCAGTACCCTGTCTGCCAACAGTGGCCAATGCCAGGTGCCCCAAAGAGAGTGAATCGAACAGATAATGATCAAGTGATCTTTCTCCTGCCATCCATCTCCACCCTCTGACAGACAGAAGCTAGGGACACCATTCTTTACCCATACTGGCTATTAGCCATTGATGGACTTGACCTTCATGAATTTATCTAGTTCTCGTTTAAACCCTGTTATAATCCTAGCCTTCACAACCTCCTCAGGCAAGGAGTTCCACAGGTTTACTGTGCACTGTGTGAAGAACTTCCGTTTATTTGTTTTAAACCTGCTGCCCATTAATTTCATTTGGTGGCCCCTAGTTCTTATATTATGGGAACAAGTAAATAACTTTTCCTTATTCACTTTCTCCCCACCACTCATGATTTTATAGACCTCTATTGTATCCCCCCTTAGTCTCCTCTTTTCCAAGCTGAAAAGTCCTAGTCTCTTTAATCTCTCCTCATATGGGACCCATTCCAAATCCCTAATCATTTTAGTTGCCCTTCTCTGGACCTTTTCTAATGCCAGTATATCCTTTTTTGAGATACACCTTCAGTCTGTTACGCCTTCAGTCTTCTGGTCTTGCTCTTCATTCACTGAAAGTCTGCCTGGTAATGACTTAAGTGTCTCATCAGCCCATTCATGGAAACGCTGATGGTTTCAAACCCCATGGCCACAAGGTTCTTGAAAAGGAGTAATTTTACCCATTGGTTAAAAAGCCAGTTCTTCTTTGAGAGCTTAATACTGTCTTAACTGCTCTTTTGGGACCTCCATTCATGTCTCTGGCAACTGTTCTCTCTTCTGTGTCAGAAAAGTGCTTTCCTTGTGGTGATAACTCACCATCCTCCTGGTGGATGTTATAGGCTTTGGTGGTGAAACTCTGTTACTTTATCTTTAGAAAATTGTATGTAACCTTGTGGCCAAATACCCTAAGGCTACATCTAGACTGGCATGATTTTCTGCAAATGCTTTTAAAGGAAAAGTTTTCCGTTAAAAGCATTTGCGGAAAAGAGCATCTAGAGTGGCACGGACGCTTTTGCGCAAAAGCACTTTTTGCGTAAAAGTGTCTGTGCCAGTCTAGACGCGGTTTTGTGCAAGAAAGTGTCCGTGCCAATCTAGATCGCCATTTTCGCCATCGGGGCTTTTTTGCGCAAAACAGTTTTTAGCTGTCTACACTGGCCCTCTTGCGCAAAAGCGTTTGCGCAAGAGGGCTTTTCCCGGAGCGGGAGCAGCATAGTATTTGTGCAAGAACACTGACAATCTTACATTAGATCGTCAGTGTTCTTGCGCAAAAAAGCAAGACAGCTGGCAAGTTTTTCCACAAAAGCAGCTGCTTTTGCGGAAAAACTTGCCAGTCTAGACGCAGCCCAAGTGTTTATCCAAACTTGTTTCCCAGTTTCACCTGAACCAAGCTGAATATTTTCCAGGTTCTTTCCTAAGCAGCATTCACTCCCAGAGGAACAACAGCCTTACATGCAGGACATCAGCCAATGTTTAGCTTTGTCTTCAACAGGAGAAAATAGGAGCAAACATTCTCATTTTTTATCTTGTTCGGTTTTTTTCGTATGCAGACCAAATTAAGGGTTTAGCAGTCTGTTCACAGATTTGCCATGACTATGCAACTTTTTGGAAGGCAATCTTGCAGTCCTTGCTTAAATACACTCCAACCTCTCCTTCTATGAGTACTACTTGTAAGTCACATAAGTAGAAAACATGGCAGAATATACTCACGAAAGAAAAATTGGTTCTTTCTTGTAACTGTTATTTGAGATGTGATGCAGACATATATTCCAAAACCCATTATTTTGTCCTGCCAAATTAGTAATTTAACAATTCACTTTTATTAGCATGATCTATAGTGAACATAATTTTAAAGGTTCTTATCAAGTTTATTTTAAAGCACTTTTGCATTTTTCTAGAGCATGAATACAATTTTTTTAAATTGTTTCAGATTTCATATTTCTAAGCTACGTTCAAAACTTTACCAAATGCCACAGTGGCTTGGTAAAGTAAACATTTTTGTGTAACATCGCTAAGACCTTGTGGAAGTAAAAATTTTGTGACCCCTTGCAGATTAGTAACTTTGCTATCTGTAATAGAGTGTACATGCTGTTTTCTTGTGTACATTCAGTGTTCTTTTATGTGCTACTTGAATGTCTGTTTTGCTCCCAGGGTCCATATCAGGATACACTGGAGTTTCTGTTGGGCAGTAGGGATGAATGTAAAAATTTCTGGAAAATCTGTGTGGAATATCACACTTTCTTCAGACTATTTGATCAGCCAAAACCAAAGGCTAAAACAGTCTTCTTCAGTAGAGGTTCTTCATTCAGATACAGGTATGATATAGCATAATTGAGCATATTTATAAAACATAACTTTTTATACCTAGGAAATGAAATAATGATAAAAACGTGTTCAACTAAACTTAAAAGTTTCAGAATCTGTTCCTGATGCATAAACATTTTCTTCCAAACCTAGATGTTTTTATCTGCTCCTTCTATGATTAATTTTATAATATTTGTACTTTGCATGGCTTCACAGTGGGCGAACACAGAAACAGCTGGTGAATTATGTTAAAGACAGTGGGATGAAGAAAACTCCCTATGAGAGGTAAAACCCATTATTTTTGCAAGGTAACATGAATTTGGGACTCTTGGAGCCCCTATGTTGATATCCTAAATCTCACTTTTAATGAAATTGTTGCTTTGAGACATTTCTTTTTTAAATTATAAAATGCTTGGGAACTGACACAGAGAGAGGCTAAGTGACTTGCCTAAAATCACACAGGAAATCTGTGGCAAAGCAGGGATTTGGCTGTGGGTCTGACAAGTTCCAAATTAGCACCTGATGCACTGCAAAAAACTTCCTCTCTGAAAATGTGATATATATTTTTTTATCTTTTTCTATCTTTCTCATTTGTGTACACACCCTTACTACCAGTAAGAAATGTTTCCAAGACCATGTGGCTTTCACAAAATGTGACTATATTTATGAGATATTAATCGGGGTGTTAATGTGGGAAATTCCATAAAAAAATGATTTTAACTACTTGTATTTCTGATTAGCTTCCTGTCTCAGGTAGGGATTTTCTCATAAAAAATGTAACATGGGGTCAAATCAACAGCGTTTATGATTTATAAAAGGACCTTTTGAATGGAAAATGGATACGGTTTCATTCCATGTATGGTATACAGTTGACTGCCAGTGTACTTAGCATAAGCATTATACATAAATTTACTTGCTCTCCATTTTTACACCATATTAATTTATGGATATTTTTGTGCTTTCATGAGAAGACGAATTAAAAAAAAAAAAAGATACCTTTATGATGCCTCATTCTTCTGTCCTCCCGTGCCTTTGCAGTTGCTTTTGAGTTCTCCTTTGAAGACATGAATGGTCTTCTTCTAGTTTGTCTGCTTTCTATAATTGTCTTGCTCCTGTATTTTGTAGTTATTCACAAATATTTCATGTCCTTGCTTGTACCTTCATTTAGTCATCTCTGAAAAGGGGATAGAGCATCTTTTTACTCGTTTGCATGCACAGGTAGAATGGGGGAAGTTGGGTGGGGAAGGAGAGAGGTTATCTGATTTCATATTTCTCACAGCATATTCTCTCTTGTAGGAGACACAGCAAAGCTAGAGTGTCTGCTCACACTTCGAATGTAGATGTGCCAAAACAGGTTAGTCTTGCATCCTGTAAATACTATGGTAAGTTAGACTGGAAGGGTAGGGAAAGTTGATTACATTGTGGTGTTGATCCAGAATAATTTTTGCTATTGAATCTTCATGCATGTGAATAAGTTTTTTCTCTGTGGTGTTAATTTTAATGTATACTGTAAGTAGGTTGAAAGTGACTCACCTGGCTCATTTTCCACAGTTGACATAGCTGGAATCAAATGTTCATACGTATTTTTTGAGACATTCAGTTCTAGTCGTATGTCTCAGAGTAAATCTCTCTCTCTTTCTCTCTCTCGTACAATCAAAAAGAACAGTGCTGGAGCAAGCCTTTCAGGACGTGACCCTAAATGTTTTGTGAATTCCCTTCAGTCCTCTTGTGGGTATTTCCTTGTTTGCTGTTAGCAGAGGGGTTTAAAATTATTGAAGTAATTTGATATCCAGTCCTCAAAAATTATAAAAGATGAATTTTTTTTATCTTTCTGAAAAATGTGGTCCTTTTTTGTGTAAGTTGTGTATTCAGAAAAGTGATCCCTTTCTGGTACACACTCCTACTGAGTCAGATATCAGTGTTTCTATTTGTGAAAAAACACTTTTTTACCTATTCTGTTTTCTTTCCACTTCAGAGTGTCTCATTTACTGAGGGCTTAGGTGTTCCTGTGTCCCATGCCTCAGTGTCTGCCTCCTTCCATTCGGTTTATGTATCATCCACTACTGACCTGTCCGTCTGTTCAGAGATGAATAATTCCTCCAGGGATCCCAGAGCACTGTATACAAGGAGCCCCACAACAGAAAAGAGTACTGCAACACCAGCTGAAGAAACTGGGAAGAAAGCAACACAGCAGCCTGGATCTCCCATACTCCAGTCATTCCAAGGTGTTGGGTTTTTTAATGTTGCAGGAAACTGCAGCTCTACTTGTCCTGGTATTGACAGTAGTTGTGATTTAGATCTAGAAATAGAGAAGGGAAGCAAGGAAAGGAGGGTTATCTGTAAAAATGACAATGATGAGGATGACTTTACCACAGGTGTTTTCATTGCTGATAAAAAGCATGCGTTTTACAGTGGGGGTGACCCTCTTTTCACATTGACAAACTCTCAGCTGCAGATTTCAGAAGAATTTATTGATGATGATCCAACAGAAATCTCCTTTTTTGCTGGGGGGTCTGAGGCATTTTCCTATGTATACAGGGGGTTAGACCTAGCAGGGTCTGATTTATCTAGGCATGCATCAGATTCAACTAAACTAACTAAAGATGTTCTTCACCAAAGTACAGTGTCTTCTCAGTCAAGCCCTGACAGATATTCCACTGAAGCAGTAGATATGAACGTGGAAGATGAGTTTGAATTTGAAGAAGGGAGTGATTTCAATGGCAATGAGAGACCATCAGATACTTCAGAATTGTTTGAGGTTAAAGCACAAGCAAGCAGAATGCAAAGCCTCTTGAGTCCTTCTGAAACCAGTTCACTCATCAACAACCGTTCTGAAAGCAGTTCCCTCAATAATTTGCCATTGAATGGTACATCCTCTTTTCACACATATAGCTCTGCAAACCATTCCGAAGCTAGTTCTATGGTGAACTTCCCAGCCTACTCAGTTCGCTCTGAATCCAGCTCAGCCTTTCAGTTCAGTGACATCACTGACCAGCTGGAGCAGCTGAGCTATCCACCTACCACTACAGAAGACTCTAGCAGTACAGATACAGATGCCTGGGATTCGGAAAGTGCAGCTGTGCTGGACGCAGACTACTTCTTCAGCAAACCATTTGCTCAAGCAACTGGTGAGAACTTCACTTTTGATTTTCAGAATAATTTAAAGAATCTTGCCCAAGAAGACCCTACAGGAAAAACACACATCAATCATTGAATAACAGTTTGATTTTTCAGGTATCCAGCTATGCTGCTCAGAATTAGATTTCATTGCAGAGATATAATGCAAATCATTTTTGAGCTGGAAAACTCTTTTATTTTGGTGGCTGGATTTTTAATTTACATAATGTAGTTGATATCTGTTTCTCTAATCATCATTATTTTATATTGAAATATCACAGCTTTGTTATTGCATTATATTGAAATATGTGTATCCAGAAAATCTACAACAGGTAAAATACTAAATTTAGCAAACTTCAGAAAATATTAGTATTGTCTGTTGGGCGAACTGGAATTAAGACAAATTACAGGCCTATTATAACTTACTTTCCAGGAAACGTGTTTGTGTGTCAGATTTAGTCTGGTGTGCACTTGCTCTGACATCCGCACAAGATGTTGCTGCTTGCAGGTCAGCTATAGCAGGCCATATCTAATACATAGGTGGTGTGGTACTGCAGTGTAGTAAGAGTCTGTGCTGTTTCTTGAGACAAAAGTGGACAATCTATGAATCAACTGTGAAGATAATTCTAAAAATGTCAAGTTTATGCAACAAAAATCTGGCATTCACCTCAAAGAATCAAACTTCCTTAGAGGGCAGTTTAGAAGAGGAGTATGTGTAGAAGAGCAGGTACACGCTGAGCATCACCTGATCTATCCCCGGAGAAGATTGTTGAACTTGAAGGCACATTGTGATCAACAGCAGTCCAGCAATGAAGAACTTCCCTGCTGTTTTACAGAAGTTTGGAGGAGGACATGTGGATTATAAATGCACTTAATTCCTTATTGAATTTTCTCATCATCGTTGTCTTAATTTAATCCATTTCACTGCAGAAAATGGCTACAACTTAATTTAATGAAGGCATATAAAACTTGTTTGCTCTGGGAGAAATGCTAAAAGATAAATCAGGCACTCGTCTTTAAACTTTACACTGTATTGAGCAGAACACTATTGAAATAAGATGGCTCCTTTCAGGATAATAAAGACTTGGTGTAAAGTTTAAAAAAGTGAATAATACAGTGGTAGATGGTATCTTCACTGCTTTCAGAGGCCTTTTATGGATAGGTGACTTGGTTACATGCTGCCAGCACAGCTGGGAATCCGGCCTCTGCCAGCCCCGCTGCTGCCGGACCATTGATGTTGCCAAACAAGAGAGTCTTGGATTTGAGAGGTTGAACCTGTACTGATTCATTAAATTAGTGTTGGTGGAGATTATCAAATTTACTTGCTCTCAGTCCACTTGATAAATATTTTTGGTAGGGGCTAGAATTTTGAGATGTGAAATTTTGAGGGCCTTGTGCAAGAAACGAGTTTAAAATAGAAAATATCCTTTTAGCAGGTTTGGAGTCAAAAGCATTGCCTCTTGAGGCAATTTGGTTTACATTCCCTGTGGTCCGGATTCTCAACCTGCTTTTCCTAAATGGGAGAACAGTGCAATATCACTTCATTGGATTCCCTCTTAAATAAGCAGGGCACACAACTAATGTATTCATATTGTGTGCTCTCCATTAATGTTCACATGAGGTTTCCTGTGTAAGGGACTGATGTATTGAAAAGGAACCTTCATACTTGGTAAGCCATTTAAATATCTCTTAAGGAATCCTGATTAAATGTTACAAGGAAAGTCCTTTCAATGTGCAATACAACTTAATGGGGTGATTGTCCCTCATTCACTTATTTCCCCTTGTTTGCAGTCTGTTTTAACTATTCTTTCTACCGGCATGATCATTCCTGAAAGCTTTCAGTATGTGCACTCATTTCACTCGTGCTTGAGTGAAGTACCTATTGTTGCACTAGGAAGTGTCAGGAATTTGCATTTGCTGATTGACATTAGAAAATCAAAGCATACCTATAATACCATATGGTAAAGTATTACCTGTGCCAATTTTCAGGTGTTTGTAACTGTTCTGTTTCTTTAAATGGCAGTTGTCTCTCTCTGGGTACATTTACACTGCACAGTTATTTTAGGATACCAGAGGTATCCCGAAATAACTACCCTGCATCTTAACAAGCCTATTATTTTGAAATATTTTTTTTTAAATAACGGGCATGCTATTTTGGCATCCCTGTAATGATGGGCGTTAAGGGATATCTCAAAATAGTGCATTATTTCAAAATGAATCAAAATAAGATATGCAATTGCATAGTGCAAACTGTGTATCTTATTTCAAGTTTCGGGTGCTGTGTAGATGCGCCCTCTCTGTCTCTGTTTGTCTCTCACTTTCTCGTATCTGAAAATTGTTTTGCCTCCTGTTAACTTGTTTTCTGTTTGTGGAAATGGAGGAATAGAATATGGCATCAATAAATAGGAAACTGAAAGAGACAATGTTTTTGTTCTTTGGCTGTCTCACTAAGCAGGTGTTAGTCATCCAGTGTCTATTGTGTAACTTGGAAACTCTGTTTTAGGGGACGGTGTGTGGGAAGCACGTCTTTAGATGGTAACATGGACAAGGACAATTTCTGATGCTTTTAAAAAGCTTCAAGATTTTAAAGGTTAAAAAGTGCCTTCTGCCTATATGTAGGACTTTGTGTCACAAGGGCTTTCCTAAGGATTGACAGTGTCTTGTGTTTAAAAAAAATTCCCACAGAGTTCTACACCAGATTCTTGGAAGAGCTTTGAAAAAGCTCTTTATAACCCTGTATGAAAGCTTACTGATGGTTTTTCCTTGAAATGTAGTTATTTGTCTAATCTCTGGTTCTTTCCCCTTTTCAGACTATACAAACTGGGTTTGGGGAGGGTTGTGTGTCTATTTAATTTTTGTTAATTGTGGGAGGTTTTATATTTTGTTTGGGGGGAGGGCAGGTGGAAGAGAGATGTTAGTGTTGTGGCATCTTGTGATGACAGACTTTGTTGGAGAAAGTTTTGTAGCATTTTCTATAGATGGTTGGACTTCGGATTCTCCTGATCTTGCTGATCTAGTCCTAGTGAGAGAGAGACCCTGGGAAACATTCTCCTGGGTGGTGCTTAGAGAGATGATTGGCTTCAGTGCCTTTCAGCAGTCTGGGTGTCAGTTCTAGCACAAGCCACTGTTGCTAGCTTGCTCTTTTTCCTGGCAGCAGTCACAGCATTCTGCCACATGTACTGTTCTCCCCATAGAGGGTCTCTGGTTGGACCAACCCAAGAAGAAGGTGAGAAGGCATGCTCTTGATTCTGCACTGAGGGTACGTCTAGACTGCAAGCTTCTTTCTCACTTCAAAACCAGATCTGCTTTTTCGAAAGAGAGCGTCCAAACTGCATGGCACCTTGTGCTTTTTTCGATTGCCTCTTCTTCTGAAAAATGTCCGTGTTCTGTATCCACACATGCCTTTTTTTGAAGTTTGAGGTTTACCAATGTCGAAAAAACCCCTGCGTTCTTTTGATTTAATTTCGAAAGAAAACAGTTGCAGGAGGTGAAGTTTTTCGAAAAAACAATGTAATCTAGACATACCCTGAGGCTGTTTTACCTCCTTAGTATAGTTTGTGATGTGGTACAATATGAACGTTAATACCTAAGCATAACATCCTGAACTGCAAATATGCTAGCACATTTCAGGTTTTTTTCAGGTTTTCGCATCCTCACTATTATTGCATAATAGTTGTTGAGGAATATTTTTAGTCTGAGCATAAAAGTTATTTGTTAATACTGTACCAGTATTAACAAACCGACTTTTAAAAGAAGGTGCTGAATACTAACATAGAGAACTGCAGCTTTTGAAGTGGAAGGAGAACCTGAGTTTGAAAAGTAAGTTATGAGTACCCTTTCACACCTGGATGCTGGGGATTTACAGAGGAAACTTACAAGGGAAACTTTAGAAGATGGTTCTTGTGGCATCTCTTATGCAAGTTCCCCTGAAGAGGGAGAATTTTGAAGAATAATGGTGGGAGGCCTGGACACAAGACTCATTGGCTCCCGTTTGGGCAGTGGCAAGCCAAAAGCTAGCAGCCTTTCCATGTTATTTCCTAGCAACATCACTTCTGAGGATGCTTTCTGACTTCATGAAGGGAAGGCATGGAAAGGACTTAATGCTGGTCTACCATCATTAACTGCTGTGTAGGTTTTGCCTCAAGTAGGCCAATGGCCAAGAAGAACATAGCACCCAAACTAGCTTTTCACCTGCACATGCTTCCATATACTATTCTGTCCTACATCCCTTAGCCTCATTAAGTGAAGGAGGAGCATGCTGCTCTCCTTCCTGAGAAATTTGGGGCGTCTCAACCTTCCTGCCTCTGAACTCAAATATTTAATCAGGTATTTTTGTCTTTGTCTTGTGTCTGTGTCTAATATATTGCATTATAGACTAGATAATAAACAGTACTGGTTTAGGTCTATCATGTAGCAATAAGGCATTTGACTACACTTCACAGTGCAATGGAAAGCCATTTAAAAATGCTTTGCAAGTCTTGGAGCTCTGTAGAGTAATCTGTACCTGTGTTTCTCTGAATGTATATTTATACCCACTCACCACTTAAGAATATATTTTTCACCAAATGCAGGCACTTTCACTGGTCATAGACTTTTCTGTGATCAAGCAGCCATCCAGTTAAGCCTCGGTAAAGTTTACTGCATTCGTATTAGTGTGTTGTGGTGTATACTTCGTAATTTTATCAGTCATTAAAATAATATTTTGTCTATTTTCCATACATTATTCATATTTTATTCATGTGTTATAGGAAATGTATTGATTTTCTATCAAGTTTCACTTTAAAGCTCAGTAAGCTCAGAGTTACTGCATACAGGAAGTGTTGAGCTCCTTTACCCAGTGGTAGTAGGTGATGGTGGGTTTTTTGTTTAATTTTTTTTTATTGAAAATCTTGGTAAGATTGTGGGGAAACCGTAAAAAAAAAAATCCAGTTAATTATTTGAATGTTGTTTTGGTGCAAACCTGTCGGTAAGTCATTCCAATTATTGTCATTTTGCAAAGAATGCTTAACCTTAATTATTAGATATTAATGGACTGAAATGGTATGTAGCTCAATTCGAAGTGCAGCCTCATAGTCATTGCTTGCACTGTAGCCATTTTAATATTGAACTCATTATAAATGCTGTGTGTATATGTAGGAGTACACATATATACTAAACACACGACTGTTGTGAAGTTTTTACAGCTCCAAATGTATATCATAAAGTGCATTTAATTCACTTACCTGACTGTGGGTTGTTGTTAGATTAATTCACTGAGTAAAGATTAGCTTAGTGGGTTTTGAATCTGGCGTGCTTCTCAAATAATTTAAACTAAGACGTGTAGCCTATGGAAAAACATTGCTGTAAATTCTATGAAATCACAATCTTCCACTATCGCTTCAATGTCATGCCTCTGATTTCATGCAGTAATACTTTTTGTGGCAGAGTTCTAAACATTGGTAAGAAAGCATAAAGAGCTGTCCCCAGAATGTGCAGGTGTACTGTGAAGTTCAGCTCACAAAACCACTTGTGCCTAAGCCTGAAGTGATCTCCCCCTGTTCAATAGGTACTAATCTTTGCAGAAAAACGTTACATCAGCAGTACAAAGGGGGATGGAATTTCTTATTAACATTAAACTTTTGGAACTTGATTTTTTTTACATACATTAAATGTTTTTGTTGAATTATTTGTTTGGGATGTTTTACATCTTTGTTTTCTGTTGAAATTGCTGATTATAAACCTACAGATTTGTACTTATTCAGATTTTTTAATTGTTTATACAATAAAATGAGAAAATCTGTGATATGAAAGACAAAATGGGCTTTTTAGCTTTTATTTTTTCTTTAAACTTGTTTCAAATAGATTAAAAGGTGGTTCTCCTAGGGTGAGACTCCCAGGAGTTTCATCATCAAACTTTGCAGCTTAGTTTTCTTCATGTGGACATTTTAGAAGGTAGCAATATTAGGCAATATTGCTCAAGTTATTGTTTGGTGTGAACCCCTTTATTTTGGAATACGGCTAAGAAGAAAAGTTCAGATTTTATCCAAAAGCACCATTTATGTCAAACATTTTCCTGTCAATTCTGGTTCAGTCTCTCTCAGGCAGTCTGCTGCATAGGAACTCCTTCTAACCAGTTATGAATGATTGTAAGCAAAAAGCATGGCGACAGGTGAGCCATATACTCACATTTTCTGTGGTACACGTTTTCCAGAACTCCATGCTTAATATATAGCTCAGTCTTGCTTTCCTTCCTTTGGCAAGGTGTAGTCCTTTGAAATCAGTGCATCTAGTTACATAAATAAGTTGATCTGGATTTGGCGCTTTTTTTTAAATGATTGGGTTTTAGAACTTTCTGAAAAATAAAATTGCTTTGTATACTTGAGTTGCTTAGGCATGAAGAAACCTGTTGCATTGTTTTCTTTGTAGACATGGAAAATTCAGACTGATTTCATACCAGAAATGTGTGATCTAACATAAAAAAGGTATTCGTACCGTAGTTCTATTAAGTTCTTACAATATCTGAATTTGAACTGCTGTTTTCATTGAAACGTAGCCATTGTGGAGGTACATAAGTTAGACCCCAATCCTGCAGTTCACTGGGTGCAAACACAGTATTCATTCATAACGGAATTGCATGATGATGGCCTCACCATAAACTAACTCACGTCATGCTGAAGTAAATATATAATAATATTAATATAGTAAAATCGTTTTGTAAAAGTTTTTAATGTAGGCTATTGCTGATACTAAGATATTATGACAGATGCAATATAATCTTTGAAGATGCCTTGGTTATTCAAGTATATTTGAGAAACGTGAAAATCAGAAAGTTCACATTCTGATCATAAACTGTAAAATTAAGACTGAGAATTTTTAAAACAAATTGGGCTCCTCTAGTAAAGTTCTTAAGCATGTGCAAAACTTTTGCATAGTAGTAGTTCCATTAAGTCATAACTGTTTTTAAAGTGCTTTAGTGGGTCACAGCCAGTGTATACAAGCACGAAAAATCTGTGAATTAAAAATTGTAAAGACAAAAGAAATTGCTCAATTATTATGCCCAAATATGTGTTGTTTATTTTAAAGAACAATTTTGCAGAGAATAAATTTAAAATGTGATTTGTTTGTTCATTTTAATTAAAAGCAGTATTTTTAAATAGCCAGGGCAAGGAACACTTTATGCAGTGATATTGTGTAGCATGTATAAAAATGTGCTTTTAGCACAGTGATGCCACTGCTCAAATAATATTTTACTATTTAGGCATTTAGTGATTGATCCACAGCTGTCTGAAGTCAGCGGAAGTCTTTCAGTGTTTCTCAACGACTGGTCCATGGACCAGCATCTGTCCCTGAGATCTCCCTGGCATAGTTTAGGAAGCCATTTCCTGGTAGCAAAAAGGTTGACACACACTGTTTTAGACACAGTGAGGCACTGCCTTTTAATAAAGAACTGAAAGAGTTATTGACTTCCAGAACGTTTCCTCTGCAGCATCTGGTGACCTCATTCACACCCCGGCAATTAAAGAACCTGCATTCACTGCTTTCCCTACATTACTTGAGGTGCTAAGTCATGTCTTTAAGTGTGGAATGGTTTTCAGAATGCAATATACATGTCCCGAATCTACAGATCCCAAATTATTTCTTATATCACGGTGGGCAAAATTTGGCCCACCAAGCCACCAGATCCAGCCCATGACCTAGTGGTTACTTCAGCCAGGTGCCCTGCCCTGCCCTGACACACTGCTCAGTGCAGCCAGCTTACAGGGCCCATGTGCATTTGTGAAGGGTGGGTAGGGAGAGACTTTGTGCACTGCCCCCACCTCAGCACAATCTCACAGCTCCCATTGGCCAATTTCTGGCCCATGGAAGCTGCCTGTTCAAAGAACAGGGAATGCACAAAGTTGTACCCCTCTCTCCCTCCCCTCTGGCTTGTGAAGTTCAGAGCAGCATACCGGCTCTGAGGGGCCTACAGGAGCATGGAAAGCAGGGAGTCTGGCTGAGGAACTGTCTGTGCTATTGGTCAGGAGTTGCCTAGGTAAGTGTCTCCTGGCCACAGCCTGCCTCTGGCACTTAACCCCATCCTTCCCCCAACACTCTGCCCCCCCACATAACCTAGACCCTCTGCACTCATACTCCCTCCCAAACCCTGCACCTCAGTTCTCTGCCCCAGGTCACAACCCAAACTTCTGCACCCTAGTCCTCCGTCACAACTCCTTCTTTTACCCAAACTCCTTCCCAGATCCTGTACCCCAATCCCTTATCCCAAGCTCCATTCCAGACCCTGCACCTCCTCCATTAATATGGAAGAGTGTGGTTCTTGGAGTGGCCTCTCATCACCATTATTGCCGACCCCTGTATTATATCCATGGCAAGTAACGCATTCAAAAATATGGTTTTAAAATGTATGGTTTTGTGATTTTTTTTTAAATGGGATCTTTGAGTGGAGCTACTCTGAATAACAACTAAAATGGCATCATATGTTCTAGCTCCATCGTGTCTCAGTGACTCCAGATCAAATGAGCTCTGCTTGCATGCCCAAAGACTTTTAACAGACCTAGCCTGTCTTTACAGATCTGGCAGCCAAGCTGTGTTCTGTTTGGTTTGTGCATCATTGGTAGGCCAGGTTCTACCTTAAGACCTGGACAACCTCATTCTTTTCAGTGGGGTACTCCTTTGTAACTGAGGCCAGAACTTAATAGAATCGTAGATATTAGGGTTATAATAGGATCCCAGGGTTGGAAGAGACTTCAGGAATCTGTCTAGTCCAACCCCTGCTCAAAGCAGGACCAACCCTAATTCAATCATCCCAGCCAGGGCTTTGTCAAGTCTGGCTATAAAAACCTCTAGGGATGGAGATTTCACCACTTCCCTATGTAACTCTTCCAGTCCTTTACCATCCTCTCAGTAAAATAGATTTCTTAATATCCAACCTAGACCTCCTGCACTGCAACTTGAGCTCATTGCTCCTCATTCTGTCCTCTGCCACCATGGAAAACAGCCTGTCCATCCTCTTTGGAACCCCCTTCAGGTAGTTGTAGGCTGCTATCAAATCCCCCTTCTCACACTCTCTTCTCTCCTGTAGACTAAATAAGCCCAGTTCCTTCATCCTCTCCTCATAAGTCATGTGCTCCAGCCCTCTCATATTTTTCATTGCTCTCCACTGGACTCTCCCCATTGTGTCCATGTCCTTTCTGTAGTGGGGGCCCAAACTTGGACCCACTACTCCTGATGTGGCTTCACCTGTACACCAATAATTTGGCTCTGGTAACTAGAACTCTCTCAGCTCTATTTGGGGGTGGGGGATAAGAACTGAAATTGCCCCCTTAAAGTTGTAGAAGCTCTACAGTGCTTAACAGATGGGGGAAGTATATTTTTATTTATCACTAATGTCAGTAGACATGGCTCTGAATGCACAGTCACTTAAGAACCACACCTTAAACAGCCTTTTGTTTGTTGATTGTGTTTTCGAGTACTTTCTGTTCATTCTTTTTTTCCCCACGCTATTATGTAGGCATCAAAATATATACATAATGTTTTCTTTCCTAACTACTATGAATTTAATTTATTTTGTTTGTCATGGTTGCAACATTCATTTTATATGGCTTAATATGTCTATGAATGCCTGTCAGTTTATTACATCTAAATAAACACAATCCTTGGCTCTAAATTGGGAGGACTTTAAGAGGTTTTTCTAGTTCAAACTATGGCATATGGATAGTAGAGTACAAATAAAACCAGCAATCTAGTTGGTAGCACTGGAGGAAGACAAACTGAAGATTTATAGAAAGCGGATGTCTTGGTACATCATTGTCAGTTTCAAGTTGGCCAGTACGGTAGTGACTTCTTCCTGATATGTCTCTTGCTAGTGTTGCTGAGCCAGAAGCAGTTTTCTGCTGATATAAAAAATATGTGCCTCAGACTTTAAACCATGCCCCTCTATGCATGCCTTCTGTCCCCTTCACTCTTGGCACTGCTGGCTGAATGAACACTGAGTTCTTCATATCATAGAGCAACTTTCCAGATCTTTGCCACCCTTGCTTCTTCCTGCCTCACTCCCAAGTTTCCTAGTAGTTCAGAGAAGTAAAAACTTCTGGTACTCTGAGTACACTAGTTAGTCAAATTGACAAGGACCTCTGTGACAAGGACCTCCACAAACTGGTGTGGAGATTTTAAAGAACAGAGAAGTACTTTAAACACGTTTAAGTGAGGAAAATTTTTTTAAGATAACTACGTTCACCTTTAATTTAGAGGGATATGAAGAAAGTGTCCTCAAACAAAACATTAAAGGTAGATTATAGAAGTTCCAGCAACACACAGTCCTATACTAACCCTTTTGGACAATTTGTACGCATCTTTGTTTGAAACATGTATTACAGGTTTAAGTAGTGGTATGTTTAAAGTTACCAAGTTCTTCATTTAAAGCATAAAGCTAATTGAATCCAATTCTGCCAAGTTTTGATTTCAGATTAATTAAGTTTAGAGTAAGAACAAAATGAGTTTTTTCCATGCTAGTATGTGCAGTCCAGTTTCATAATGCATCGTCCATTCCTGCGTTATATCAAAAGAAAAACTGCAGTAAGTAGTTGTTCAATAGTCTTGTGTTTTCTGGCTTGGTTTAGAAGATTAAAGAAGTTCTGTCAACTAGATTCTAAAGTTTGCCTTTCTTCAAGAAAGTAATTCTCTTGCAATACCCATGGAATACTGATGCCTGCCTTTTAGGGTGAGACTACTTCAGTGGGGCATAGTCTGCCTAGAAGAGAAACCAGACAAACACTTGGATTTTATTGCCACCTACTTATAACTATTTAGCAGGTTGCTACTTTAAACTGCATCTGAAAATGATGGGTGCTTCCTGAACTACTGCTTGGGTCCTTCCATTACCATCTCCCCATCAGAAGGGGCTACAGAGCCACTCCATGACTTGGCAGAGGATTTCCCCATTGCTGCTCTAGCAGAAGTACACAATACGTTTGTAACAGGTTTCTGAGAGAACTGACATTTAAAGCTGCATTTGTAATGTATTTAAGCCCTTTTTGCTGACTGTAACAAGTGTATGTGCATTTGTATTAAACTTTTAAAGTCAGGTTTCAAATAAAAAGGTTCATTAAAAAATTGAAGTGCTGTGTGAGATTTTGCCATCCTTTCTTGAAAAGAGGATTGGGGTCCTAAACAGGTTGATACTGTCCCTTTTAAGAATTTACCAGTAGTCTAATCCTACATATTACAAAACTGCAATTGTTGTAATATCTTCCATGAATAAATCATTACTTGTATCCCAGTCACACAAACATATGATAGCCACTCTTGCCTCACATCCCAGCAGTGCACAAGGACAGAGAGAATGATCCCTGCCTAGAAGAGCTTACAGCCTAAACATAATTGCATTTAGACCTAGTTTATTCCTTTTCTAAAAATGCAACTTGAAACAACACCAAGTGCCTACATTTTTCAACGAATATATTTTCAGACATAATTAGTTGAATGTGCCCCAGATTTTCATAATCTTACATTCATGTCCAGAAAAATATTTGAAATCAGATAAAGAACAACAAATGTCGTCTTAGATGAATTTTCCCAATTTCTGAGCTGATAACATGAGTCAATACTGGAACAACTCATTTGAAACAGGCTGCAGGAAATTATACCCTGTTCTCTTGTCTCTGAATATTATTGCTTCCATCACTTAAGTAGTTGAGGCCTCATTTGCAATAGTTGCAGCTCCTTGGTGCTAATACATAGGGGGTCTGTATCATTCCTATGGTACTTTTACTGCACCTTTTTCATGTTAAAAGTAATTATTTTCCATATCATGTTAACTTCCTTCATTGACATATAACAGCAAATTTCCAGCAAACTTATTTTCCCTGCAGTATTTGCATATGTAAAAAAAATAATGAAACAAATAGGCTTTAAGGTACCACCGGTCTCCTTGTTAGCTATTGGGACTTTCCTGTGTTGTGGATTTGGTAGACTAAAAGCAATCAAAATTAGAAAAAACATAGGCAGAGACAATATGCATTTGATAATGATTTTGCTGAAGAGTGTTAATAGTTAACCTTACAGCCCTGATAATCTTAATCTCCTCCAGGTGATTGAGTGCAATGGTGTTTAGCTTCCTGCATTTGTCAATGTGAAAATACACATTTGCTTCCTCATCATTGTCATGCCGCAGCCACACAATTAAGTGTTTTTGCTTCCTGAGCCAAACACACAGCAACCATTTCTTGCCATAAGTTCATCCAGATGCTTAATACTGCTTCTCCTCTCATCAGTTAATCCTTGCTTCTTTTTATTTTGTGTTCAAAGATATTGGGTGCCTCATTCATAGTTCTTTCTGTTCCTGTCGACTGATGTATTTGATATTTTTTAACTCGTGTTGGGTTTTGTAATGAGTTTAGTAATCTGCTCAAAAGCTAGTGCTGGCTGCAACAGAGGTGACAGTCTGTGCTGAGATTATACAAAGTGGATTTGGGAGTGGGAGTGGCCTTGCGGAGAGGAGCATTAACTGGTGTTAGCCTGGAATCTGTTTTATACTGTCCTGTAACTCTGAAAATACACATTGAAACTTGGGAAGACAGATACTCGATTATCATATAGAGAACATTCTGTAAGTTCAAGTTTCAGAAGAGCAATTAAGCTGTGTCTTGGGTGAACCGGGCACTTGCTGTGTACAGCCCATTTTTCCAGTGGCGTTGTCTAATGGACTGAACACAAGCCTTGGAGAAAGGAACGCCTGAGTTCTGATATTTGTCTCTGATTCATTATGTGGCCTTGGGCAAATTACTTAGCCCCATTTCCTTCTGTAAAACAAATCATCCCTACCTGCCACGATAGGGTGTTGTAGCCTAGGCTAATGTGTATAGAACAGTTTTAAGGTGGAAATGCTGCACGTATGCTTGATTCTGGATGAAATGTCTAGTCCTACAGAGTTTGACGACTTATCAGAGGGAGGGTTTAGAAAACCTAAATGTTTTACCCTGTCTGAAAAATTATGGTCATGATAATTTGAATAACAGGTGTCCCTATTCCCTCCTCCCTCTTACAAAATTTACTAGTGCTGCAAAGTTTTTCTCTAATTACTTGCTCCCTGTACCATCTGTGCCCTTTGAATTACAGAAGAATACTAGAAATTTACTAAGCTAAAAATTCTGTCTGTTGCAGTGTTACGAGATCGGTTTCATTTGGTGAAGCCAGTAAAATATTTTGGCTCAAATATTTAACAAATGTTGTAGGTTTATAGAGCCAAAGAGGGAGTATAGCATGTGGTCCCTGTATATCTAGCAATATATTCCCCACCCCCCACAAACACAGATTCTAAGATGAGATTCCACAAATTCTGAATGTGTGAGAAAATGTCCATTCGTTCCTTCCCTCCCTGCTTTCTATACATGTGAATGTTTTCTGAAGGAATATTACTGCAGTAGCATGTTGTAGCTTCTCTCTGAGGCCAAAGAGAATTCTAATTTTAGAAAAGCAAAATGTAAAACAACCCTTCTATAAAAGTAATCTGTAGTGAGCACTATTTAACACAAATAAGGGGGAACTAAGCCATTTTATTAGTCTCTCTCCAGTTTCTGTTCAGTAGCTCAAACTATATTTAATTCCAGCTAATAGCTCAAATGTATAGATGGATCACTCAGTTATTCCAAGAGATTTCACTCTGCTTTAAAACATTTGTGTGCCGTTTTCTCTTTTGAAGTAATGTAAGACTACAGTTATTGAGCAATAATGTTTACACTGTAGACAAGTGGGCTTTTTTAGATAAACCTTTCTCATAACATATATTTTCTCATTTTCCAATCCATTATCCCTTCCTGCTCCAATTCTAGGCCTCTCAATGATCCACCCTCAGCTTTCTTCCTTCACCCTGAAGAATCCACAGAGCTTGAACCCCACATTTCAGGTAAACTTGAACCCAGCTGACCAGGGTTCATCTCCTCTTCTGAGTCCTGTCCTGAGTGATGCTGGCAGTTCCCGGGTGGAAGAGGAAGAGGAAGTAAAACGCAAGGTAAGGCAATAGCTGTACAGTGAGTGTAGCATGTGTATTGATTTAGTGTGGATTTGGATGCAATTTGCTGTGTATTCTTCATGCTAATACAAACGTAATGTTTGCAGCTCTGTAGCCTACGAGGGCTCTGAGTCGGGTTCCTTCCCCTCTGGGTCAGTGAGCGGCCACTCTGCCCTACTACGAGTTCCTACAATGCAAATTGAGTGGAAGTATGTTGAGCCTTGGGTTCTGGAGTCTCTTACATTAGAACCTCGTGCTAGGATACTGTGGTTATGGGAGTCGTGTGTGTGCGCGTTATTTAACGTGTTAAACACAACATAGTCCTTGTCATGCCAAGTTGTATTTAATATTGTCAACTGATTGGCTAATCCTTGTCTACACTGAGTGCTTACCGTCATGTTAGTTAAAATGTTGTTCTAACCTGATTTAATATCCCAAGGTGGACAGGGCCACAGAGCTACCTGTCAACTTACAGGGCAGGTAGCAAAATCTACTTAGGCGTTATCAGCTGGTGAAGGTAGAGTGGGGAGCTTTCTGTTGTTTTTGAGAGATGGTGAATGGGATGGTTTTTGTACTGTTTTAGATAACAATTACTTTGTTTTATGTCTTTATAAATATTGAGCTGCACTCAAGTTTTGTCAGGCACATCATATATAAAAGGAAAAACATAAAACACAACAAATAGTCTACTAGTCTTAAACACTAACAAAACATGTAGATGGTATCATGAGCTTTCATGGGCACAGTCCGCTGCTTCAGATGACAGGAGTGTTAGATGTCTTCTATAACACTCCTGTTATCTGAAGAAGTGGGCTGTGCCCATGAAAGCTCGTCATACCATCTACGTGTTTTGTTAGTTTTTAAGGTGCTACTAGACTATTTGTTGTGGGGTTTTCTAAGTTTTTCCTGTTACAGACTAACTCAGCTACCCCTCTGAAGCATATATAAAAGAAAACAATGAAAAATTGGGGGGTGGAGGGTGTATGTGTATGCATAATGTAGTGGCATTAGGTCTTTTTCATTTGTGTCACACACACCTCATTTTTCAAAGTACTATCTCAGCAATTTGCATTCCATTTAGTTTGAGACTCATAAAAGGTTTTAAGCCCTGGGGTGAATTTTTGTTACAAATTGATTTTAAGTGTGGTCAACTTCTCAGCTTTCTAAAGCTTTAGTTTCCTCAGCTGGGTCACCAATTAATCATAAGCGGTTAGCATCACCCAGTAAGGGTGATGCTTCCCAATTAACCATTCACATTCCTACTTTGGAGCCAGAAATTAAGCATGCCAGTGGGGGCAGAGTTACCTTTCAAACAAGCACTGGTTTTGCAGGATTGGGATCCAGATAAAAAACTCAGCTAGAAAGTTAGAGAGAGTCTGTCAGTGCTTACGGTATGCAGCACCTGGCATGACCTTAAGCCATCTCATGGCTCCCTTGTTCCTGGCTCACTTGCCTCACTTTGCATAGGGACCTGCTTTTATGGTGTCAGTAAGCACTACTACATCAGTGGTGGTTTGGGGGTATTGAGGTGCTAGGTTGAGTGCATCAGACGCTGGAGCATTCAGTAATGCATGAAATGGTGTATTACTTGCCTTGGTGTCTCCTGGGTTAGATGCTGGGATGTTTCCTTTGGACTGAGACTGCAAAATTTTTTTCCTCAGGGAGACTTTGCATTTTTTTTCTAGGATTAATTGATATTTTGCTATCGCAGAGTCTGAGCAGTGGCAAAGGTGTTTGACAGTTAAACTTCTACACTTTACTTCCCGTATCTCTTTCCAGTGCTTCTGAAGAAGTGATATTTTCTATCAGAAGACGTGTATAGCTGCGTATTATGCTGTCCAACAGGAGCAGTGAGCAATAAGCAGAAAATTGTAAATGCATTGTGCAAGGATTTTCATTTCCTAACTAGAAACAAGCTTCTAAATAAAATTTTTCATGCAAAGTACTGGTAAACCACATACATGGTCAGGACCTCTGAGAAGCTGCTGTTGTCTTTAGATAATCCAGAGAAAAATCAGCTGGGAGAAGGCCTACTAGTGCTCTCAAAGTAACTTGGAAAAGCGTTTTCTGGCTAGCAGAATGGGTCAACTACTGAGACTAATGTGAGACCAAAAAAAGAAAAATTAAGGGCCCTGAATTTCAGCAGGGAATCATTTGGAAGGTCACGGAAATTGTAAGGTGAAAATGAAAGAGATGGTACCATGGAAAGAGAGCGAGAGAGAGAGAGAACACTTGGGAAATGCAAAAGATTTAAAGGTAAATAACTGTTATAGAACTGGAAGAGACCTTGAGAGGTCAGCAAGTCCAGTCCCTTACCCTCACGGCAAGACCAAGAAAAATCTAGATCATCCCTGACAGGTGTGTGTCTCACCTGCTCTTAAATATCTCCAATTGTGGAGATTCCATAACCTCCCTGGGCAGTTTATTCCAGTGTTTAACCACCCTGACTGGTAGGAAGTTTTTCCTAATGTCCAACCTAAACCTCCCTTGCTGCAGTTTAAGCCCATTGCTTCTTGTCCTGTCACTAGAGGCCAAGGAGAACAGTTTTTCTCCCTCCTCCTTGTGATACCCTTTTAGATACTTGAAAACTGCTGTCATGTTCCCTCAGTCTTTTGTTTTCCAAACTAAACAAACCCAGTTCAAGTGCTTGTTCATGTCCATTCCAGTCAGGTGTGTGCATGCGCCAGATTTTCCCCTAGCAGCTAACTGTAATGCTAAGGCAAAGCGGTGCCCTCATGACACTGTATATAAGACCCTGCCAACCCACTCCCTCTTCAAGTCCTTCTTATTGCCAATGACAGTAGCTGGAAATTTCTGTGCTCATCTCTTGCCTTGCATAAGCATATATCTTCAACCCTTGCATATAGCGAGCTGTGTTCGTACTTGGTAATTAGTTACCTGTTAGTTTGGCGCTAGGTAGTTTTACATTCATTAGAGAGGTTCCTCCCTTCCGGTTCTGTTCAGATTGTTCCCCAGGTCGTGACTCGTTGCCCGGGCTTCAAGACCTGCCAGTGGTGCACCAAGTGCATGCCAAAGAGTGCTCCTCTTGTCTCCTGCCTCAAGTGCCTGGGCGAGGGTCATCAAAGGGCTGCTGCAAGATCTATCAGGAATTGTGACCAAGAGCAATCAGAGCGCAGCAGCAGCTTAAAATCCTACTTATGGAGGTAGGCCTTTGGCCGCAATCTGACCCCAGCACCAGAGATGCAGTGCCTACTGCTTCCTCATTGATTAGGAGTGCCCCAGCACTGATATCGAGAGACGGCACTGAAGAGAGACCCGGGCATGGACCGTCTTGGTCTCACTACTTGGTGCAGTTATGCCAGCCCTTGGCACCAATCCCAGTCACCAGCTCAGAGAAGGAAAAGAGATAGGGAAGAATCCCCTCTGGCGAAGTTGGGAGAACAGCTGGTAATGGCACCGCATTTGGGCCACAACACTGGAGCTTGCCCCAAATCTGCATCAACTCCTGCTTAAATGAGTTGAGTTCAAGCCAACCACAATTGCTGGGGTCCTCTGGGCCACTGTCCATGGTGGGGGCTTTCCATATGGTGCAGCACTTGAGGCACCTCACAATACCATTCTTGTCTCCCAACTAGGATGCTACAAACAGCATCACTTGCCCCATAATCTCAGCCGTGCGGAATGCAATGCCATCCACAGCCTCAGAAACAACTTGGACATCATAATCAAAGAGGCTGACAAAGGAGGTGCTGTTATCGTGAAAGTCAGACTTCCAAAAGGAGGCTGCCAGACAACTCTCCAATACCACATTCTACAGGTCACTTTCCTCAGATCCCACTGCGGAATACCCTACGAAACTGCACCGTCTGCTCAAGACACTCCCTACACAAGCACAGGAACAATTCTTCAGACACACCACTAGAGCCCTGACCAGGGTTATTTTATCTACTACCCAAGATCCATAAACCTGGAAATCCTGGACACCCCATCATCTCAGGCATTGGCACTCTCACTGCAGGACTGTCTGGATATGTGGACTCTCTACTCAGACCCTATGCCACCAGCACCCCTAGCTATCTCTGAGACACCACGGACTTCCTGAGAAAACTACAATGCATTGGTGATCTTCCAGAAAACACCATCCTAGCCACCAACATCCCACACAGGTGGAATACAAGCTGTCAGGAACAGTATCCCTGACGATGCCACAGCACAACTGGTGGCTGAGCTCTATGACTTTATCCCCACACAACTATTTCAGATTTGGGGACAATTTATACCTCCAGCCCAGTGGCATCACTATGGACACCCGGCTGGCCCCACAATATGCCAACATAGTTATGGCTGACCTGGAACAGCACTTCCTCAGCTCTCATCCACTAACGCCCCTCTATGTACGCTACATTGATGACACCTTCATCTGGACCCACGGGAAGGAGGCGGCTCTGGAAGAATTTCACCGTGATTTCAACAATTTCCACCCCATCATCAACCTTAGCCTGGACCAGTCTACACAAGAGATCCACTTCCTGGACACTACAGTGCAAATAACTCTAACTCTGGAACAAATCCCTGCAACAAACCTCGGTGCCAACTCTACCCACATATCTACACCATCACAGGACCTAACCAGATCAGCTATACCATCATGGGCTTATTCACCTGCACATCTACCAATGTAATATATGCACCCGTGCCAGCAGTGCCCCTCTGCCATATACATCAGCCAAACTGGCCAGTCCCTATGTAAAAGAATAAATGGACACAAATCAGATCTCAGGAATGGCAATACACAAAAACCTGTAGGGGACACTTCAATCTCCCTGGACACACAGTAGCAGATTTAAAAGTAGCCATCCTGCAACAACAAAAATTCAAGACCAGACTTCAAAGAAAAACTGTAGAGCTACAATTCATCTGCAAGTTTGATATTATCATTTTAGGATTAAACCAAGACTGTGAATGGCTAGCCAACTACAAAAGCAGTTTCTCCTCTCTTGGGGTATGTCTAGACTACATGGCTTCATTGACGGAGCCATGTAAACTAGTTTACCTGGCATAGGCAAAGAAGCTGGGATTTAAATAATCCCCACTTCATTAAAATAAACATGGCCGCCGCGCTGTGCTGACGATGAGCTGATCTGGCACAGCGTGGCAGTCTAGATGCGGATCTGTCGGCTGGGAAAGCCTTTGCCGACCGATCCCTTATGCCTCGTGAAGCTAGATAGCTTCCCCAATTATCACCCCTAATGTCATTACCTCACAGACACTAACCTTCCCCCTGCTCACCCCCACTCTGTTCTAAAATTTGATTTGTCAATTTTATGTGTTCACTTTTTTTTATTGTATCCCTTTGGTATATATGGTCGTGCCAATTTTCTTCCACAAATTGATCTGAAGAAGTGGGTCTGGCCCACGAAAGTTCATCACGTAATAAACCATCTTGTTAGTCTTTAAAGTGCTACATAGTCCTGTCTTTTGTTTTAGCTAGACCAGACTAACACGGCTGCATCTGTATCACTAGTTACTAGAAGACACAACTTAATTTACAGTGCAGACAAAGGAGTACAGCTTAATTTGTAATGCTAATAGGAAGCAAGGCCTTACAGTAACATTATAATAACCCTCCCTCTCCCTCACCCAATCTTCTGTACTAAATCTGATTTGTCAGTTTAATAGTGTGTTCACTTTTTTCATTGTATTCCTTTGGTATATATGGTCATGCCAATTCTCTTCCAGAAAATGATCTGAGGAAGTGGGTCTGGCCCACTAAGCTCATCACCTATTAAACCATCTTGTTAGTCTTTAAAGTGCTACATAGTCTGATCTTGCTAAAACAAAAGGAAAAACGAACATGGCTACTTCTCTGTTGCTATTATCTGATTGTGAGAGACAGAGTGCAATAGAAGCAGACAGAACTTATACGCAAGTCATTATACATCAGATCATTATGCATCGTACTTACAGTCTTATACCCAAAACTAAAATATACAGTTTTACTACAACAGAAGCCACGGGTCCTGCTCTAAGGCACCATCTGTGGTTTTGGTGACCTTCGTTCCTCTGTGCAGAGTCAAGCAGTGTTTCCAGTTGCTAACGTCGGCAACAATGGTGGCACTGGCCCCAACCTCATTGGCGCCAGAGTCATTCGTGGCCAGAGGTATGCCTTCTGCATTGAACAAACCACCGGCTCCAATGTGGGAATAGTGCCACTTCCAGTCCCAGCCCGATCTGTATCTCCTGGCTGGGCTCATGCAGTCCCTCGGGGCAGTAGAGTTGCACAGCTGGGAGGAGCTGCCAGTAGGGAGCGCTGGTTCCTGAGAGTGGCGCACCACACTCCTCTCCTCTGGCCACAGCATCTCCTGGGAGTAGAGCCCTGCGGATACTAGTTTCTGTCTGTGGTAGATATTTGTATCCACGCAGGGCTCTAACGGCAGGAGACAAGACCTCCGAGTCTGTGGTGCACTTGTCATTGCCATATGGTTGGAAGGGCTGTAGCTGTAGCCAGTTAAGTGTTTACTTCTGTTGCACCCACATGGTCTTTTCTGTGCTCCTTGTGCTTGCCTGCAGTACAGCAGGAGAGTAGTGAGGCTACGTGATGTACAGTACAGGGTGGAATTTGTAGGCTTTTCTGGTGCCATGATTTTAGTAACCAAGATTCCCTGAAGATTTAGTGCCCCTTGATACTTTATACCTGTAGCATTAGTTGAAGTGGGGTTGCCTGAAATAATGCAGGTGTTTGTTTTTAAGTAAAAGGAACCTTTCTTCTTTTAGTTGGTACATATGTAAAAAAAGGAGGGGGAGAGGGACTAATTTGTAAAGCTCTAGTACCGTGAAGAGGAACCAAAAGATAAATAGATTCTCAGATGACATAAAGTAGCGTAGTTCCATTCATTTCACTGGAACTGTACTCGTTTACATAGACTGAGGCTCTTGGGCGCACAGGCAGGGTGAGTTAAGGACAAAGTGGTTTCTTAAATTGAAATGTGATCAGACCCCTCAATATTATTTAAGAATTTTTAAATAATATATGTGTTTAAGCCAACTTGTGATTTGTTGCAACCACAGAAATCCATTTTCATCATTTTCTTCCTTCTGCTCTGATGTACATTCCCCTCTCTCTCTTCAAAATAGAGTTTGGGGTTTGGGAGAAGCTGACTCCAAATATAGTGGAAGAAAGGGATTGTTTCAGGGGGGTTTTACACTGGATAAATGGTCCTGATAAAACTGAAGTAAACTCTGCGTAAGTAAGAATTCACTGCCTTTTCCAACTGGTATTACATAGGGCCCAGTTTCCCTTATAAACTCTTGCAACCCCCCCCCCCCCCTCAGCTGTCCCTTGGCACCTCATCTGCTCAGCCTGGGGATACAGTGCATTTTCTTTCCTGATGGTTGGCTTTTTAATTTTAATAACATTTGTTCCAAGAAAGGCTTGGGATCTAGCATCTGCTTCTTAACCCTGTGTCTGCATGTTGATGGAGCGCTGTACTGCCATAGTCAACCCATGGCAACCACAGACAGCTTGCTTGTTGTGAAGAAGTGGGCTGTGCCCACGAAAGCTCTTGATCCCGTCTACATGTTTTGTTAGTCTATAAAGTGCTACCAGGCCATTGGTTGGTTTTTAAGGTTAGATAATTAGTGTTACCTTTGAGTAGATGAAAGCAGAGTGATTCTGAAAGTGCCAAAACACTGATGCTGCTGTATTAGAAATAAGGAAACCATTTTTTGGGGCATATTTTTAGTAAAAGTCAGGGACAGGTCATGGGCAATAAATACAAATTCACCGAAACTGTGACCTGACCTTAATGTTTACTGAACACATCTCTGACAAAGTGGGAGGGGAGGAGAGTGGAGCACCCTGCTCTCTGACCCCCAGCACCTGAGAGCTGTAGGGACCCCATTGCTCAGTGGCTGAGAGTGGCCACCATGCAGGGCTGGAGGTAATGGGGTTGGGGGGGGCCTTTGCCAGCAGCAGAGGCTGGGGTGCTGTCAGGGTCCCTTTGCCACTGCTGGCTGGGATCTGCAAGGGGTCCCACTTCCAGGGGGACTCCTGCCAGCAGTGGCAGCTAGCCTGCTCAGAGGTTGCTGGTGGCCAGTCAATTGAAGGGGTTCACGACACCCGCAGCTACTTGGCAGCTGTAGGAGTGTTCCCTGCCATTCACGGAGGCTGGGCTGCTGTGGGGTGCCCCGCAATCGGCAGCTGCTGGTCAGCAGTGGGGTCCCCAGTGTCACGGAGGTCACTGGAAGTTGCAGGGTCTGTGACCTCTGTGGCCTCCATGACGACATCTTAGCCTTAATTGGAAACACAGGTCCTGCTTAAATTTGTTTCAGAATCCTTTACAGATTGTCAGAGCTGGGATAGTAACTTACCCACTTCTGTGAACTGCTCTGAGATTGTAGAATGAAAAGTGCCATGTAAATAAATGTACGGCAGTTTTGTTACCTAATTTAGTTTAGAGGTTTCTTTTAGACTCAAAATAATTTACAACAAATCCAATGTTTGTGTTTTGCAGCAGGAGGCAACAGTTTAGCCAGAGTAACACTGCTTGAACTCCCCCCATAGTGATACAGGAGCTAGTTGAAAGCGAGTTCGTCATGCAGTGTTTAATTCTAAATGGCAGTTTTCTTTTCTTTCAGCGATATCCAGCAGACAAGGCGTATTTTGTAGCAAAGGAGATTCTTGCTACTGAACGGACGTACGTGAAAGACCTAGAAGTCATTACAGTAGTAAGAGAATTAAACTTTCTTCAATATTCTTCTTCCTTGGACTAGGTTTTTAACCATTAACTTGGGGAAAAGTAGAAATACTTCTTCGAGCTGTGTGTCCTTGTAGTGCTCCATGTCCAGTGTCTGACATCCTGGTGCCATCCATTGGAGAGGTTTGGGAGCAGTGTCTGCCCAGGTCACGTGTGCAGTTGGCATTTCACAGTGCCGTTGGTGCACATAACCTGAAACCTCCAGTTCCTTCTCAGCCGTCCTCCACTGAGCTCAGGGGCAGTGTGTGTCACTCGCCAGACCTTTAAAAATAGCAGTGTGCATAGCTAGTCTTTCTAATAGCTCAATGGGGAATAGTGTTAGTAAAACTAACAGACAGAAATCTCACAGACATCTAACTTTCCCCACCTCTAATATCATCAATTCACAGACACTTACCTTCCTTCCTCCCCCCCCCCCCCCGCATCCCCCTCCTGTTCTGAAATGTGATTTGTCCTTTTCATATGTGTTCATTTTTTTAATTGTATCCTTTGGTATATATGGTTGTGACTATTTTCTTCCATTATTTGATCTGAGGAAGTGGGTCTGGTTTACGTAGCACAAAACAAGTTTAACTACGTGAGAGATTTTAAGTGATAGCAAACCCATCAAAGCAGATTATGTACAAGTAACAAATTTCATCCTAAAGTTAGTATTCTGAGCAGATGTTAAACAAGTGATACAAGCAGGCTGCAGATTCTGTGCTTGCTTTACAGCTTGGAATCCCCTGGTATTTTATGCACAGGCTCGAAATCTCCTTAGTCCAGGTCAAACACTTCCCCCAGTTCATTCTTTGTTCCTCAGGTGTTTCCTCGGGAGTGAGGAATCGTGGATTGCATCAATCCCTGTCTTATAGAGCTTTTGCATAGAGTAGGAACCCTTTGTTTCAAAGCGTGATTCCCACCATATGCAAAAGCGCAGTGGAAAAACACTGACATCCCAAGATGCACATCGGCATTATGGGGCCCGACTGATTGTATGTCTTTATAAAGTCATAGCAGCCCTTACTTAAAAGCAGGGCGTGAGGCCTGGGCAACTCCCCAGTACCCTGCCCCCACTCTACCCCTTCCCTCAAACACTGCCCCAGCTCTGCTTCTGCCCTGTCGTAGCATCCTAGAAGTGGAAGGGACCTTGGTAGATCAAGTCCAGACCTCCGCCCCATCTAAACCATCCCTAACAGGTGTCTGTCTAACCTGCTCTTAAATATCTCAGGTGATGGAGATTCTCTCCCCAGGCTATTGATTCCAGTGTTTGACCACCCTGACAGGCAGGAAGTGTTTCCTAATGTCCAATCTAAACGTCTCTGGCTGCAGTTTAAGCCCATTGCTTCTCGTTCTGTCCTCAGAGGCCAAGGAGAACCATTTTTCTTCTTTGAGTGATTGCTCATGGACATTCCATGTAGATGTGCACACAGCGTACATGCGTCGTCAGAGATTTTTCCCTCAGCAGTACCGGTCGGGCCAGCAGGGAGCCCCCTGGAGTGGCGCTGGCATATTGACCAATATATACCCCTGCTGGCCCCTTCCCCCACTCAGTTCCTTCTTACCGCCGTGATGGTCGTTGGAGCAACCTTCAGCTCTCACTAAGCGATCATTGCCTTTGTTTCCAGTTAATCGCTGGCTAAGAAGCTGCAATTGAAGTTTGACTCTTTTGTTGCTTTTTGTTTGTTCCCTGCTGCGGAGCACCATGTGCACCACAAGCGTTCAAGCCCTGCAAGAAGTGTCACAGGCCCATGCCCTGTGGCGATCTGCAATTGGCTTGCCTAAAGTGCTTGGGGGAGGCTCATCTTGCAGAAGCCTGCAAAATCTGCAAAACTTTCAAAAGCCGCACCAAGCGCGTACCAAGGTCATCCTGATAGAGGTGGCCCTCGGGCCAGCACTGGCGTCGGATGCGGCACCGGCCTCCCAGAGCACACTGGTGTCGGTGCGGGACACGTCAGTGCAGCGCGTCTCCCGGGCACCGCGTAGGCCCTGGCAGCGGTCCCAGTCCCCGGCACCTCAGAAGAGACGGCCTGTCAGGGGCAGGTCCCCACCGAAGCGTGCACCCTCCAGCGCGGCACGTGGCGCCCACGAGTCCGGAGCCTGGGCCATCTCGATCGGGCAGACATTCATCCCAGCACAGGGAACCCAGCCTTCTGGGGGACTTTCCCAAGCCCTCCACCCCGGAGGCCCTTGAGGCAGCGAGGGTCCTCATAGACTCGTCTCCCTCTCCTCCTCCTTCTTCTCCCACTCCAATCCCCTCCAGACGTCATGGGGCGGGTCGGCACCGGCCTCCTTCGAGGACTTGGCACCAGAGGCCAGGGATCACCGCTCGACTCACCCTGCTCCACCGGAACTGTTCGCGGCGCCAGTAACTGTCGCCCCGGCACTGGCGACCTCCAGGGATGCAGCAACAGGCTTGGTGGGGTACCAACGCTCGACTCTGCCCTCGGCTCCAGCCCTGGCGGTACCTACTTCTGCACAGGGCTCCTGCACCGCCATGCCGCCGCCTCCTCCCCGGCACCGTGGTAAACTCGAGTCCATGGCCAGGCACGCAGCAGTATCTTTGGCGCCTGTGTCAGGCCCACCCTGGTCCGCCTCTGAGTACTTGTCTGACTCCGAGGTGGAGTCCGCTTGGTCGTTTAGGGGCTCAAGGTCCCAGCGCCACAGCCGGTCCTGGTGCCAATGTTGCAACAGATTGGACCAGTGGCCATTCTGGACACCCTGGGCATATCACCAGAGCTTGGGTGCAGACCCATCCAGTCTGACCTCGGTCATTTTGGGCCCCAGGTCCCCTCCATCAGCAACCCCCGTGACCCGGTCTCCAAACTTAGGCCAGTCGCCACCACCTGGTCAAACCTCCCCAGGCCCTTTGGGAAGCGTGGCACTTGTGAGCCAGCCTCCCTTGTCCTCAACATCGGGGCCCTTGCAAGACCCAGTGTGGTCAGAGGCCCCTGTAGGGGAGACCCAGAAAGGGTTATCGAGACTCTGCCTTCCATGCTCTCCATGGACGCTAGGGTACACCAGGATCTTCTCCCCCAACTGGCCCAAAGTTTGGGGGTCCAGGCAGAGATGGTGTCTGAAGATTCAGACCCCACGGTAGACATTCTTCAGTCCGACACCCCCCTCCAGAGTGGCCTTACCGGTTAACAAGATGGTGGCAAATTTTTCCAAAGGCTTGTGGCAAACCCCTGCCTCCATTCCTCCCACGAATAAGCGGGATGAGAGGAGGTACTTTGTTCTCCAGGAGGGCAATGAACACCTGTTCTCCCACCCACCTCCAGGCTCTCTGGTGGTACAAGCGATGAACCAGAGGGAGAGGCAATCTGCCGCTACCCCCAAGAATAGGGAGGCTAAGAAGACTGACTTGTTGGGCAGGAAAGGCCGGTGGCATTCAGTACCGGATCGCCAATCAGCAGGTCCTCTTGTCGCGTTACGTTTTCAACACTTGGACCCATGGAAAAGTTCACCGACCTGCTCCCTGCGGACTCTCATTCGGAGTTCAAAGCCCTTCACGAGGAGGACACGGCAATTCTGAGGGCAGCCCTCCAGGCGGCTCTCAACGTGGCCGATGCCGCTGCCCATGTGATGACCACAGGTGTGTTCCTATGCCACAACTCCTGGCTCCAGGGCTCTGGGGTTCCCCTGGAGCTCAAAAATACTTTACAGGACCTCCCTTTCGAGGGTCCCTCTCTTTTTTTGGAGCAAATGGACCAACAGCTCCGCAGTCTCAAGGACACACGTGCCACCCTGAAATCCTTGGGCATGCACACCCCTGTCACCCAGAGGCGCTCGTTTGCAAATAGGAATGTTCCTAGATTGCCCCCGCAAGCTCCATGCCACGATTTCTCTCGCCGTAGAAGCAGGAGCAGTAACAGCAGGAATAATAGGCGCTGGCCCCACCCTGCTCCGGATCAGAACCAGGGGCCTTCCAACAAGCCCTTGGGCCCCCATCAGGGGTTTTGATGGGACGCTTGAGGGTGTCCTACCAGTCTCCCCACTTATCTTCTGGGACCATTTATCCCGCTTCCTTCAAGCCTGGCAGTTTATTACGTCAGACCAATGGGTACTGGAGATAGTGGAAAGAGGTTATGTAATCCCTTTCCACTTGCCCCCACCTCCCAACCTCCTACTCCGTCCCTTTTCAGAGATCCCTCTCATGAGCCTCTACTACAACAAGATGTCTACCACCTCCTTACGCTGGGGGCAGTGGAGCGGGTTCCTTCCGACTTCCTGGGCAGGAGGTTCTATTCCTGCTATTTCCTGGTCCCAAAGGGGGGGTCTGTCCCATCTTGGACCTCAGAGCTCTCAACTCCTTCATTTCGAAAACAAAATTCAAAATGGTAACATTGGCCTCTGTAATTCCTTCGTTAGCCCCCAGAGACTGGTACGCTGCCCTTGATTTAAAAGATGCTGACTTCCACATTTCCATCGCCTCCCACCATCGGAGGTTCCTCCGCTTCACGGTAGGCTCAGACCACTACCAATTCACGACCCTTCCCTTTGGCATTTCAACGTCCCCTCGGGTCTTCACCAAATGCATGGTGGCCGTGGCCGCCACTCTGAGGAAAAGGGGCATTCAAGTGTTTCCCTACCTGGACTGGCTCCTGAGGGGAAACTCCGAGTCAGGTGAGAGCCCACATGGTCTTAGTCTGGAGCTTCTTCGAGGATCTCGGGCTCCTACTGAACTTGGACAAGTCAGCCCTTACCCCAACCCCAATAATATAATTTGTGGGTGCCTCCCTGGACTCTGTCGCCAAGGGCCTTACTGCCCAGGTCCTGGTTCCTCGTAATAGAGGCTGCTGTCAGGGGTCTACAGAACTTTTCAGTGACTACCACCAGGACATGTATGCGGCTCTTGGGCCTCATGGCCGCTTGCACCTATGTCATGCAACATGCCAGACTGCACATGCGCCTACTACAAATGTGGCTAGCAAGAGTCCACAATCCGACTGTCCACTCATGGGACAGGGTGGTGACAATTCCCCAACCCCGTCCTCTTCTCGCTGGACTGGTGGACCTATCAGGCGGAGGTTTGCGCAAGGGTCCCCTTTTCCATACCAGTGCGGTCCACCTGTCTTGTCACGGACGCATTGGACAGCGGCTGGGGAGCCCACCTTGGGGACCTGCACACAGAAGGTATGTGGTCCGCAAACGAACTCTCCCGGCATATCAATATCAGGCAGTCCGACTGACTTGTGTGGTTTTCCTTCCCTTCCTCAGGGCAAGTCCACCCTTATCCTATCAGACAAAATGACAGCGGTGGCGTATATAAATAAGCAGGGCGGGGCACAGTCTCCTCTCCTGTGTCAGGAGGCGATTCACCTCTGGGATCTTTGCATCGGGGCGGATATCCACCCGATGGCCTCGGACCTCCCGGGCTCCCAAAACATCCTAGCGGACAGGCTGAGCGGGACCTTTGCGAAGCATGAATGGTCCCTAAGGCAGGACGTGGCCTGCTCTATTTTCCATGCGTGGGGCTCTCCCCATCTAGACCTGTTCGCCACGGGGCAGAACAAAAAGTGCCCGAGGTTCTGTTCCCTCGGGGGGTAGGGACGGGGTTCTCTGGGAGACGCTCTCCTCCTCCCTGGCCGGAGGGCGTGCTGTACGCCTTCCTGCCATTCCCACTGGTTCACAGGTTCTCCTAAGGGTTCGGGAGTTCAAGGCGTCCCTGCGTGGCCCAGGCAGCACTGGTTCTCAACGCTCCTCAGCCTGTGATGCGAGAGACCTGTGGTCGTCCCACTGTTCCTGGACCTGATTTCTCAGGACTCGGGCAGACTCCACCACCCGGGTGGACGCTCCATGGCTGACGGCAGCAGAGCTTCAGTGCTTGGCCCGAGTTCAGAAAGTCCTATTGGGCAGTAGAAAACCCTCCGCTAGAGCCATGTACCTTGCCAAGTGGAAGTGGTTCTACATCTGGGTCTCCCAAGGGGGGTGTCGCCGAGGGAGGTGCCAGTCCCCCTGATCTTGGACTACTTTGGACCTCAGGCTGCAGGAACTTTATTCGTCTTCCATTAAGGTCCATTTAGCGGCTATTTCAGCCTTCCACCCCAGGGACAGGGGAAGTCCCTGTTTGCAAACCCAATGGTTAATAGGTTCCTAACGGGAATGGACAGGCTTTACTCACATGTCCGCCAGCCTGTTCCCCAGTGGCATCTCAAGCTGGTCCTCTCTAAACTCACGGGGGCCCCGTTTGAGCCACTGGGGACGTGTTCCCACCTGTACCTCTCCTACAAGGTATCCCTTCTGGTAGTGCTCACGTCTGCCAGGCAGGTGTCTGAACTCAGGGCGCTCACCACGGATCCCCCCATACAGTGTTCTTCAAGCATAAGGTCAGGCTCCGTCCCCACCCTGCTTTTTTTACCCAAGGTGGTGTCGTCCTTCCACGCCTCCCAGGACATTTTCTTACCAGTGTTTTACCCCAAGCCTCTCACGTCAGGGAAAGAACAGGCTTTACACACTTTAGATGTTAGAAGGGCCCTGGCTTTTTATTTAGGTAGGACAAAACCATTCCGGAAATCGCCACAACTCTTTGTGGCGCATAAGGGGTCAACCTGTTTCCACACAGAGGATTTCCTCCTGGATTACCACCTTCATTAAGGAGGGCTATGCCCTGGCGGGAGTTCCGGCTCCACCCCTCAGGGCGCACTCCCCGAGGGCTGTGGCTGCCTCCACAGCCTTTGTGGTACAGGTCCCGATCCTGCTCATCTGCAGGGCTGCCACGTGGTCCTCGGTCCATGCTACCACTAATCATTATGCGCTGACGCAACAGGCCAGAGAGGATGCCCCCCTGGGCAGGGCGGTTCTTCATTCCGTGGTAACTTCTGCCTCCGACCCTCCTCCTCAGGTTCTGCTTTGGAGTCACCTACATGGAATGCACATGAGCAATCACTGGAAGAAGAAAGAACGGTTACTCACCTCGTAACTGTTGTTCTTCGAGACGTGTTGCTCACGCCCATTCCAAATCCCCGCCCACCGCCCTTTCTCTGGAGTGTTCCAGTAAGAAGGAGCTGAGGGGCGGAGGGCCAGCAGGGTACTTATTGGTTGATATGCCGGCGCCACTCCAGGGGGCTCCCTGCTAGCCTGACAAGTACTGCCGAGGGAAAAATCTCCGATGCATGTACACTGCGCACGCACATCTACATGGAATGTACATGAGCAACACATCGAAGTATCACGGTTACAAGGTAAGTAACCATTCTTTCTTCCTCCTACTTGTGACACCCTTTTAGATACTTGAAAACTGCTATCCTGTCCTCTCTGTCTTCTCTTTTCCAAACTAAACAAGCCCAATTCCGTCAGTCTTCCCTCCTAGCTCATGTTCTCTAGACCTTTCATCATTTTTGTTGCTCTTCTCTGGACCTTCTCCAATTTCTCCACATCTTTCTTGAAATGCGGTGCCCAGAACTGGACACAGTACTCCAACTGAGGCCTGACCAGCGCAGAGTAGAGCGGAAGAATGACTTCTCGTGTCTTGCTCACAACACACATGTTAATTCATACAGAGCTAATATTCAGAACTTCAGATACAAAAATGATCCTTGCTTATAAATATAATTATATTCAGCAAATCATAACTTTTCCAGTGAGACTTCACATGACTCATCTTGCATCAATATATTGTACGTATGCTGTCGTCATATCCGAATAATATCTCTGGGAAGGCTATGGGGTGCAGCGGGTCAACATCCTCGGCAGATGCAGCTCTGGTCTCAGCTTCCAGTGCAGGGTATTGTTCAGGAGTCACCCACAGGGACATTACCCTTTGTGTAAAGAAGTAATTACTCAAGCTGTGCAGTAGAGATGGTTCTTTGGGGAGGGGGGTCTGCATGGGTGCTCAACAGCCCATGCTCCTCCCCGCTACTTTGGAGTTAAGTGGGGAAGGAACTGAAGGAAGTGCCCATGCATACTAGCTAACCTTGTGATAGGTGAGGCAACAAGTGTGCGCAGAGGAGATGCCTGCTTCTAAAATACTCTGATCAGTGGAGCACCCATAGGGTCACATGACAAAACTGTCATTCCTACACAAGGTGAGTAACTGCCTCTTCTTTCACCTGAGAAATTGTATAAAAAATGACTGAAATACTTGTCACCTCAAAGACATAAGGTGCATTCCTTGCCTCCCTGTGAAAAGTGGGAACTAATGATAATTAAGAAAAATATATAGTACAAAACAACTGTCTCCAACTGCTGAATAACCCAATTTATTGTTACAAGCGTTGCCAAAGATCCATTTCATTGGCGTTGAAATAAAAGCAGTTCTGCAACACTGGTTGTGAGAGTTTCAGAATCACATAATTTGCTGTGGTTAGAGAGCGATCTATGTGCATCTTGCCATGGGAACATGGAATAGCTTATGGCTTGAGCCAAATGACTCGCTTCACATTTTTTAAGCTTGGTGAAGAGAGAAATTGCAACTTTCTTTGCATTGTGCCTCCTAGATGAGCTCTTTCCTAGATATGTCCCTTCCCTCCTGCGTTCTCTCCCCATATCCTCAGGAGTTAAAATTTAGATGGTCTGTTAATAAAACTTGACAAATTAGCATTATTTATACTTTCTCCTGCAGTGGTTCCGCAGTGCAGTCATTAAGGAGAATGCCATGCCTGAAGGCCTGATGACTCTGCTCTTCTCTAACATCGACCCAATCTATGAGTTTCACCGAAGTTTTCTGAAAGAGATGGAGCAGAGGCTAGCACTCTGGTAAGAATAATGAGTTTTGTGCTTGAGCTCTTGGGGATTGTCTGCTCTATTCTCAGGCGAAGACTGAAGATCCCTGCATTTCTGAAAGTGTGGAGAAGGAATAAATGAAGAGGTGTTGACAAATATGGAAGGAGAAAAACTACAGCTGTAACACTCTGAAAACACAACAATTTCATGCGTTATTGTACCCACTGTCCCACAGATTTGTACATGTAAATTATATAATAGTGTACCTCATTACTCTTGTTGTGTATAGTTACAAACTCAGCTTGCACAAATATGAGTTTTTGCATCAGAACCTATTGCTGCCTTTTGCAGAATTTTCCCCCCATTTCCTGGCCCTAGGAAAGAGAAGAAACACAAGGACAAAAGGATAATCGTGTTCTTTTGGGTATTTTATTTTGTCAGATTAAAGTATCTCCAAGTGGAAAACAGATGTTTCTTTAAATAAAGCATGCATAAGCAAAGCTATGAATTTCTCATGGGATAGCTTGTATGATTTCACAGATGGGATTACAGAACCACTGACCTTTGTGATATTTTCTTGTAGCCTGAGCCATAACATCCTGGAATCCAGCTAGCCTACAGAGGTCCATTGTGCTATGTTCTGTTTGTGGGATTTAATTGATTGTGATATTTTTACTAACTCTTTATAGTAGCAAACTACTTTTTCTCTGTGTAGACCCTGGATTTCATGACTTGGCTGTTGTGCCTCCACTTGTGAAGCATTCTGTCATAAGCCAAATAATTGCATAAAATTATGGTAACTGAGTCCTGACAGAGGAAGTGAACAAATACAGTCCACAGCAACTGACAAACGTAACTTAAACTTGCCTGATATCCTGTCACGGATTTTACAGACCAACCTCATGAAGTGAATTTCTGTTCTTTTCCTAATGTAGTTTGGTGGGTGCGCTTGTGTGTGTTCGTTCTTTTTTGTGGTCGCTGTTTCCCGTACCCCAAGATTTCAGCTGAACTAGGAAGCATATGGAGATGGATGGAGAAGCAGAACTGTAGTCTTATCTCCTTTTGTTATCCTGAATCATCTTTAGTACATTCCAAAAAGCATGTATCCATGCAAGGGCCCTCATCTGTGTGTGGTTTCTCATTCCGTTGTTCGTGATTATTTCAGGGAAGGACGATCCAATGCTCATGTGAAAGGAGATTATCAACGGATTGGAGACATCATGCTGAGGAACATGTGTATGCTCAAGGTAGAAGTTCTGCATTACCTAGTTCCAGTTTTAGCAATTTCAGACAGCTCAGAGATGTGTAAATTAATTGACTATAATTTGTAACTCACTTAAAAGCAAAATGTAACAGACTATTTGCAGCAATTAACACTACTGCTATTGTATTTTATGCCATCTACATCAAACACCAGATAGAGCTGGCTTCTTAGAAAAATAAGTGGTTGTGTACATGAGGAAATTAAACAGCTGGCCCCAGGTTCTAGGGAAATGCTGCTCAGAACCCACGGTCAGCTGGGGAATCTCCTGCTGACCCGAGGTTCCACTAAAATGCCACTGCTCCAGCTGACTTGGCTCCGCGTGGCATTTCAAAGCTGGGGACTCTTGTACATTTCAAAGCTGGCACGCCCATGTGCAGCCCAGAGTCAGTGGGACTTCCCGATGGCCCCGGGCTGCACGCGGAGTTCTGCATTTCTCCTTTGAAATGTACAAGCGCCCCAGCGGGGCCCAACAGGGGCTCTTGTACATTTCAGAGGAGGAATGCGGAAGTGCCTATCGACTACTCGACTTGCAAATTAACCACAATTTAACATCCTTAGCCTCTACCATGGTAACTAATTTCTACAGAATTTTTTATTCTTTGTCTCAATGGATATCTGGCTTTTTTTTAATTTTCATGGGGGACAGCTGTCTGTCCTGCTGTCTTTAAATTACCTTAATTTTGGGTTCCAGTCCAGGTTCTGGAAGGGAGTGGACTGTAGTGGGCACAAGTCCTTTTGTCAGCCACTTCCCTACCAGTGGCTCCTTGACCCTATCTCCAGCTCTCTAAGTTCTAAGTCCTTCTTTTGTGGGCTGCAGTCTGTCCCAAAACCACCCAGCTTGAACTGGTTTTCCATTTGCTTGCAAATTGTGCACATATCCACACTGCCAGGACTAGCCTCCCTTCTCTTGGATTCTTAAATGATTTGTGCACTCCTCATAGATCTTAAACTGTCATTAGTACCCAGCAGCTGCAGTGTGACTTTTTTCTTTTTTTCTTTCCAGATACTCAAAAGTTATGAAATGCCTGAATTAAGGCTGTCTCTACAGCCCTAGCATGCACGTTCTCGCTCTCTCATTAATTATCTGGTCGGGTACTGGGTTCCAGCTCAGAGCACAGGATGGACTTGGCTCTCATACTGAACAGTTGTTCAGTACTGTCTTTCAACCTGGTTGTTTAAAATGTGTCCCCACGCCTTATCTTACCTGCTATGCAAGTCTTGCTCTACAAACAGAATTATTAATTTCATAAATTAAATTAAATTTTAAATTAATGGAGATTGCCTATCTCCTAGAACTGGAAGGGACCTTGAAGGTCATCGAGTCCAGCCCCCTGCCTTCACAGCAGGACCAAGTACCATCTCTGACAAACTTTTGCCCCAAATCCCTAAATGGCCCCTCAAGGATTGAACTCACAACCTTGGGTTTAGCAGACCAATGCTCAAACCACTGAGCTATCCCTCCCATCTTTGGGTTTTCTCTAGCACTCATCACTGCAGAGTCTGATTGCTCCCAAACAAATGATTTTTTACAGCACCCTGTGAGATGGAGTGTCATCTGTATTTTAGAAATTGAAAACTGAGGCACAGAGAAGTTAATATGAAATATGTCTCTTAATTTTGGAATGTCCCATTTGAAATATTTTGGACCTGATTTGTCAGCATTATTCGCATCAGATATCACTTTATATGTTCAGAGCACTGCTCCCATGGACTTCAGCTGCTGCTGCTGCTTAACACTTCTCCAGCCAGATCCCAGGGTCTCAAGTCAGGTACCCAGAAAATGCAGAACACACCATTAGTGTTTCACCTGTGAATGGTTTGGTTGAAGAGACTTGCCCAGCATCACATAGGAATTCAGTGTCAGAGTCAGGGATAGAATCCAGTTCTCCCAGGAAGCATTCAGATGTGTTAACCACGAGACCCTCCTTTTTCCTCCTGCAATTCCCTCCTTGTCACTGTTTACCGTGTACATTGTGCAACATATGAGGCTGGAGTCCTGCAAATGACAGCCTCCTTGGCTGTACAGTGCCGATGCATCCCCTGATGCACCAAATGAGGCAGGGCTCCTATGGAAACATGCTAGGTGATGAGATACTTATGGTCTTATCCTAATGTCTACACACAAGTCTGTGCAGTTTGCTGCCCCAAGACTCAGAATCTGGGGTTCTGTTTCAGACTTGGGTGGGGCGTGTTCTCCGTCCCTCCCGGTCTCCCTCGAGCTTGACCCCTTCTGCCCCAACCCCTCCAACCTGGCTCCTCACGTCTGGCTGCTCATCATCGTCCCGGTTGTCTTCCCCACCACGTCTCGCTGTCAGAGTCCCAATCTCACTCCCACCCCAGCTTCTCATCTGCTCTCTTTCCACTCTTCCCCACTCAGCCCCTTCTTTCAGGCATGTCTATGAGCTCCCCTGTTGTCTTGTACCAATCCACTCCTTTCCTTCCCTCTAGTCCAGCTCTTGTCCTCTTTGCATTTGAGGCAGGTGGCTTCCTCCTCCACTCTGCCTGGACGTCAGAAATAGCTACACTAGTTTCACCAACATTTTCCAGGGGAAAAAATTGAGTCTAAGGAAGACACCCCCACGGGAAAAATTTCAGCCCGAACAGTTTTAAAGTTTCGCAAAGTTATAAACAGTTGAAAACAGTGTCTTGTAGTGGGACGTGTCGGGCAACCTTAATAGGCAATACTGCCAGCCCCACCTGTAAAAGCTAAATAATGGCACTGTCCAAAGAGCAAAAGCCCACCAGCCATGTGTGACTAGATAGATATTCAAGGGTTTTAATAGCGCGGTTAGATCTAGGGTATTTCATATGTTTATTTTTACCAACAGTCAGTGCATGTGCAGTTTTTGTTTGTATCATTCATGTTTCAAGTTTGTAAGTAAAACTGAAGATGAGGGACACCAGGATGCTGGTGTTTCTTAATGCCCATTTGTCAAACATAGACTGTGTTCAGAATTTTTCCCATTTCTAGTCATTCCCATCATTCCCATGTCTCGTGATCCAACAGGAGTTTACCGGCTACTTGCAGAAACATGATGAGGTCCTGACAGAACTGGAGAAAGCAACTAAGCGCCTAAAGAAACTGGAAATGGTTTACAGGGAGTTTGAACTGCAGAAGGTTTGCTATCTGCCACTCAACACTTTCCTGCTTAAGCCCATCCAGAGGCTGATGCACTACAAGCTGATCCTGGGGAGACTTTGCAAGCACTACCCAGTAGAACACCGGGACTACTCCGACTGCAGGAGTGAGTGAGCAAGCAGCTGTGGAGATGCTAGTCTGAATTCAGTTCTTTGTCAGTTGGTATCTCTTAGTGAAGCCAGAAATATCGCAGCTCAGAACTAAATGCAAAATTCCTTTCTTTGACTTTGTTGCCACAGCCCGAGCCCCCCGCACAACCCACCCTCTCTTCCTCTGTGTCATGTGGGTGCACAAGCAAGCTTGCCACCTAGAAGCAGTGCTGTTTCTCCTGCAGGCTGAGACGCAGGAGAGTGGTGGTTCTAGTTTTAGGGATGTGATGGTTGCCCACCTAGGCATGGAGATGAGGACTGTATAGGTGCCTAGCTCTCTGAGCTGAGACATGCAAAGTAGTCTGCAGTTTAGACACATCTTCCATTACATTTAATCGCCAAGGTATCTCTGGAAATCTCAGCCCAAAGACGTGTTTTTCTTATGAAGATATGTCTTGTAATCGTTCTGTCTGGGTTTTGCCCTTCAGCTCAGGAGACATTCTTCAGAGCAGTCAGTAGCAAGCAATCCGGCCCATCCTCCCTTGGCAATTGGTCTGCTCTCACTGAAGAGCCCTAGGTCACCCGTCCAGTGTGTGAGTGGGACCAGCACCACCTGGACAGGTTCCTAGCAGTGAGCTCCCTTTGCAGAGACTACCATGAGTTCAGGTGTGTTGGCTGCTTTTGCGCGTTTATTTAGTTTGCCTCTGTGTCAGGGCTGCCATCTCTCTGCATGCTACAGACATGCCACATGGGCACCTTGCGAGCAGCGAGTGGCTCCGTCCAGGGCCGGCTCTAGGCACCAGCAAATCAAGCACGTGGTTGGGGCCACATTTCCAGGTCAGCAGCCGCCCTGACAATGCCCGGCCCCGCCCCACTGATTTTAAAGGGCTGCGGGAGCTCGGCTCTGGCTGCGTGTCCCTGGGAGCTGGCTGCGAAGTGCGGTGTGGCCAGGCTGCGCCCCACCCCACCGGCTTCAGTCCTGCCATGGCCCCAGCCCTCTTTGCCTGCAAGAGACTGCTCCCTGCCAGCCGCCTGGCTTGCTGCATCCACCCCGCCCTGCCTGCTTCAGTCCTGCCGCGGCCCCAGCCCCCTTCACCTGCGAGAGACTGCTCCCTGCCGGCCGCCTGGCTCGCTGCATCCACCCCGCCCTGCCTGCTTCAGTCCTGCCGCGGCCCCAGCCCCCTTCACCGGCAAGAGACTGCTCCCTGCCAGCCGCCTGGCTTGCTGCATCCACCCCGCCCTGCCGGCTCCAGTCCTGCTGCTGCGGCCCCAGCCCCCTTCGCCGGCAAGAGACTGCTCCCTACTGGCCGCCCGACTCGCTGCTCCTGCCCCCGCCCCTTTGGCTCCGTGCTGCCCCGCACCCTGCTCCCCTGCACTCCAGTCCACCTGTTCTCCCTGTTCCCTGCGCCCCTCTGGCTCTGCGCTGCCCGTTCCCTGTGCCCCTCTGACTCTGCGCCCCCTCTGCACTCCACAGCCCCTTTTCCCTGTGCCCCCCATTCCCACACTGCCCTTGGCCTCCGATCCCTCTGCCCCTCCCATTCCCTGCACCCCACACCCTGCTCCCCCTGTGGGTTGGGTGTGAGGGGGGCTTGTCCATAGGGAAGTGCTGGACAGGGCAGGGATAAGGCTGTTGTGAGCCAGCAGCGAGTGAAAGGGGAGGGGGAGTTTACTTGAAGTGCCTTTGCCTTTATGGAAAAAAAAATTAAAATATTTGCTATTTCTAGGGCTAAAATGGCAGGACAAAAGCGAAAACAAACCACCAAAAATACCATTGCAAAGTGCAAATGTGTAAAAGCCAACAAAAAAGGGGGGTGGCCAACAAATTTTTTGCTTGGGGCAGCAAAAACCCTAGAGCCGTCCCTGGCTCTGTCTGCATCAGCTCCTGCTGGTGGAGCTTCGCCTGGAGCCCTGCTAGCATGGCACCCTTCAGAGCGGTTCATTCTTTGACCACCCGCTGCTGGTGTGATTGGAAGCAACCTCCTCCCAGGCCACTGAGGTCATGTTTCCAGGCAGGGCTCCGCTTTTGGCCACTCTCTCGGAGAAGCTCACTGTCCAGCTGGGGGAACCTTTCCAGAGCCCACAGGAAAGTCAGTCGGGGGCCACATACAAGTGAGAAGGAGAAAGACACTCCCCATGTTCCCCTCGCACAGCAGTACCTACGGGGCCGAGGCTAGGAGATGTTGTGTGCTCCAGCCCTGCAGGTGAGTGGCTGGTGCACCAATGCAGGCTCCCCAGTGCTGAGCCTTGGGGGGTCAGATCCAAGCAAGCCAGGGGCTGCATCCAGCCCTCGGGCCCCCACCCCTGCCCTACTTTGCAGCACCATCTTTGTAGTACCTCTGAGTTGCCCATCAGAAGCAGCTGACTGTTGTGTGGCAGCTTAGCAAAAGGGAGCACAAGCAGGGAAAAAAAACTGGTACAAAGAGCATACAACTCCCCCCTCCCTGTGGCCCACTGTTCATCTCCCTACCCAAGTCAATGGTACCAGGGAGAGCAGACCGCTGAATCCTCCCGGCAGCAGCCCTAGGATATAGTTGAGCAGCTACCAGAATTGTAAGAGGATTCACCACCTTTTCTGCATGTGGATTGTCTTCAGTCCTGCCCCCAAATTCCTGAAGGAAAGGAAGCCATCGATCATCTTGTGAAGCTTGTAGACTTTGATTCTGGTTGACGTGATCATCTGAGACCCAGACCTAATACCACTTTGCTGTAGCTTCTTGTCTCAAAGATCAATGCTTCACCACAGGGCAAAGTTTGGGCCTTTATCCGTTTCCTGTCATACTGCAGTACAATCGTCCCTTTGGTAAAGCAATATCATCTTCAAAAGTACCACTCCAGAATAGGAAATTATATTAACACCTGTTAGTAGCCAAAAGAAAAAGATACGTTTTAATTAATACTGTTCAATTTGGATAGAAAAGTCTTTTATTTTCTGCTGTTTCCCAAAGCTTTTTTTTCTTTTCACTTTAGACAGACTTTATTTATTTTTAACCCTAGTTAGAAGCTGAGCCCTTGCTTCCTACTGTGGTAGAAAAGATGTAATACTCATTCAGAGACTCTTGCTAGTTTACATGTATAAATGTAGCAAAAGAGTAGAAGCCATAGAGTGTCATATTTCCTAACTTTCAAACTATAGTATTGGTTATACAGTAATTACTTTTGGATTTACAGATTATAATTAGCTGGTAATCTCCAGAAACATGCAGTTACTATGAAGTTGCATGATAGTCTCCATGCGATTAAAAATAAATTTGAGTCCTTTTAAACGTGTTACAAAATAACTGATGGTAGATTGATGGCTGTGCTCTTTGGCTTTTTCTGCGTAGCCCTGATCTCTGTTTGGGTTGCTTTTTCTGCAGAGGCACTGAAGGAGATTACAGAGCTGACATCGTGGCTCGAAAACAGCCTGATTCGCTTAGAAAATTTCCAGAAGCTGACAGAGCTACAACATGACTTGATTGGCATTGATAACCTTGTAGCACCTGGCAGAGTAGGTAACTTTCTTTGCCTAATTTCTAAGTCTTAATTGTCTTTGACTACTACTTCCCTTACTCCTCACAGAAGCAGGAGTACTGGATGCCCACGGGGGTGCCCTCTGGGTTCAATATAGCAAGTCTTAACTAGACTTGCTAAATTGAACTCCGGAAGATCAATCACGGCAGTGTCTATTTTCTGTTTAGTGAAGACCTGGCCTTACTCCAGTGCTATTTGCAGCAAGGAACAAGTGAGGGGAAAGGGAGACATCAATACTTTGTGCTCTTGGGGAGAAGCAAAGCTTAATGTAATTCTTTCCTTTACCTCCACAGGAATTTATCCGGGAGGGTTGCTTGTACAAACTCACTAAAAAAGGCTTACAGCAGAGGATGTTCTTTCTGGTGAGTGCTTCCTTTGCTGTCTACACATCAAGTCTCCTCAAGACACAGCTACAAACCAAGCTATTTTTCAGGGATTGAATATCCAGTACAGTGATGATAGAGCTCAACACCCTAACCAAAAGTTTCTCATGGTATATGGAGGACAGTGGTAATCCTGTCCATTTTCTGTTTATTTACACCTATTTATTTATTTAAAGTACATTTAGAAACCCATGTTAATACCAAGCTTCATTAGAGAAATAAAACAAACGTTTTTAATGGAAATGGACAAAAAGGTGTAGAGAATGAAACTTTATTTTCATGCTTTTAAAAGATACAATAAGCAATGGTGAACTTAAACCTCTATATGGAAAAGGTACTTGGTAACATATTTTTAAGTCCTCCTTCCTGTGTCAGTTCTCAGATATGTTGCTGTACACAAGCAAAGGAGTTACAGGTACCAATCAGTTCAAAATTCATGGACATCTCCCTCTTCATGGTATGCTGGTAAGTAAGCTTTTTCCCCAAAGTGCACTACAGCATTGGTTAGATAGATAAATAGGCTGGGCATTGAGACCTCTTGGTGCGTTCTCCTCATGCAATTATGCTGAACTAAAAGTCTCACCTACTGGTCAGGAATGACCTGCTTCACTGATGGGGTTGTCAAAGACCATGGAGATATAGGCAGGACTTTTTCGTGCATTAGTCCACGTGTGAATCCAGTGGACAAAGCATTCATTCTGTTCACCTCACTAACAAAGCAATCTGCATACAAACTCCTCCCTTCTGCATGACTGTTTGAGACTGGTCTGGGAATGCTGATCTATGCTGCTGCTTTTCACAGCTAGCCACATCAGCTCCTCTACCCCCTTCTTCTAATGGAGCTATTCTTTCTCTGTTTGAATTACAGCTAATAGTACTGGATCCACCGGTGAGTAATAAGATGTACCTTGGTTGGAGTTGCTCCTTTGCGACCCCACTGGCTGTGGAATTTAGTCTACAGATGTGGCACTAGAACTAGAACACAGATTCCTGCGTAGAACTAAAATAGACTTGGAGTGCTGTTGAACTAGCTGACTTTCATACATGTTGCACCTCTGCAGTCATGGTGTTGAGTTCCTGTCCAGCATGAGTACATACCATTGCACAATGAGTGATGAGAGAAACCTTTTTTCTTCATGTTAGGTGGAAGAGAGTGAGAATGAATGGTCTGTCCCACATTGCTTCACAATCTATTCAGCTCAGAAGACAATCGTAGTGGCAGCATGGTATGTATTTCTTCTTTCCAGCCGCAAGCAGGAAAGAGCTCTTGGATTAAACAATTGGCAACTGATTGCAGGGGCCAGAGGTGTGCTTCCATGTTTGACAATAGATATAAAATATTACTCAGCATTTGAATACCTTTTATTAATGCCATGTTACAGAAAGGACCAGACCATGAGTTCTGCAAGGAACAGCACCAGACGTGACATTGCCAGCGTGTTGTTTCCTATTGAGCTTGCAATAAAAGCCTTTAACCAGTTGATTTAAAGTAGGGAAAGAGAGTAAGATGCAAGTGATGCAATTTGGAGATCAGCAACCTGTTTTAGAGCCAACCTTCCCCCTTCAAATGTAAAAGAATGAAAGTGAGCAGAGTTGAAGGATAGCATGAAACGAAAACAAAGTTCTGTTCAACTCAGCTCTTCCCTCTTTTGGAGAATGGGGTGCTCTTTGAGGAGTCTCTGCGGGTACTCCACTTCTATTGGGAGATTTGTAGTAGCAGTGCCCAAGTTGGCCTTCCTGCCCAGCAGCTGTCTCATGCCAATTTGTGTGGCTACCTAGCATGCGCAGCCAACTGCTACCCAGTCCTTCGTCTGCTGCCTTAGGCTCGAGTCAGAGAGGCAGCAGCACCCTTCAGCCTCAGAGAGAGTTCACATTCCTTTCCCCTTTTTGCTTTTCCCACACTCCCACCGCAGCCCCCCTTGCTTAGGCCCATCACAGGCACTCACCACTGCACAGAAGACAGGAAGGCTCCCAGCACTCACAAGGGGAGCATACCTGGCATAGGGCCCAGGAGGCAGTGTTCAGCGGCAGAATCAGCAAAGCCAACATACAGCCTCCCTCAGCCCAGCAAGCTCTGCTTGCAGAAATGAGGGAGGGCAGTGGCACATAATTCTGTCCCTCCTCCCCCCCCCCCACCTTGCCTCTGCTTGTGGGGGCAGTCCCCCTGCAAGCTGCACCCATGGACACCCCTCCGTCCCCCTTCGCTTTCCATCCCTGCTCTTTCTACAGGGAAGCACAGGAATTCCGAGGGAGGGGTCATTGTCTGCAGGTGTGCAGTCACGCAGAATCTCCTCAGGAGTAATATGTGGGCACTCAACCTTAGAACGTGTTAACATCGTACAGCAGTGGGGTCTGCCAGCTGACTGCCATCTGCTCATTCTCTGGCCTTTGCAGTGCAGACTGTCTAGTGCTTTTAAACTGTTATTTTACACTTTGTCTCTTCAACTGCTTGGTAGTCGTAGATTCTAACTTCTCCTTACGCCAGCCTGTGCCTTACATCTGAAGGGCATGCTGCAATATGTTTACCAGAATTACCTGAAATTACATGTGTGGTGAGCCTTGGATTTGATTTCCTCCATTTAAAAGGCCAGATCCCAATCAGAAGGCTTCAGAAGGAATTGCTTAATAAAGTGGTCACCAACTTCAAAAGTCACCACACATAATTGTCTACAGTTAGTTTTTTCTTATGGTTAGTTACCACCAGTGTCTCCGGTTCTGTGTGACACAGGTTAGAAAATGTTGATTTTTTTTAAAGACTTCTGTTCTAAAAATGTGGACAGATCAGCTCTCTGTGGAGCAGTGTCATGGCTCAGCTCTGGATGGAATTAGGCTCAGGGTAGATCAACGTCACTAAATTCTGATTGCCTGGATGGGCGAATGAGCACTGCAGCCATGCTTGCAACTTTCCTAGCAAGCCTGCGTTGGTGGCAGGAGGAATGGGGAGGAGTGACATTTTCTGTGACTTTACACACATGAAATTGTGACGCTTAAATCCCTGTCAGGACAGTGGCTTCCATTGCTATCTGATAAATTCTTAACGAACATATTTGCATGGGGATTTCCTAAATGAAAAGAGGTGGCTCAAAATGCTGGGCTATCAAGGTGGGTCTTGCTTCAGATATCAAACACTGTGTCCCAATCCAAAATGAGAATACTGTATTTAGCCAGCCGTTCTCTGTATTTTGCAGTACCCGTCTGGAGATGGGGAAGTGGATGGAAGACCTAAATGTGGCGATTGAAATGGCCAAAAAATCTAGCAATAAATCTAAAGTGTTTTTGGAAAGCTCCATGTATAATCGCTCTAACAGTAAGTAACGTTATGTTTTGTGTGTTCCATAAACCCCTTAACTAGCGCTTATTTTGGGGAACATTCCCGTTTAACCATCCCGTGCTTTTTCCAGTCCATAGAAGCTAGTGTGTTTAGACAAGAAGTTATTTTATGTCCTGACATGCTGTTGTCAGTCTCCAAGAAGCTGCTGTTACAGTGGTCTGTGATGACGCATGTGGCATTTCTTTTTCCAAGTCAGAGCCTTCTCTGGCTGCATTATGGTAAAACATGCTCAGTGTTTTTACACAAGCTTCATTTTTGGTTTCTAGAAGTGAGATCAACACAGTTGTATCGTAAAGGCCAGAATGGCCTGTTGAATGTGACTGTCAGGAGTTGTGTAACAGATTAATGTCTGTCAGTATTGGACAGATCCAAGAGAAAGCTGCAGATCTCCTGTGGAATCCCAGTTTCTGCACTGGCTGTGTATCTCAGTTTTCTTAAACTGCTGCTGAATTCTCCTCCCCCAGGATCCTCTGATGAGGTCTCTCTAGAGCAGGAATCCGAAGATGACATACAGTCTTCTCGTAGCTCCCTGGACAGGCAGAGCCATCACCGTGCCAACACTACCATGCACGTGTGCTGGTACCGCAACACCAGTGTCTCCATGACTGACCACAGTGTGGCCGTCGAGGTATCCCATAGGGCACAGCTCTCACTTCTCAATGTCTGTCTCAGCTCATTCACCACCTGGGCTTCCTCCAGCATGTTTCTGTGGCCATTCGAGAGCGAGCGAACAAGCAAGAGGCCAATGTTTGAGTGTGTGTGTGTGTGTGTGTGTGTGTGTGAGAGAGAGAGTGAGAGCGTGAGAGAGAGAAAATACACGTTGCTACCCCCACCACAGTGTTCTTATTCAAAGGAGTGTTTTGAAGGAGGAAAACATAAAAGAAAACTAGGAGACTTCTAGGACAATTGTTTACGAGTTTCTTGAGCTTCTCCGGAGGGAACTGACTGTGTTTCTGCCGACTGTGTTCTAGTTTATGGCCAACTCTGAGCTATCAAACCTGGAATTTGGGTGGTAATTAGTTACTGAACTTCCTGCATTGCCCTTGGACTTAAAAACTGCTTTACTCTCCAAATTCTCATAAAGTGGATTTATTTCTCCTTTGAGGGGGCCTCTACATATTCCTATTTGTGCACTATACCCTCCCCTGAACCCATCCTGCTGAGCTTTGGGAAGCAGGGAGTGCCATTCCCATTCAGCATTTGTCTGAGTGTTTCTAGCAGTTCATTGAGACTTGTACGTCAGCTAGGGAGCTGGTATCTCAGTGTGCTAGAGCTCACTCTGCCCATCTCTTCAGCATAAAAATCTGCAGGGCTGCCCACACCGAGCACTACGAGTTTTGAGGCTTCCTTTCAGAGGCAGTTCTGTATTCGTGGTTTAGACGGCCCTCCCCTTCCTGGAGGATTGTACTGCTAGCCAGACTCTCACAAGTGGGAATATGTAGTTGTTGCCTTGAAGGCGAAAACATGGTTACTTTAGTAACTGTGGTTCTTTAAGAATGTGTTCTGTGCATAGTTCCACTTTCCTGTGTTCCTCAGAGCTCTATTCTCAAAGCACTCACATTTAGTGGAGGGAAAAGAAGCAGGGAATTCATTTGTTCAGGGTTTACCTAGCATATTAATAAGTTCTTTTGGGGGGAAGTTTTATAAACATTTTACGTGGGAGTGGAGACCACGAGTTTGTCATCTTGCCAGCAGGCAAACTGGATCCTGTTTGAAGGAATCTGGTCTTGCTTCCTTTGGCAAATTTATGAATGTCACCAGATGGTTATTACACTGAAGTGCTGTGAGCATCACATCACTGACTGAGGGATTGCAGTACGAGTTCTCTCCGCGCCTGTTTGCTTTGCTCTCTATTTCGGATTCTAAGACAATGACTTTTCACATTTCTTTGCCATTTAACAGATGCTTTTCTTACATCACTTTTCTTCTAAAGCTCTAGTTTCTCTCTCTCTCTCCCTCTCTCTACTCAGTTTTCTGCTCTCTTGCTGTTTCTCCAGAGCTTCCTTCTCGGTATTTGCTGGGCCAGACTCATCGGCCCAACACAATCACCCATGTTTGCTGGTACCGGAACCAAAGCCTATCCCTACCTGATTACCTATGCATGATACAGGTAAAAAACTCCTCTAAAGTTGAATCCTAAGCAAACAAAACAAAACAAATCCTATTTTATCTGTGATCGTATCCTGCACCTTAAACATCGTGCAAGTGTGAGAATGCCTGATCTATGCAGAATAGAAGTTGTGATGTTTGGTGTGGAAGTCCATTGGTATCTTGTCTGGCCTTCAAAAAATAGCCTCGATATCCTTTCAGGTTATCTCATGCCAGACTAAATTCTGGGCTTTTTTTCTTTTTCATTAGATAGAAAACTAATGCACTGTCATTTCTTCCTATAGTTTTAGCCACATCTATTTCTTTTCTCACTGTACCACTGTTCTAGTGCTCATGTTCCAGTATGCCAGTATATTAACTGAATAATGCTCCTTGCAACATGCTGTCCATTCCTGGCTTAGCTTTATGTAACTCTAGCCTACTGCAGAACCCCTGTGTTAATTAAGAATCCTTTTTTGCTTGTTCTTGTGTTTTATTTTGGATCTCACGCAGCATCTCCTGTACTTGCTCTTTCACATAAAGCAAATGCAGTGTCTTGGTGGATGTTGCCTGTTCTTAGCATGTTTCAGGGAGACAAGCTGTGAAGAATGACAATGGTAGGGTCACATTCTACGGAGATGAACATCATGCTCTTCTCAGGGAGGTGATACGGGTACTAAACCTTTGAAATAATACACTTAAACCCATACAGTAATGGAAACCAGTCAAGTCTCAGTCTTAGTGTTAGTCTGTATCTGTAAATGCAAAGAGGAGTCCTGTGACACCTTACAAATTAACAGATTTATTTGGTAAATAATCACATACTCAAGGTCAGCCATTTTCCATGTAGGTGAAAATGCCATGCAGAACCTGTTCTGCATATACAAAAGGAGACCATTTTGTAGAGATGGCAAATTGACCACACAGAAATGTGTTACTGCATTCCATCAGTAACGGGAACATCCTGGAAGCCTCTCAAATCATAGGTACAGGACTATTTGTTAATTGCTCTGCATTATCTAGGAGCAGCCACAATAGGCAACATCCATCAGAATATGGAATAGTGCCAGTGGATGCACTGGTCTTGTTCTTGGAGAGAGTGATCAGAGATCTCAGGGTTTTCTTTTTCTTCATTGCTAGAATCAGCTTTCAGGGTACCTGCTGAGGAAGTTCAAAAACAGCGATGGCTGGCAAAAGCTCTGGGTCGTCTTCACCAACTTCTGCTTGTTCTTCTACAAAACTCACCAGGTAAGCTCCAGTAGAGGCACTGGTTGTCTGGGCCCTGGGGAGGAGACACTGGACAGAAGACACAAGTACAGCTTTGTACGTCCTCTACCCAAAAGTGCCTCTTCTCTCTGTATTGAATTGACTAACCCCAAGGGCATGTAGCAGAGGCAGCAATTAGTGGAGTCAGGCTATGTATGGCTAAGGGCCTTTCTTTCACAGCTTTACTCAGGATATCCTGGTTTGCAAGTGGCACCTTGGAAGTATGAGGGGTGAGAATCTCTTGAAACAGTGGCTAACAGGTGTCCAATGGATTAATGAACCTTTCACCTATGCCTGTCCTTTTCCTTTGCAGTTAGATGCCAGTCCAATCTTCCCCACTCCTTTTAGAGTTGAGCGCAGCTAACCATTTGAAATAGGCCTCATGAATTGCTGTGACAATGGAGTGGTTAGTGGATGTTTCTATAGTGGACATTGGCAGAGTTACCTGCACTTTTGGCCCTCATTCAAGCAATACACCTCTGTCATTTTCAATGGGCTTCTTGCCTTGAGGACACAGTGTTAGAAGAAAATCTTGGAATAGTGCTCTGGATTTGAGTGACGAAGTGGTGAAAATGCAGGAGACAGGAAGAGGCAGGGGAATAGAATCACAGAATCCTAGAGCTGGAAAAGACCTCAGGAGTCACTGAGTACGTCAGCTTTTCCCACATCGTCTCTCACTAGGTTACTCCCCCATTCGGTAAGGGTCCCACCCCCTCTCTGATCACCCTCTTTTTGCTAACATGCCTGGAGAAACCTCTCGTTACCCTTCACACCCCGTGCTTAGCTGGAATTCCAGTTGTGCTTTGGCCTCCCTGATTCCAGCCCTGCATGCTCGAGCAATGTATTTACACTCCTCCCTGGTCATTGGTCCAGGTTTCTACTTGTCAGCTTCCTTTTTGTGTTTAAGCTCGTCAGAGATTTCACTGTTAAGCCAATCTGGTCACCTGCCATATTTGTGTTTCTTACTGTGCATCAGGATGGTTCGTTCCTGCACCTTCAATAAGGCTTCTCTAAAATGCAGCCTGCTCTCCTGGACTCCTTTCCACCTCATGTTAGCGTCCCAAGGGACCCTGCCCATCAGTTCCCTGGGGGAGTCAGTCTGCTCTTCTGAAGTCCAGAGTCTGTATTCTGCTGCTCCCCTTTCTTCCTTTGGTCAGGATCCTGAAATCGACCATCTCATGGTCACTTCTGTCCAGGTTGCCATCCACATCTACTTCCCCTGCTTATTCCTCCCTGTTTGTGAGCAGCAGGTCAAGCTGCACATGGCCCCTGGTCGGTTTCCTCAGCACTTGTACCAGGAATTTGTCCCCAATATTCTCCAAAAACGTCCTGTATTGCTGGGTACTGCTCTATTGGGCTCCCAGCAGATGTCAGGGTGATTGAAGTTGACAATGAGAACCAGGGCTTGTGTCAGTTGTCTGAAGAAAGCCTCGTCCACCTCATCCACCTGATCCGGTCTACAGCAGATACCCACTATGACATTACCTGCCTCTAAACATTACTCAAATACACTCAACAGGCTTTTCTCCTATTTTATACTGAGGCTCTAAGCAATCATACTGCTTTCTTACATACAGTGCAACTCCTCCTCCTCTTCTCCCCCGTCCTTCCTGAATAGTTCAGACCCTTCCATAACAGTGCTCCAGTCATGGGAGTCATCCCACCAATTCTCTGTTATTCCCAATCAAATCATAGTTCTTTGTGCCAGTACTTGCAATTCTTCCTACTTGTTTCCCAGGCTTCTTGTGTTTGTGTACAGACACCTTAGATAACTAGCTGATTGCCCTACCTTCTCAGTATGAATCAGAGGTCCTCATCTGTTGTTCCTTCTTCCTTGTGTTTCTTCCCAGCATCCTGCTTCCCCACTTACCTCCGGGCTTAGGTCACCATTCCCTGACAAACCTTGATTAAAGCCCCCTTCACTAGGTTTGCAAGCCTGCCCGCGAAGATGCTCCTTCCTCTCTTGGTTAGGTGGACCCCATCTCTTCCTAACAATCCTTGTGCCCGGAACAGAGTCCCATGGTCAAAGAAACCAAAGCCCTCTCTGCGACACCACCACGCAACCACACATTTACTTCCTCAATTCGACAATTCCTACCTGGGCCTTTTCCTTCAACAGGGAGGATGGATGAGAACACCACTTGCACTTCAAATTCCTTGATCCTTCTTTCCTGTGCTACATAATCTGCAGTGACCCGCTGGAGGTCATTCTTAGCCGTTTTGTTAGTTCCCACATGGAGAAGTAGGAAGGGGTAGTGAAGGCTTGATCCATCTCAGAAGACTCTGTCACATCCTGAATTCTAGCTCCAGGCAAGCAGCGCACTTCCCAAGTTCCCCCGTCTGGACAGCAGATGGATGACTCTGTTCTCTTTAGGAGGGAGTCCCTGACCACCACCACCCGTCTCCATCTCTTGTGGCTAGTGGTTGTGGAACCCCCATTCCTAGGACTGTGCATCACATGCCATCTGGTCAATGGGATCTTCTTCTGATCCCTGCCCACAGAGGTCTCTTCTAAAGCATCCTCCACCGCAGTGCCTGTGCAGAGATCCTGAAAGCAGTTACTTACCTCTGTCTGGATTGGAGATACCTGAGTTGTCTGCCTTCTCCTAAAGGTTAATGCTGCCAATTTTATTCCTTGTTCTGCACTGCCCTTTCTGAATCTTCAGCATCCTGTGTCTGCAGTATCAAATGCCGACTTCTACTCAAAGTCTTAATTTTCTCTGATAATTGGGCCTCTAGTGCTTTGGCCTTCTCTTCCAGTATGGAGACCAGCTTGTGTTTGATACAGGCAATCTCTTCTACCCTCTGGAGGAAGACATACATGGCACTTGCTGTGCAGGCCACACCACCTGGTCTCTCACTATCCATTCTGTCTTCCTTCTGAGAGACTCCTCAGCTGTTGTATTTACTGCACCCTGAAGCCTGGAGGGGAGGAGAAAAAACAAACAAAAAAAGCCCAACCTCTGTGGAGCTCCCCAAAAGCAAACTCCCTCTGTTCACTGCTCATGCAGTTCGCTCTGGCTGCTTTTTTTGTAAGGCTGCTGGCTCAAAGCATTGCCTCCAAACCAGTCAACCCCCCAGGTCCACCTTGAACAAAGCATGACCATGCCGTGTGTTGTTTTATTATGTTCCGTTATTTTACTAAAATAATTACACAAGCTTCAGGAAAATGTCATCATTTACAATGTAGGGGGTCTCACGATAGATTGGGGTGGGCAGACTTTTCTGCATTGAGCTCCACATCTGGGTACGGAAATTGGAGGACCATGAATGCAGATGCTACTGCGGTAAGGAATGGGGAGGGTGGTTTGGCAGCTGTCGTGTGGGTGGGGCCATTCAGACCAAGAGAGGGACTGGCTGAAGAGCGAGGAGACTGGTGCCCTCGGGACTGGGATTGGTCCTGCTCTGCTGCCCAGGAATTGGGCTCGTCTGGGCATCAAGTAGGAAAGGATGGAGAGGGCTGTGACTCCCCAAACAGCCAGGGGTAGCCTGGCTCCTGCCCATATCCAATTGTCCCCCAGGACCTCTGCCCCTATCCAACATCCCCCACTTCTCACCACTCCCGACCACTCCGAGAACCTCCACCCACATCCATGCCACCCAGAGCGTTGGGGCTGGTGGCATGAGAGCTGTGCTGCCCGGGAGCTGAGGCTGTGGGTGGGGCAAGGCACAAGTGGAAGGTCCAGGGGCTAATCTCCTTGGGCAGCCAGATCACCAGCCACCCCTGTGGTTGCCAGGGTATTAAGCTGCCTCCCCCTGGGAAAACTATCCCAACTCTGCTCCCCAGCAGGAGCTCAGGGGCCGGACTGAAGGGTCCAGTGGGCCAGATGTAGCCTGCAGGCTATAGCCTGCCACCCTCTGCAATAGATGGAAAACCAGCTTCTCGTCTCACCCTCTGCTGAGAGAGAGTCAAGCTGTTCTTGCCTGTGCAGCGGAAAGCTCTCACGCACTCTGGGTGCTGTCTGTGCTGACTGGCTTTTTCACCAACTGCATCCCAGGACGACTATCCCTTGGCCAGTCTCCCACTGCTCGGCTACTCAGTCAGCGCCCCCACGGAGGCAGATGGCGTTCAGAAGGATTATGTCTTCAAGCTGCAGTTCAAGTCCCACGTGTATTTCTTCAGGGCTGAGAGCAAGTACACCTTTGAGAGGTAACGACGCTTCCCGTGCCCCCATCCGCCTGGGTGCATTAGTCCAGAGTTGAGATGTTAGAGCCAGTCCCTGTTGCTGTGCACACTGCAAGTTCCCCCGTGTGGCATCCACTGACTGTCTCACCATCTCTGATGTCCTCAAAACTCCTCTGTGGTCACTGCTTCAGATCTGTACTCACATCTGCAGGGAATAGCTCTGCCTAGTTGGAGCTCTTACCTCTTTCTCTACTGTGACTTACTAGACATCCCAAAAAACCCTGGGTAACATACCTGTGCAGAGGGATGTCAAATATCGGTTAATTGACTAGTCGGTTAACCTCATGAATTCTTATCGGTTAGTCAACTAGTCCACAGTCCCCAGGCAGCCCCTGTCTGGGAGGGAGAGACATAAGCTCCTGGACCTGGCATGAGCCAGAACTGAGCCGGGCTGCCTGCCCGCCTGGCTCCTAATACAATTTAAATGCAGAGCCGCAGTGGGGGTAGGTCTAGGACCCAGTGCAAGCTGGGCCTGAGCTGGGCTGCTAGCCAGCCTGCTAAAAATTTACTGTCGGGGGGAAATGTGTGTGGTCTATAGCATTAACCGATCAGCTTTTGCTCATCGGTTAATCAACTGCACAGTTACATCCCTAGTGTGGAGCTACATTCCCAACTCCTTGCCTAGCATGCCCCGAAGCATAGTCGCCTTGGTGCTGGCAGCCTTTTGACACACAGTTGATTGAGAGAGGTTATCATTAGGGCAGAATCCTTGTCTCTTTAGACAGGCATGGTGTCGAGATTGGAGCCCAGGGCTGGGGGCTGGCAGCTCTGCATTCAGTGGTTGTCTTTGCAGCTATCATGCTCTGACACGTTTTTGAATGCCAGCAGTACTTCACCCTCACAATGGCCATTCCTCCTCGTTCCACAAGGCATACAGATAGTTCGGATTAGGAGGCCTAATCCGAACTAGCTAGTCCGTGCCACGTGTAGCCGCGTGGCACGGGGTCCGAACTAGCCGGCATTTAAAAATGAAGCCCCGGAAATTCAAATCCCAGGCTTCATTTGCAACTTCGTATGACTACATTACCCCCCCTAGTTCGAACTAGGGGGGTAGTGTAGACATACCCATAGTTCCCAGTGGCCAAAGATAACCTCTTTAATGAAGAGAGCTCTCCTAATAGAAATATGGGAGAATCCGGTGAGCCAGAATTCAAAAATACGTGCATGGGGCTAACTTTCCAAACGAGACTGCCTTTGGGCAGCATCACCCACAGGTGGCTCAGTCTTCTCTTCCGGTGAGGTCCAGCCCACTACAAATTACTCCAGGAGGCAGGAGAGATGATAGCTGTCTCATTTCACACTGTTTTTTTCTAATCTCTAGTGGAGATTTTAGGGACTGCCTTGTGGTCACCACTCCAGTGTTGGTTATTTCCAGAGGTATCATCTCAGGTTTCTCTGACCTTGGGTCTAACAAAAGATCCGGTTTCACTTAGTAACTTGTTTATGGAAGATATTGGCTCTTTTCCTGATCCTAAGACACTTAGAATAGACTTTGAAATATTGAAAATATTAGAGCTTTCCCTAACTAACATGAGCCAGTGAGATGTCTCCACTGAAGAAATACAAAGTAGATCAAGGGACTCCTTATGGAAGTCTGAGAGAGAGTATCAAAAGCGCCACGTGTCTGCTGGCTTCTGATGATCCCTCAAATGCAATGCAGTTGACAAGCCAAGTGACACCCGCTTCAAATCCACAACTATGTGATCCCTTCTTTTTTTGTTGTTCATTTTTTCTAGACTGAAATAAGCTAGTTAGCATCCTGTGTGGGACTTTCACTTTCCAAAATAAGATTAAAAACTGTCTATTTGCTCTCAGTTGTTAAAGCAGCGTAACTGATCATGTCTGTGGTAAACTGTATAGGCATAATTGTCACTTTGGCTACACTGATCCTGCCAAAGGGTGTTTAGATTTTGAGCCATTTTAATGTGTTACCCTGTTTGTTCATTAATGCGAGGACGTTACATACAGTGTGCAGTGCTGACGAGGTCACTCCATCTCACTTTGGATCCCACTTTCCCCTCTGCAGGAAAATGGGGTTCACACTGCCTGCCTCATAAGGGTTTGCAAGCCTTAGGCTTGGTCTACACGATGCATCTTTTAGCAGCAAGGCGGTGTGACAGTCCTGTCGCTAGAAGTTGGGCAGTGTCGCTGCTGCTTGTTGGCACTTCTGCTGACAAAATATTTCCACTCCCAGGAGCAGCGTTCGCTTTGTCAGCAGGAGAGCTGTTCACACCAGCACTTTGCATGGCAAAACTTGTGTCTTTTGGGGGCAGTGCCTCAGAACGACAAACACTTGGTTGCTCAATTGCCAGTGGAGGCAAGTCTCCATGTTTTTAGCATGTGTGTATGCACATTAAGTTGGCCAGGGTGGTTCTGAGCTTGAGGAGAGACACCCGTGCTAGCTCTGATTGAGGCACACCACTAAAAACCAAACATAGCCTAGTAGGGAGAGCAGTGGGAAGGGCTAGCTGGCCTGAGTCCGTATCTAGCAACTGTACTAGCGTGGGCAGTGCCTCCCCCTACGCCTGCTGCCAATGGCTGTGTTCCCTATTCAGCATGCTAGCTGAGGCATGCGCTCAGCCTGGAAATCGCTCTCCCAGCTCAAAGCGTTTGACAGTCCTTGGATGAAAGCCGGGTACAGGAGTCAGTGGTGTTGTACGTTGAAACCCTCCATAGATGAGTGGCCAATTCCATGCATTTGACCTCAGCAATCTCTTGTAAGCAAAGGACATGGCCTCGAGTGTTGTAAACGCTTTGTTGTTCCTCTCTTGCCAGGTGGATGGAAGTGATTCAGAGAGCTACAAATTCTCCAGGGAGATCGAGCCCGGCGATTCCCATGGAGGAAAAGGATATTCACACAGACTGAAGGGGGCAGCGCTGGGTCTCAGCTGTCGACATCTGTAGTGGGGTGGGATGGAACAGGATTGACGGGTTGATAAAGCAGTAACATGAGATGCTTGTTTCCACCTACTGTGGAAGTTAGACAAACCAGGGGAGTGAGGAACTGGGGTCACGCCAGGTTAGACTGGACTAGAGTCTGCTACAGTCAAAGCTAACTGGAATGAATGAAACTAGCAATGGCTGCAAAATTCCCACTCTGGGAATCCTATGATTTGCTGTGTGCATGCGTCCTGGAGGGTACCACATTCCAGCTGTGGGTTCTGTACAGGATTCAGGGCATGCCTTGGTGGAGACAGCTGGCCGTGCTTATTGTGATGGGATGGATCAATTGTGCTTTCTAGGTCCCAGGAGTTCCCTTCTGACAGTCAGTGTGGAGAAGCAACCTCTGGACTGCCAGCTGCTGTAGCATCGACCTGCTGGCCCAGACTTCTTGGACAAGCTGGGGATCTGCAGATGTATCCAGCCAGAGGCCTGCACTGGCATGAATTTCAAACTGAACATACAGCTGCTGTGGCATCATGGAGTTCATCAGGAAATTGCCATGGCAACAACTTCACTTGGGGAGGGGGGATGGGGAGAACATGAAGCTTTTAGTTGTAGAGGCATTGCAGGTACAGCTTGGAGTGGGAGGCCTAGATGAGAACACACGAGACTTCCTTCACGCCGAGCCTGCTCTCTTGCATGCTGAAAGGGGCCTACCAGATACGTTTGTTATAGTTCGAGTCTTCTGCATCCCTCATGGGGCGGGCTCCTCTGACAAACCACGTAATCACTCCGCTGGGGAGGCTGGGATGGCCAAAGCACTGAGCACATCCCCAGTGTGGGTTGTTGCTGCCCGTGAGTGGTATTTTCAAAAGGCACAGGAGCATAAGCCCTGTTGAAAGTCACTGATACTTGTGTTCATATGCTACTTGGGGGCTTGAAAATCCCAGCCCTGCACTCTGCGGAGGTGACATCCCCTTCAGTTCTAGCATCACGGGAGAGCATTCGAGCCCGGCACCAGCTCTCTCGGTTGTGCCACCACAGTCAGGATAAAAGTCGTTTCAATCTGCTTCACTGCCTGCAAATTTGCTGTTGCCTTTGGATGCTGCGCAATTCAGCACTTGGGCAAAATATGGATGCCCCAATTTCAGGCCTGGGAAAGCTATAATAAGCTGAAGTAACAGCTGTTGCTGCTGCATAAATGTGGCTTGGAGGGGCTGGTCTGCATTTCAGATGGCGAAGTAGTGATGTATCAGGGAAGGGAGGTGTTTGCGAGTGATAAGGAAGTGCTGTGTGATGTGAGGAGGGCAGAGATCCCTTTGGAGCAGGGGAGATGCGGGTGCTTGCATAGGCAACTGTTTCCCCAGACAGAGACTCTGGGTTGGGTTGGTGCAAAGTCTCACAGGAAGGACAAGGATCCCAGATTGAGGATTCTCGGTACCATGGCACCTTCACCCATAAAGAAGCAGAGACTGGACCAGTGTGTCATAAGGACCGTTGTCCATTGCGAGTTCAATGTACTTTTTAATTTATTAGTGTCTTAAAATAAACATGTAGCGGTGCCAGTGCATGTTCATTCGCCATTTCTGCTGTGACCCAGCTGAGCGTAAGTGGCCTGGTGTTGGCAGCGTGCAGTAGCTGCGTGTAAGGCTCTGGCCGTGTGGCTGTGTTCATGCTAATGCTGTCTTGCTCTTGGGAAGGTACGTGACCTCTGCCTGCAGGCCGGGTAGTTCAGGCCTTTAGGAGTCACTGGTGGGACAGCCCTGGCTCTGGGCAAAACACTTATTCGTGAGATTTATAGCAATCTCAGGACCCAAGAGTAAGAGACCTGTGTGATGGCCTCTTCAAAGAATTACACGTGTGATTTTCTCCCCTTGAGGGTTGAGTTAAACCCTCTTCTCCCTTAGCTCTACAGCGTGGAGCAGTGGCTTTGGACTCCGTGCTGTAACGTGGTTGAACTGCTACTGTAAGGAGAAAAAGGGTTACCTACCAGTAACTAGAGTTTCCTGAATCTGTCTACATGGACTCTCTCCTTAAACCTCCCCTTTATAGCCCTTTGCTCTGACTGAGACAGAGAGGACTTAAAAAGACTGTTAGGAGCAAAGGGCCTTTCACAGCGATGACGGTGTGGTTTGTTACACTCTGATTACCTGCTGTTGCTTTTACTTCTTGAAGTGGTTCCATGGCTTGTGAGTGTGGCACGCAACTCTTACAGTGCAGATGAGCAGAGACAGTCTGTCGGAAACACTCAGACTGGTAAGTCCTTGTGGCATAGAGCATACACCAAACCCACTGGATCCGTTTGTATGGCCCTCCACTGCCTACCTTGAGGTCCATGATCCAGCCGCACCAGGGTCATGAAGAGGGCAGGATGGGACATTCCGCACGAAAGCCCTGCATGTGCAGATACATTTGTCGCATGGTGCTCTGGCGAGACCCATAAGGCCGGAGCAGGGGGTCAGGCATTGCTGCTGCAGAGTGGGCTTGTTCTCTCACTTTCCCTGGTGCCCCCCACGCCTGCCCCACCACACTGTGAGAGAGGGCTCTGTAACCGCCTTCTACCTGAAAGTTGCTCACCTCTGATTTAGTCTCTCCAAAACCATCTAGCCTTAAGCAACCCAGAGCAGCACCATCTACCTTGTATACTAAAAGAGGAAAACCCTTAAGTCTCGTGCATTGACAAGTACAGCGCTAATTGATTTCACCTGATCAAACAGCAGGACTTGTGTGAAAATGCTCTCAAAGAAAAGCAGACTTGGAATCAGTCACTTACCAGCCCTGTACCGGTTGTCAGTTATAAAAAAATGTGTCTATCAGAGACTGGGATGTGGGCAGCAACAGTCATGCCAATATTTTGGAGAGTACAGGGGCAGGCTCTAAGAGGATGTGTTTCTGTGCCAAGAGCTGGTTGTGGAGAAGTTAAGGGGTTCCTGTCCATAACAGAAGAAAAAACAGCGTTCCTCATGGGGTTAGTCCCTGTTTCCTGATGAAACACCTATTTGTGCTGATGAAGGTCTTTTTACTTTCACAAGAGCATCTAAGTTTTCATAGCAATCAAAAAGTGAGGTGAGAACCCTACTTGTAATGGAGATCAAGGTAATGATAGCAAGCCAAATCAGCCACCCAGTTGAGAGCAACATGTAATCTCCTGGCTTTTCATTTAGAGTTCTTTCAGGGAGACTTGTTTTTAAATCTCCCATGTTGCAGGGCACAGAGCTTAAATTCAACAGTAGGTAGCAGCTTTCAGCAGCTCTGGAGAAGTTTATCAATTAAAAACCTGAAGGGGGATTCTGATGAACTTTCTACACAGAAAAACAACACCCTCAAGGATTCTTGGCTACTCATATGGTCCCCACCGCCTCAGTGCCTCGCAATGTCTAATGTATTTACCTGCGCAGCAGAGCTCTTGTTCCTATTTTACAGACAGGGATCGGAGAGCTAGAGGGGTTAAGTGACTTTGGCAAAGTCGCAAAGAGTCTCTGGCAAGGCAGCAACTTGAATGTGCTGCCTGATTTCCAGGGTAGCTGCCTAATCATTGGATCATCCTTGTTATCAGTCGCAAGAGGAATTTTGAAAGTTAACTTGAAGTCTTGATATTTGCTTCCTTCTGCCCTTGCATGCATGTGGTCTGCAGAGGCTCTCGGCTGAGGAAGAGGCACAGCCTTCCCTTGAACTGGATCAGGAAGAGGATGATGTATTCTGCCATCACTGGAGCAAAAAGCAGAAGCCTTTAAAGTGAATGGGGAAAATGATGGTGGAATTTGCTCCTTGGAGGAAGCATAGATTACAAATGTGTATGCACTTACAGGCCAGGGACATGGACCACAAACCAGAGCTTACAGTAATGAGCAAAATGGGGGAGGGGGAGCACAGACCTCTGTAATATTCACAAGTGAAATGTTCTCCAAATTGCTTACTATGAAGGAGGATATGCAAAGGAAGGCAGTAGGCATAAAAACCAATGGAAAAACAGCAGCCTAACTCCTGAGACTGCAGAACATTGCCTTTGACGACAGGAGAACTGGAGACAGCCAGCAGAAAAGAATGTACTCTGGCTACTCCTACACAGGGCAGTGCCGAGAGTGAGAACGGGTGCACTCCGGAGGAGTTCAAGGAGAACTTCCTACCAGGATACTGTCAGGCTCTCACTACTGGCAGACATCCCAGCTGAGATTAACACAAGCGGTACTCCTGTAGATTCTCTTAGAGGTGTGATTCACGTTGACTGGACTGAGTGATAGCTTAGCACAGGGGTCGTCTTGTTCCACTAGAAACAAATGGTCTTCACAGTTCAGACGGCCACAATGACAGTCCTGCTGTTAGTCACTACTGTGAGAGAGAGGAATTATTTCTTTAGCTGCTCTTTGAAAGAAAATGTTAAGGTAAGACTCTCTGCTTCTGTGGCCTCCTTTCACAGAAGGTCATTTTCCTTCAGTCTCCCCCCCAGCACTGTGGGTCATTTCACGTTGGTCGGTGCTGCTGAACTTCCCTCAGCACATGCTGGAGAAAACGGTGACTTAGTTTGGCCGCCTTGCAGGTATTTGTGTTTGACGTCTGTGTGATGCCACCCTAACCTCAGCTCCAGGGGACAACAGCTTGCACTGCTGCATGCAGCTGTGTGAGGAGAAAACACCCAGCATGTTCAGGTTTGACACACGCAAACGCAGAGGGCGGGTCAGTGAACGTGCTGCTCAGGTATAGAAAAACACAGTTTGAGAACCACTGTCCTGGCCCTCCCATCTCACTGCTGAACTTGCAGCAGTTACGGTCCATTGCGGATGGGAGCTAACAGTCCCACCACTGAAATAGCACTGAAGCAAGCTGGCGGGGAGAGCGAGTATTTCCTTCCCTACGAGTGGCAGCTGAGATACCTGTCAGTCTGGCTCAGCAGTGCTGGCAGCCATTCAGGTTCAGAAAGGCCTACAAAGGGTGCTGGGGCACCCAAGGGCTTTGCGGTCTGTGGAATTGAGGCTAAAACGACCACGTCTTTAATTTGTTATTTTATTGAGAGTGGCAGATCCCTTTCAATGCTCTGGTAAAACCTAACACCACTGCTGCGCAGGATGCTGCCGGGACTGTTCCCTTGACACTGCAGCACACGCGAAGGATCACCCCAGGTACCGTATTAACACAATGTGCTACCATCATGAACAGCATCAAGTTCAAAGCAGCAGGAGACTTTCTGTGAGCCGCTCCCTTTTTTCTGGCTGAGGGTGTTAGTCCATAGTGTTATGCACTATGGCTGGACTCAGACGGGTGTTTGCTGTTCACTTTAGCATGGGACCACGGGATGGGGCAACTCCTGGCCCAACAGTCCGAAACCTGCATGGCTGCAGGTAGGAAGCACAACCCACATTTGCCTGTTAGCTAAGTGGTCCAGCTTTCAGAGATGCTGAGTATCTGCAGCTACTTGGGGAGCTCTCTGAAGACACATCACTTATGTGACTAGATTTAGCTGCTTAGCTTTAGGCACCCAGCTTTCAAAATGTCAACTCCTACTCTGGTTTCCTTCCAGACCCTGGCGTGCCAGTGTTCACTGGAGAGCTGATAAATGGAGACCTGAAATTCCTGGCTAAACACGGGAATACCGACTGACCGAAGTGTTCTGCACGCTGGGAAAGCAGTGAGATGCAGTTCCGTCCCTAGCCTGTGCGCCCCTCTCGGAGTGCGTTGGCTTCTAGCGATGTACAGCAGTTTTAAGAACTGGTTCATGAGAGTAGAGCGGAGGAGAAATTGACTTTGGTATCCCAGGCACAGCCGTCAAGGAGCAACACTACCAGCTGTTAAAGTCAAAACTGAATTTTCTTCAATGGGGAATCACTGTCAAGAATTACAGACTAACCCTTTAAGCAGCTTTGCGAGCCAAGGCTCCTTTTTCTAATGCACATCAAGCTTAGTGTTTAGCTTGTCTCGCCTCAGGAGTGGCTGGGTGCTCATGCCCCGGTCAGTGTGCTGGGCCCATGAGAAGCAGCCAGAAGAGGCTCTGAAGGGAACACAAAGCTCCCCTCTCGAGTGGGGTACTTTAAAACCAATGCAGCTGCCTTATTCCTGCTGGTCTATGGAAGTGAGGCTGGCTCCCGCAAAGCAAGTCCTGGGGGAAGATCAGCAAACCCGCCCTGTGCACGTGACAAAACAAGATGGCTACTCGAGTGAAAAGTGGGGGACCCTTCCTTCCACTGCTGCTTGTTCGAGGCTTTGTTCTGCTCGGGCTTGAAGGAAACCAGCCTGGTGGAGCTAGAGTAGTGTCCTGACTCGACAAGTTGCTGTAGCAGATGGAACAAATGCAGCCATCTCTATTCCCTGTGCATCGCTACTCACCTATGCTTCCTTGGGGACAGGAGACGGCCGCACCATCATCCGAGCACAAGAGAACTTCCCTCTTGCGCCACCAGCCAGGGTGTTACTTTTGACAAGCTCTGAATCAAATAAAACTGGATATGTCCACTGGGAGAACAATTAAAAACTCCATTGAGAACAGTGTAAAACCAATTAGACTGCCCTCCGTGGGCTCTGCAAAAGGTCTGAATGGTACTTGCATTGTGAATCCCACCCTCAGTTGTCATGGAAACATGTACAGATGAAGGCTCTGAAATGTCCTGGTGGCCATAGCACAATGTTACATCCAACAGCAGATGGTGGTGGTCTGGATTAGAGTGTAGTTCCTATGAAGTTGGGAAAATCCTCCCGCCCCCCGAAAGAGCAGCAATGACGGTACCGGTCAGCGGGCTGAAGTTAGGTGGTTCCGGCTGTGAGAGAACCTGGGGAGAAGGGGGAAAAGGAGACAGGTGACACTAGCTCCTCTGTTCAAATGCTACACGCCCACTGGTGCCCGTGATAGACAATGACAGAGGCACAAAGCACATCCCCAACTCTCGATGACAAGCCATGGGCAGTTGTCTAGCCAAAAAAAAAAAAACAACCCCAAAACAGCAAAGCTTTGCAAAAGGTGGTGATTGGACAACGTGGGGGGGGGGGGGGGGGGGGAGGGAGATTTTCTGCCATGTGGTTTAAGTGAGCAAGCACCTCAGAACATAACCCTGCTTCAAGCGCCTTACTTGGGGTGGGAGCGGCTAGCCTCTAGACCAGGGGCAGCGACCTTTTCAAACCAAAGAGCCAAACTACATCAAAATTCAAAACCACTGGTAACAAAGCGCGGTACGAGAAGGCCCATTTGCATGACTGAAACGATACAGCAGCATAGTATTGATAAGTGACATGATTAATAATAGCATGAATGAAACGTACTCAGACTTTAATGGGATTGCGGCTGCTGCTGCATCGTTTCACACAGCTCTAATCCAGCTTCATGTGCACGTTCAGGCTGTCTTCTGTTAATCTTCTGGCAGGAGAGGTGGGGATGTAGAAGTCTAGCAGGGACTATGGGGGTGCATGAGGGGCTCGGTTGGGTAGGGGTGTGTGCAGGAGTGTTATGATACTGCTGCCAGATGTGGGCCGGGCCCCAACTGGGGGCTTCTTTTTAAATCAAATAAAATACTACGTCCTGCGCACAAGGTTTCAGTGCTGGCTTGGTTCATGGCGGGGGCAGGGAACCTTTTTTGGGTCAGGGGCCACTGACCGGCAGAAAAATCCTCCATCCCTCACTGATGTGCCTCCTCCAACTGAACCACCACACCCCACTGGTATGGGGAGGGGCAGGGAGGACTAAGGTTCAAGGCCTCAGGCCAGACTTACTCTTCTGGGGCACCAGCGTTAGTGGATCCACCTAGGCTCTGGGGTAGAGCCAAAATGAGGGGTTCAGTTTCTAGGACAGGGCTGCCAGTGACTGGGATGAAGGGGGGCAGGATCTGGGCTGGGAGATGGGGTGCAAGGTAGGGTATAGGAGCAGGCTCGGAGTAGGGCATGTCTAGCCAAGGGGAGGAGGCAGGAGCCAGTTGGGGGCAAGCTGACTGGGGGGGGCTGGGCATCAGCGTTCTGGGGGGGCACTTACGTGCTTTTGTGCACCGTGTAAAGGCCCCCCGCTGCTCCTGGGCACCAGAAGGAAGCCTCCAGGCAGAATTTGCAGGGGAAGCATGCAGGAAGCGCTTCCCAGGGGAAAGAAAACAGCACACGCAGAGCCTGGTTGCCCAGGAATGGGGGAAGGAAAAGGGCTGTACACAGAACCATTTTTTGCTCCCTTTGTTCCCTGCCCATTGCGTCCAGCAGAGAGGCTTAGAGCGTTCGCTCCCCACCCCGCAGGCAGCCAGTGCTGGCGTTCCAGTCTTGCGGGGGGCTGTAAGGGCTGCAGTAGCACCGACACTGGCTCCCTGCTGCGGGGAAACGGGAGGGAGGGCCCAAGTTGGCACTCCAGCCACAGGTTGGCAGTCCCTGCTCTAGACACCCTACATTGGCAAGGTTTTGCGCAAATATTTTTAACGCAAGAGTTTTTACGTTTAAGTATTTGCGCAAAAGAGCGTCTACGCTGGCAGGTGCCTTTGCGCAAAAGCATCCGTGCCAGTGTGGACGCTCTTGCACAAGGAAGCTCTCATGGCCATTTTAGCCATCGGGCTTTCTTGCGCAAGAAATTCCTGGTGCCTGTCTACACTGGCCTCTTGCGCAAAAACAGTTGCACAAGAGGCTTATTCCTGAGCGGGAGCATCAGAGTTCCTGTGCAAGAAGCCCTGATTTCACACATCAGAACGTCCGTGTTCTTGCGCAAGAACTCCCGCCAGTGGAGACAGGCAGCAAGTTTTTGTGCAAAATCATACGAACGTAGACACAGCCCTTCAGTGTCTCCCCTCTCAGAAATAACTGGCGGTGGAGGCCCCCATTGACAAAGCAGGAAGGTACCATGTCTAGCTAGTCAAGGAAATGGCACAAGCCAAAGGCAACTTGCCACATTTAAATCTCCTCCTTAGTTCCTCTCACATTTGTCAACCCCCAAATGTGCCACAGGACACGTGCTGGTTTGTTCTGTCAGCAACGCCCAGTGAGGATGCTGTGCAGAGCGATACAGCTACAGCCAGAGCTATGTTCTTCACACGTGTCCGGCGAGCAACACGGAAGCCTGGCGTGTCTGGCCAGCCTGGGCCTCAGGCAGAGACAAGACAGCACATGTGCATATAAAGTAAACAAAGCCAACAAGCCTGAAAGAGACCAGCCTGGCACCTACATCCTGCCGGGTAAGAGAAACTGCATCTGGGCATTGCCTGGCAAAGAATAATACACTCAAGGGTTACAGGACTAGCCCCTCCGTGTTCTTCCCCTAAAGAGCCAAAGAAACCAAGCCTATGCTGGTCCTGACTGAAGGTCTAGAGCATGGGTTCCCCAACGGGGGCGGGGCGGGCATGAAGAAATTCCGGGGGGGGGAGGCATGAGGCAACCCAGCACCCCCCCCCAGTCAAATTTTGCTGCCCCGGTCAGTTTTGTGTTTTTGCTCCACAAGTTTTGCTGTTTGGGGGGGGGGGGGGGTGTTGTTTCAAAAATCAAAAAGGGGGCGTGATGCCGAAAAGTTTGGGAACCGCTGGTCTAGAGAGGCTCCAGCTGAGAGAGGTGCCTGTGAGCTCGCTGGCGTTGGCAGCCACTTCCAGCCTTACCCCTTCTCTGCGTTTTCACAGACCCTGTCCCCATTTGTGGACAACCCTGTTTTCCTCCTCCCATAAGCTACCGCCGTGCTCTGACTGAACTAGTGCGCGTCAGCCCCAGGTAAGCAAATATGGCACCGGGCACGGTCTGTGGGGGGGCTTAGTGCTGCGGTTACACATCTGAGCAGCTCAGGAATGAGGGTTCGCCGACTGCGCGCAGGGCCCCGCAGCTCAGCGAAGCAGCAACCCCGTGGCTCAGTTCTGGGAACCCTGTCAGGACATCCCATTAAGTTTGGGAAACAAGGCTACGCAGCAGCAGCACAGTAACACACACGCTGCCATTTTAAAGGCTGAGGCGCCCCCTTCGGCAGGGAAGATCCAGAAGCCCAAGCTCTGCCAAGTATTATTTGAAAGCATCCTGGACTATTTTAGCACCATGCGCAGGCCTCGTTTGAAAGCCCTAAAAAGCTGCGTCTTAGGAGAAGGGTTCTGCATGAATGGGGCTTTTGGGAAGATACAGGGTTAGTTTCTTAGCTCAAACTATTCATGGAAAGCAAAAAGCAGCCAGCAGCGGAGCCTCCACCATTATCACAGCTGCCACCTCTTCTGCTTGGGCTCTAGTGGAGCTCTAAGGGACGGGATGGGCAATTATATATTTCTTGAACACAGGGCTCAAAGGATAAAAATACCAGCAATACAACCCAAACTGCAAGGAGCTGAACCCCTTGCAAATACACCAGAACACCCAAGCAGGTCCAGGTCTCCGCTTCCAGGCCCACCCTCCCCCTGGTCTTGCTGCCATGGCTTGTGTAAATCCACGATCAGGCGCATCCCGCCCCCGCCCCCTCATTCCTCTGAAATTGACACAGCTCAGCTCCTGGGGTCCCGGGGACACAGCGGCCCTGCGTCCGCAAGGCCACTGCCCAGTCTGGGCAAGCCGGCTCTGAAAGCCGAGGGAGAGGACGCAGCGACTGCCTGAGGTACAGCGGAAGCTGCGGCACGCGGGCTGCTACCCGCCCAGCTCGTGTGACTAGGATACGGCGCTTGCGACACAGGCAGAGCGCCGGGGACAGCTCAGCACACGCGCTGCCTGGGCCTAGGCTGTTACCACAAGACCCCAGGCACTGAGTGTCCCCCCAACCCCCCCGCACATCAGGGCACTTTTACCTTTGGACCCGCTCCACCATGTGCGCTATCAATTTGTCGGAAATGCCTGGGCAGGACTCCTCAGCCAAGCTGAAGGCGTTCTCCAGCTCCTCCATCGCGCCCACGCTGCCGCCACTCAGCTTGTGCTTGTCTTTGAGCTGCAGGGCAGAAACGCTGTTAACGCCTCGCGGCCCCGGCGCCACACACAACGGCCACGAGGAGCTGCTTTGGTTGGGCCACCCAGACAACTACCAGGTAGGTTCCTCCAGCCCCACACCCCGGGGCGCTCCCCTCGGCACAGGAATAAGGGCAGCCCGAGCAGCGGGAGTGTTCACACTTCTCCACGCGCTGCCTCGCTTCCCACCTCACAGCGCACGACAGTCACAGCCCCGCCCCCAACCACTGTGCTAGGCCCGGCCCCCTCACAGCCAAGGAAACACCCTGCCCCCCCCCCACCCCCAACCACTGTGCTAGGTCCGGCCCCCTCACAGCCAAGGAAACACCCTCCCCCCCCCGCCCCCAACCACTGTGCTAGGCCCGGCCCCCTCACAGCCAAGGAAACACCCTGCCCCCCCCGCCCCCAACCACTGTGCTAGGCCCGGCCCCCTCACAGCCAAGGAAACACCCTGCTCCCCCTCCACCCCCAACCACTGTGCTAGGCCCGGCCCCCTCACAGCCAAGGAAACACCCTGCCCTCCCCGCCCCCAACCACTGTGCTAGGCCCGGCCCCCTCACAGCCAAGGAAACACCCTGCCCCCCCCCCCACTCCCAACCACTGTGCTAGGCCAGGCCCCCTCACAGCCAAGGAAACACCCTGCCCCCACACACACCCAACTACTGTGCTAGGCCCGGCCCCCTCACAGCCAAGGAGACACCCTGCCCCCCCCTCCGGCCACTGTGCTAGACCGACAGCCCTGAGGCCCAACGGCCAGGACCCCCACAGCAGCGCAAGTGCCCAGGTGCCTCGGCGTGGCTCTAGGGTAGGGGACTCACTGGAGAGGTGCTGTGGACTGTGTGGCCTACTGTGGGGGCCGGGCTTGGTGTGAACCAGGGACCTACGGGTTAGGTGAGAGGGGGGAGCTGACAAGTCCCAGAACATGAGCCAGCCAGGCCCCCAACCCAGCCTAATCCACACTCAGAGCGGCGCACGGGCGGGGGCAGTCCTGCAAGGGCTGCTGAAAGAACCACGCGCTCGCGGGTCGGCTGCCTGGCGCCGTCGCTCGCTGAGGGACAGCGCAGAACGTTCAGCGTTAGGACGCTCCAGGCCAAGCGACCGGCTCCAACGAGACGGGCCTGGCCAACCTCCTCGTGCCTTCTCCTGGCACAGACTGGCCAGCCTCTCCCCCCTCAGGGGGCTACCTGTCACCCAGCCCGGCCGGCCGGAGCACCCTGCAGAATCGGCCTGCAGGCAGCGCGAGGGACGTAGCGGTGCAGCCGATTCACCGATAGGCAAAGGCCTATAGGTTAGTGCTGTAGACGACACGCGTTCCACTCCCACCGGTCAATTTGTGAGCAGGCTGGCCAGCAGCCGGGCTCAGTGCTGGTGTGCACCAGGCCCAGGCCCTACCCCGGCTGCGGCGCTGCATTTCAAGTGTATTAGGAGCCAGGCAGGCAGCCCGGCTCAGTTCCAGCTTGTGCCGGGTCTGAGAGCTCAGATCCGCCCCCCAGCCAGGGGCTGCTGCCTCTCTTTAGCAGCGCGGGGCCACAGGCAGCTGCTCCGGGAGGGGGGGCGGGTCTTTAAGCTGGCTCCCCTCCCAGACCAGCTCCGGCCTGGCCTCCCGCACTCCTGCTCTGATGCAGAGGAAGGGGGCAGGAGCGGGCTGGGAGCGCACTGGCTGCTGGTCCCAGCCCCACGGACTAGACTAGTCGAGTGCCCAAGAAGAATTCACACGGTTCATCGACTGCTCCACTAACAGACGTGTCACGTCCCTGCTCAGCGCCGGCAGCGCTGAGAGCGAGGCCCCTCGTGGCGCTGCAACCCACCGGCCGGCTCTGGGAAACCCTTAACCGCCTTCAGCATGACAGACTCTGCTGCTGAAGTGTCTTCGGCTTGTTCTCCTCGTTCCTGCAGGTGCCTTTGGGAGCAGCCTGATTCTGAGTTCATGGGCCCTCGCCCCAAGACACCGTACAGGACCAGGCAAACCCCAACACTCCTCTTGGGCTGCGCAGCTTCCCAGCCCCCGGCTGCAGGGAAAACTCGCGACACTAAGACCCCGTCCGCCGGCCCAAGGCCAGAGCGCCAGTTCCCACTGTTGCAGGCCGTGCTGGGGAGGCAGACGAGTAGCTCAGGGCACGGAAAAGCCAGGCGCAGCTTCCCCGGGCTGCTCTCGGGGGGACTCCACTCCCGCCCTTGTGGCCAGGTGCAAAGGCTCCTGCCCCCTACGCACAGAACGTCAGTCACGGAACAGGCGAAAGGGCACCACCAGGCAGTAGCTAGGAAGAGTTTGTTCAGCTACTTCAGGTCGTCTGCACCTCCCCCAGCCCCAGTCCGCGTGGGGCTAATTCCCAGGCACTCGGCCAGAGAAGCGCCTGGAAAGCTAGAATGCGGGACCGAAGGAGGGAAGACCTGGAACCCACCCAAGGCAAAGTCTAGATCTCGGGTCCTGCTGGAGTGGCAGCCCGGAGCAGGGACCACAGCTGGGGGCTGATGGCGTGGGCAGGGCATTCAGGGAGCACCAAAGACATCAAATCCCCTGCTGTTGGCAAACCCTGATTCCTGCTCTACCCATGTGAGGGGGCTGCTGAGTCGGCATTATCCTACTGCCCCTGGGAAAGCCAGGCAAGCAGAGAGGAGGATACGGAGGGAAGGTGGGGGACCCGTAACCTGGCTCACGGTGGGGGGGGCCGAGGAAGGGGCGGCACCCGTAACCTGGCTCACGGTGGGGGGGGGCCGAGGAAGGGGCGGCACCCGTAACCTGGCTCACGGTGGGGGGGCACCCGTAACCTGGCTCACGGTGGGGGGGGGGCCGAGGAAGGGGCGGCACCCGTAACCTGGCTCACGGTGGGGGGGGCACCCGTAACCTGGCTCCCCAGGCTCCCACAGCAGGGAAGAGCTGACAGAGCAAGGACCAGCCCCGGGCAGCACCGCCCTCCCGCCCAGCTCCGGTTCCCCAGCAGGGTCTCGGGAGCGCTCCGAAGCAGGACGTACAAGTTGTCGCTTCTGAGCCAAGGCAGAGACGTTTCGCTAAGCCCCCGCTCTGCCGGGCATCCCCCCTTCGCCCGCAGCCGTCTCACCTCCCCGAAGACGGGCTGGACCAGCGTGGAGAGACACTGCGATCTCGGCTGCCGCTTGATGGGCTCAGCAGCCTGGAAAGCCGAACATAGAGAGGAGGAACTCATGCAGCAGGCGGACCCCAAGCTGCTCTGCCCGTCCCTTCCCCTGCATCTGAAACACATTTCCTGCCAGGGACCCACCTCAGCCACTCTGCGCTGCAGCCCGAGGAACGGGAGTGGCTGGATCTAACTCCCACCGGCGCCTCCCTCGCCAGGGCATCCAACTGCTCGGAGAGAAACGGGACACGTGCTGCCGCCTTGCACGAGGCACGTGCAAGCACGAGACTCTTCCATATCGAGCAGCTGTTCAGCAGCACCCAGGCCTGAGAACTAGCCTGAGCCATCAGCACCCTGGGGTCATGGAGTGCAGCCCTGATATCGCCTCCACACCATGCTCAGTGAGGCACCGTGACCTGGCTCACCAGCGGGAGGGGCAGAGGGGAGGTGGCCCCACATTAGAACGTGAGGAGCAGAGAACGCTATGCTAGTACAGGGAAAGGCGGCAGCATCCCCCGCCCCCCGCCGCCCCGTCCTCATTCTCCAGGGCCAGGGGAGCAGACTGACCTTCTGGGAGCCATGGAGAGCCATTCCTTTGTGCAGTTTAAGGGAACTGGGGCGAATCGTTGGTGGGAACGTCCAGATTGGACCCTGGTCTCCATCTTCAGCGTCTCCATCCCTAGATAGAGGAGGAGTTAGACCCGCGGCCCGGGGCTCTCGCTCAGAGTGATCCACGCACAGCGCCAGCCCGCACCTCACCTGGCCGGACCCGGCGCCAGCCCGCACCTCACCTGGCCGGACCCGGCGCCAGCCCGCGCCTCACCTGGCCGGACCCGGCGCCAGCCCGCGCCACCCTTGCACACCAGGGCTATCGGCATTTTGCCAGGGGGCCTCTCCACGTGCAGGGGAAAGGGAACCCGTCAGTCTGCGGAATCGGATTTGATCCAAACCAAAACCCTTGCCAGTCTCAGCCACTCTGGTCCATCCAGCTCATCCCCCGGAGCCCGGGCCAGGTGCCACTTCAGTTCTCCTTTCCCAGCTGCCTGCACGTGCCGGAGGCAGACTGCAGAGTAACTCGCAACCAGGTGCAGTGTGAGGCACTAACGGGCTCTGAGTCTCATTAAGCACTAACCGCCCAAACCAGAAACCCCACTAGTCATGCTTAGCATCTTGGCCTCCCCCCTCAGGCTGGCTACGGGCAGACGCCAGGGAAGGTATAGGCCCGCAGGCCTCGGAGACAGACGTGAGACTGCCTGGTGAGGGGCCCAGTGCGGGAGCCCACTGGACTTACCCATTTTGGGAGTGGGAGCCGAGCCCTACGGCCCTGGCTCAACCGTTTCCTGGCTCCTGGCCTACATTGATCCAAACCTGAGCAAAGGCTCCACAGTAGCGCAAGGAGGGGCCAGACACAGCTCTGACTCGGACACCTGCCCTGTGCTTCTCTAAGCAGGGCTCACTCCCCAGGAGAAGGGGGGAGCAGTCTCCCCACGCCGGCTCAGGGCCCCTCTGCTCTGAAGAGGCAGTGAACAGGCATACGCACATGTCCGAATCACCGGAGCTGGAGTCCTCTCCGTGCCCTTCAGACTTCCAGCGCTTGAATCGGTCGATCAGCTCCATGAGAAATGAGGTTTTCTTGGTGTAGCGGGTGATGAACTTGTGCTTTAGCAATTCCTTAGCAGTTGGCCTCTGGCAAATCAGGAGGGAGAGTGAGCTGAGCACAGCAGAGGCCAAGGTCTGCAGGAGCCAGATCTACCAGCCACGTGCTGCCAGTCCTGCTGCAGCGGCTGCTAACCCCCAGGCGCGGAGCCCTAACCGGCCTTTCCGCTGTGGCGGGAGCTCAGGGCCCCGTGCAGCGAGGGGAAGGACACGCTACTTACAAAGCGAGGGTCCTTGTTGAGGCAGGCTTCTACAAACTCTTTGAAGGGCTTGCTGTGCTGGCCCTCCAGAGTCGGCGGGCTGTTCTTGGGGATCAGGAAGAGCACCCTCATAGGGTGCAAGTCTGAATTCGGGGGCTCTCCCTTTGCAAGTTCTATGGCTGTGATCCCAAGAGACCAGATGTCCGCCTGCAAGAGAGCAAGGAGGGCGTCTGCAGGGGCGAGAAGCGCCGCGCTACGCTCTCGGCTGGCAGAAGGGACTGGCCTCACCAGGGTTTGAGGGGGGATTTCGCGCATGCAGTCCCAGGCTTGCCCCACAGACCCCTCTCTCAAGGCCCCCCTTCCAGTTCCCCTGAGCGCTGACACGAGCACAAGCTCTGAGCTGAGTGACACCGCACGAACATGAGGGTCCCTCTGCGGCCCACCCACTCACCTTAAAGTCATAGGCCGACTGCTTGATGACCTCTGGGGCCATCCAGAAAGGAGTCCCCACGAACGTGTTCCTCTTGATCTGGGTGTCCGTCAGCTGCCCAGCCACTCCGAAGTCAGCCAGCTTCACGTCCCCTTGCTCGGAAAGCAGCACGTTGGCAGCTGTTCACACAAACAAGCCAATGGGGAACCCAGCGGTTGGAGAGGACAAGCGGCAACACTCCTGTTCGGGGCAACCCCCTCCGAGCAGGGTCACGCACCCCGGGGGAAGGGGGCCCGGCAGCACAGGGCCTCCTGACCAGTCACCGGAGAACCAGCTGCAGCCCCCTGAAAGGGAGGGTGCTCAGCACTGGCTGAAGATCGGGCCCCAAACATCACCAGCCACTGTGGGCAGCCCTGGCCTGAGTCGGGAAGCGTCACTTTCCAAGAGCCCAGGGGCGAGGATGTGCCAGACGTCCCGGGTACCGGCGCGCGGAGACATGCCCCTCTGGGCGTCTTTGCCATGCTTCCCCGCGTGGAACGTCCTCCCCAGCCAGGCGCTTCCTCCCCCAGCGTGCAGGCAGGTCTCCAAGTCTGACCAGTCACCCTCCCCGGCCCCGCCCACGGGCCCTCAGGCACGAGCAGTGGAGAAAGCAGCCCCGCTAAGCATTTGGGGAGGGGCGGGGCTCCGGGCGACAGCGCTTCTAGCACACGTGCAAGCTGGAGAAAACCATGGCAGCAGCCCTGGTCTGCAGCACTGCTGTGCTGTGGGCATCAGCCCTCCCAGCGGGGCAGCGCCAGCCGCAGACAGACAGAGTTCCCCCCACAGCAGTGCCAGACAACGGGGGCTCTTGTTCGGAAACGCGCCAGGGCTGACTGCCAGCAGGCAGCCGCTCATGTCTGCTCACGCCTCTCCCGTGCTCCATCCTTACCCAAACCCCAGGGGCCTGGCTGGCACCGCTGAGCCTGCAGCCATCCCCGCGCAGGGACAAGAGCGCCCGCTGGCAGAGTGACTCTGGCTGCACCGGGCCTTGGGATGGTCCCCACGCGTGCCAAAGGGGCTGACCTTTGATGTCCCTGTGGATCTTCCTCTCCGAGTGCAAATAGTCCAAGCCCTTGAGGATTTCCCGCAGGATCGTGGCAATGTAGGTCTCCTCCAAGGGGCCCGGCTTCAGCTGCACACGGAGACAAGGGGAGCCAGTGAGATTTAACGAAGGGCAGGGGAAGGAACTGACCTGGCAGGCTCCACACTGGCTGACCTGCGCCAGGCCCCCACCAGGAAAGCCCAGCGTGAAGGGCCGTTTGCGGGCTGGCTTCCAGGCCCTGACCTGACCTGACACTGGGCTCTGCGCACACCCCTGAAGTCAGGGCGCCGGCGCAGGGCATCCACGGCCCACCGGAGAGGCACAGGCGCTGCCCCTTCCGGAGGCTGGCTGCTGCCCACCTGGGCTCCCCCCAGCCCGTGCGGGATGGAACTTTGCATTTGTATTCCAGGTTGAAAAATGTAGTCGTGTAGGACTTAATCTCACCCTGCCGGGCCCCTTCTCTCCTGTGGCCCTCACCGAGCCCTCCTTAAATACACATCTTTGTCTTCACACTCTTTGGCGCAGGGTGAAACACGGCTGTTTGTATCTCTGCGCAAGGCTGTGCGTGTGACTGAGGGACGTAGCATCAGGAAGAGATACGGTGTGAAGGCCCTTGTTAAAGCCAGCTGGGCAAGACCAGGGGGAGAACGTGGGGGTGACGACAGACTCATCGGCATCAGAAAATCATCAGCGCACATCCATGATTAAGGAAGAGGCAGACTGACGGCCCTAAAGGTGGAGGCTGGCACCCCTAAAGACAACTGCTTAACGATCCAGGGCAGGATGACCTCTCGGAGGGGTTCTGGAACGTTAACATCAAACGATAACGTCGACTGAGGACTACCAGACTGACAGCAGAATCCACAGACTGCAACAGGGAAAGAGGGTGATACAAGCAGGCTGCTTTGCCATGGAACTTTGGGCTCCTCTTGCCTCCAACTCCAGGAGCATCAGATCGCAACCGACAGAGCCCGGCTCCCCTGTGCGATCCATCGGGCTGGCCACCAGATTGATTCAGACTCTGGACTGGTCACTATGCCATCAGCTGGCGGCCTGTGCGCATGGTGTGTGTGGGCGACTGAAGGGCGTATGCGAACTGTTGGATTCTCAATAAATGCAGCAGCAGCGTGCTGCCTTCCCCCTAGAAAAGATCTCGGGGTGCTTTGTACGGCATAACCCCTTCTGCAGAGACAGCACGGAGCTGCTAGGACGCTGAGTGGAGGCCACATGCCAAGGCTGCCCCCTGCCAGGCAGGCACCAGGGGCTCTGGGGGGGGCTGTGGGCACCAGGCTGCGAGCGGGACACCCCTCTGGCGTTCCCAGGGGACCAGGAAGGAAACGGCAGCCGAGCCACATGCCCGGAGAGGGGCTCCCAGGCAGAGGGGCACGAGCTTGTCCCCAGCATTCGTCCCCCCCGCCCAGCCAGGGACAGCCCCCAGGACCGTTCGGTGTAACCAGCTGGGCCCTGCGCCAGGCACAGAGCCCACACGCTCACCCCCGCCGCCCAGCTCCACTCCCTCCCCCGCCCCCCGGCTGCTCAGCTCTGTGCTCCGCCCCCTTCCGCCCAGCTCCACTTCCCCTCCCCGCCACCCAGCTCCGCTCCCCCCCGCCACCCAGCTGCTCAGCTCTGTGCTCCCCCCTTTCACTCAGCTCCACTCTCCCCCTCCTCCCAGCTGCCACCCAGCTCTGCTCCCCACTCGTGCTCCCCCCGCCCACCAACCAGCTCCGTGCTCCCTCTCCCCCATCCAGCTCCTCTCCCTCCCTGCCCCCACTGACCAGCTCTGCTCCCCCCTGCCTGCTACCCAGCTCCTCTCCCCCCTCCACTCCTGCCAACAAGCTCTGCTCTCTCCCCACCCCCACTGATCAGCTCTACTCCCCTCCGTCCACACGGACCAGGCAGAGCAGGAGTGGGGGCAGGTCTGTGGGGGAGCAGGAGTTGAGCAACCCGGGGACGCTTGGGAGCCGGCAGCAACATGAATCAGGCCACGTTTCAGGAGCGACCCACACATGCAAGAGCCTGACACCTGCCTGTGCTCCGTGGCGTAGCGGGGGGGTCACTCCCAGGGACAGGCCGCCGCTGGCTGCTCGGAGATGCTGTGGGTCAGTGGCGATGCAGGCGCGGGGGCCAGCAGGCCTGCTCTGACTGGCCAGGCCGGGCCTGAGGGCTCGGCACAGGCTGCGTGGGGCTCACACGTGTCACAAACAAGGGTTCCAGCCAAAGGGGTCGGAGGGGCCCGTGTACGGACAGACTAGGACCGGCCCCGCTACTTACCAAGTCCAGCGCTGAGCCACCGCCCAAGTACTCCATGATTATCCATAGCTTGGTGCTCTGCAAGCGAGGCAGGAAAGCGTGTTGGGGCGAGCACCGGGCCGGGGTCGCAGCACGTCAACCCAAGCCAGGCTGAGCCGGGGCACCGTGCCGCACAGGGAGACGCACAGCCCTTCACCCGCCACTGCCAGCGAGCGGCAAGTCAGCGGCACGGCCGGGCATCCCGCGCGCCAGGTTCCTGCTGCCCAGACACGACGCTGCCGCCCACTGCCCTTCCAACCTTCCCAAGGGAACTGGCCGGTCCGACCAGCGCAGGCAGTGGCCATGCAGCCTTCCCCACGTGCCTCCAGCTGGGCCTTGGAGCAACCCTCGCAGGGAGGGGGAGTTTTCAGTCCATGGCCGAGGGCTGGGCAGCAGCCACGCTTGTTAGCCTAACGCTTCATCGGGATCCCAGGCAGGGGCCGCTCCAGCCTCGTGCAGGGCTGGTCATCAGCCCGGGGTGGGCTGCCAGCTCCTGACCCTGGGAGCTTTGTATCTCGAGTGCCGTTAGCACCTGGAAGGCACCAGGGATGTGAATGGTCAACTGGCAAGACTCGCCCTTAAGGGGTGAGGCTCATGGGTAGAGGCTGGAGCAGCCTCCCCGCCCCCAAACAGGGGCTGCTGCCCATGACAGGCCCCACAGGGCCTGCGTCAGGCGGGCAGCTGCTCCAACACCTACCAGTTAACCATAACCAGTGAGCCTCAGGTAGGGTCCTCTCTGCGGACAGGGCACCCCCTGCTTCCTGCTGATGGGGAATCCCGGCCCGGCCCGCCCCGGGGTGTAGCGCTGGGGCGCAGGGCGACTACCTTCAGGTAGGACCCGTAGTAGCGGGTGATGTAGGGGCTGTCACACTGGCTCAGCACAGTGATCTCCTGCTGGATGTCCTCGATTTCGTCCTCTGCCTCCTCCAAGTCGATGATCTTGATGGCCACCACCTCCTTGGTGCGGTTGTCGATGCCTTTGTACACCTCGCCGAAGGAACCTTTGCCGATGCGCTCCAGCTTGGTGAACAGCTCCTCCGGGTCTACCCTGGAGTGCTAGGCAGGGGGCGGAGATGAGACGGAAGGTCAGAGCCCAAGGCAGCCCCAGGTGCTGTCCTAAGCCCCACAAGGGAGCCCCCTGCGGGCAAGGCATCACCACAGTCCAGGACAGCTCTTGGGATGTCCGATGGCTGCCTGCACACAGACCAGTGCAGGCCTGGGAATCCCCAAACCGTGGGGCAGGACCCCCAGGTGGGCATGGAGAAATGGTCAAAATGCACAGGGAAGCCCCAGGGACAGGGAGGGAGCGATAGCCCCAGCTCTCAGCCCACAGCCAGCTTGGCCCCTAACTGTAGCCCAGCTGCTGTTCTGCCCCCCAGCCTTGGACATACCCCATCTTGGTCTCTGCTCCTAGCCCTCACCCCCTTACTCTGTCTGCATCCCTTCTCCTGCAAGCTGCAGCCTTCCTGGGGGAAGGGGGCACACCGACCCTAGAAGTTTAGGGGCTGCTACCTTAGCCCTCCAGTGCATAGCAAAGGGTCTCTCTTTGGGCGAGGGTCTGCGTATCGCCAGTGCCTCGAACATCGGGCCCTGACCTGACTGGCCTCTAGGCCTGCTAAACAGACATGGCCAGTGACACGAGAGATTATGGAGACCCTGGAGAATCAGACCCAAGCTCCTGTTTCTTCTAGAACAGCCTTTCTAATGAACAGCACGCCCTCAAGGGACAAGCACCTCCAGCCTCACTAAAGCAGCACATTAACTGGGATATTTCTAATGTGATGATTCACAGAGCACCATTAGCATTTAAATTGTCATCAGTAGGCTTCAGAGTTAACACTCCAATATGAATGCCTGATGTCTGCTTCACTTTTTGATGCCATTTCCTTCAGCCCAGGTGCAGACTCAAGCGCTTTGCATTGGCAAAAGAGTCTTGACTCTCTTAAAAACAAGTGGAGGTTCTGGAAAATCCTGTGTGCTCTCTGGAAAACAGCCCGGCACCTCCGCAGTCCGGATTGCCACACCTACAGCTTCTTAGAAATGCAGGCGAGACAGACTCAGCTGCAAACCATGCCAGCGGGGCCGCTCCCCAGATAAACCTCGAATTCAACCGAGATTTTATTTGAGCTCAATGTCCGCAACAGTTTCCAATTTCCTTCCTCTTGCAGCTGGTCCTCGCTGAGTGCCTCAGCTGCTGTTTAATAATTAAACCAACTGGGCATCGCTAGGAACCCTTTGGCCTGGGCACAGCCGATAAACAGCCCTTCCCTCCCGTGGGACGCCTGCACCCAGGGCAAGAGCAGCCAGCACACTCAGCGTGCTGAGCGGGAAGGAGTTGCCGCCGCCTCGCGTTCCGCCCCTGCTCATTGCCTCTGTACCAGAGGCAGCAAGGGGGGGAGCAGGGGCTGGTGCTGTCTCCACAGTACCGCCCGCCCCCCCACTGCCGCCTCTATCCGGGGCGGGTGGAAGGCGAGTAGCTGACTACTCCCATACAGGCAAGGGCCTCTGGCGGCAGCAGTCCCCGAGTGCAAGGGGTCCCAAATCCCCGCAGGGACCCCTGTGCACAGGGCCTGCTGCCGGCTGGGCAGGCTGCCCAGCTCAGTTCCAGCTCGCGCCAGGTGCGGGACAAACCCCGCGGGGCTCTGTGATTTAAAAGGAAGTAGGAGCCGGAAAGTCTGTCCCCATCCCCACTCCTACTGCGGTTTAAATTGCAGAGCCGGAACTGAGCTGCCTATCGACTAATCGATAACAATTCTATCGACTACTCGGTTAGTTAAATACCCGCACTGTAACATCCCTACTTCCAACCTAAGAGACCAAAGAGCCTCATGCATCCCTGGCAACACCCAAGCAGCGCTGCACTCGGCAAACCCAGGCTGGCAATGGGGGGGGGGGGGGGGGGGCAGAGGGGAAAGGACCCAGGCACCAAGGACCGGCGTGGGGAAACGGTCACAGCCGGAGACCTCGGATGCCAGCACGGCATGGCCCAGTCTTGCTGAACAGGACGCTCCCACCTTCCGCAGTGCGGAGGAGCAGGCCACTATGGGCACTGGGCTCAGAATGGGCGGGGCAAGGACGGAGAGAGACACTCCCAGCCCGTCCCAGGACTCTAGAAAGGGAGGGGGAGGGAGATGCAGAGCCAGGACCTGTTCAGCAGCTGTGACGTACAGAGGAGGAAAACCCAAGCAGCTCTCAGAGCCGTGGCTGCCATCACGCCACTGCCTCCCGTGTCTGGCTGTTGGTTTTGCAGGGCAGGGACCATGCACTACGGGGCTCTTGTCTGGCTGGCCCTCACGCATATGGGGCCTTTAGGGACTACCAAGGGATGCTCTGGACTCAGCGATCTGGCTCAGATTAGGGATGTGACGTGTTGTTACCCGAATAGTCGGTTAACCTCGAGCATTCTTATCGGTTAGTCGACCATTCTACAGTCCCCAGGCAGCCCCTCTCTGGGGGGGAGGAGCCTGAGCTCCCGGACCCGGCGTGAGCCAGAACTGAGCCGGGCTGCCTGCCTGGCTGCTAATACACCTGAAATGCAGAGCCCCAGCAGGGGCGAGCTGGGCTGCTGACCAGCCAGCTAAAAACGTCCTGGCAAGGGGGGAGGGATGCGCATCGTCTACAGCATTAACCGATCAGCTGTTCCTCGGCAGTTGATCGCCTGCACGGTAACATCCCTAGCCCAGGCCTCAGGCCGGGCACCAAGAGCACAGACGGCGAGCGTTAGCCATGCCTTTGTCTGGCTCACGAGCCCTGCAGAGCACGCAGGCAGCAGGGGCTAAGCTTCCGTCACACACACAACGCACTGTGGAGTGTTGCTGTATTGGCTGCAGGTGCTGGCTGACTGCACAGGTCCTACAGGCAGGAATCGTGTCCCACACAAGGTAGCACCTGGAACGGGAAGCTCCATCGTTCCCAGCTGTGGAAGGGCGCCCGCTCTTTGCCAGTCTGGGAGTGGCACAACCGGCCTCAGGCCTTCTTAACTTGAGGAGGAGAAGACCCAACGAGACCACAAGGGGCTAATGGAAAGTCTCTCTTGAACAGGTCGGTACAAGTCCCCCAGTTGCAGCAAAGCCGTGCCCAAGGAGTGCAAATTCCAAGGCCCAATCCAGAGTTACTCTGGACTCTCAACTCCTCCTGGAGACCAGAAGAAGCTGAGTGCAAGGAGCAGAGCCTGCAGGCCTTTGTCCTTCCTGTACAGAGCAGAGACAGGAATACCCTGACCTAAGTACAGATCCCCCCTCGCTCGTCTCTTCTGCAGACTAAACAAACCCAAATCCCTCAGCCTCTCCTCATAGCTCATGTGCTCCAGCCCCCTAATCATTTTTGTCACCCTCCATTGGACCCTTTCCAATGCATCCACATCATTTCTATAGTGGGGGGCCCAGAACTAGACACACTATTCCAGATGTGGCCTCACCAGAGCCGAATAAAGGGGAATAATGACATCTCTAGATCTGCTGGCAATTCTCCTCCTAATGCACCTAATACGCCATTAGCCTTCTTGGCTACAAGGGCCCACCATTGACTCATCTTCAGCTTCTCATCCACTGTAATCCCCAGGCCCTTTTCTGCAGAACTTCTGCTTAGCCATTCAGTCCCCAGCCTGTAACAATACTTGGGATTCTTCCGCTCCCAAGTGCAGGACTCTACACTTGTCCTATTGAACCTCATCAGATTTCTAGTGTCCCAATCCTCTATGCTGTCCGGGTCACTCTGGACCCTATCCCGCAAAGTTGCTGAGGGTGCAATCTATCCCTCATGCAGGTCATTAATAAAGATGTTGAACAAAACCAGTCCTAGAACAGATCCTTGGGGCACTCCGCTAGAAACTGATGGCCAACCTGACATCGGGCCGTTGATCACTACCCGTTGGGCCCGACAGTCTAGCCAGCTTTCTATCCATCTTGCAGTCCATTTACCCAATCCATATTCCCTTAACTGGCAAGAATATTGTGGGAGACCATATCCAAAGCTTTGCTAAAGTCAAGGTGTATCTCATCCACTGACTTTCCCATATCCACAGAGCCAACTCATCATAGAAGCTAATCAGATTGGTCAGGCACAACTTGCCCTTCGTGAATCCATGTTGACTATTCTTGATCACTTTCCCTTCTTCCAAGTGCTTCAAAATGGATTCCTTGAGGATCCCCTCCATGATTTTTCCAGGGACTGAGGGTAAGGCTGACCGGTCTGTAGTTCCCTGGATCGTCCTTCTTCCCTTTTTTAAAGATGGGCCCTACATTTGCCTTTTTCCAATCATCCAGTATCTCTCCCAATTGCCACGAGTTTTCAAAGATAATGGCCAAAGTCTCCGCAATGGCATTTGCCAACTCCCTCAGATGCATTAAATCCGGGCTCATGGATTTGTGTACATTTAGCTTTTCTAAATCGTTCCTAACTTGTTCTTTCCCCACCAAGGTCTGTCCACCTCCTTCCCATACTGCGTTGCCTAGTGCATTTGTCTGGGAGTTGACCTTGTCCTTGAAGACAGAGGCAAAGAAAGCATTGAGTACTTCAGCTTTTCTCTCAGTTTTTCTGACACTAGGTTACCCTCATCCAGTAAGGGCCCCACACCCTCTCTGATCACCCTCTTATTACTAACATGCCTGTAGAAACCTTTCTTGTTCCCCTTCACATCTCTTGCTAGCTGTAATTCCAATTGCGCTTTCGCCTTCCTGATAACTCCCCTGCATTCTCGAGCAATATATTTATACTCCTCCCTAGTCATCTGTCCAAGTTTCCACTTCTTGTAAGCTTCCTTTTTGTGTTTAAGCTCACCAAGGATGTCCCTGGTAAGCCAATCTGGTCACCAACATATTTGCTTTTCTTACTGCGCATCAGGATGGTTTCTTCCTGTGCCTTTTAATAAGGCTTCTTTAAAATACTGCCAGCTCTCCTGGTTTCCTTTACCCTTCATGTAAGCATCCCAGGGAATCCTGCCCATCAGTTCTCTGAGGGAATCAAAGTCTGCTCTTCTGAAGTCCGGGGTGTGTATTTTGCTACTCTCCTTTCTTCCTTTGGTCAGGATCCTGAAATCTACCATCTCACGATCACTGCTTCCCAGGCTGTCACTCACCTCTACTTCCCCTACTAGTTCCTCCCTGTTTGTGAGCAGCAGGTAAAGGTGCACATGGCCCCTGGTCAGTTCTCTCAACACTTGTACCAAGAAGTTATCTCCAACATTCTCCAAAAACTTCCTGGATTGTCTGTGTACTGGGCGTATTGGTTTGCCAACACATGTCAGGGTGATTAAAGTCCCCCATGAGAACCAGGGCCTGCGATCTGGAAGCTTCTCTCAGTTGTCCAAAGAAAGCCTCGTCTACCTCATCCATCTGATCCGGCGGTCTATAGCACTCACCAACCACAACATCACCCCTGTTGCTTCCACCTGTAAATTTTAACCTGTAGACTCTCAACAGGCTTTTCTCCCTCTAAATACTGGAGCACCGAGCAATCCTACTGCTCTCTTACATACATGTCTCCTGGGGAACACTGGTCCACGTCTGCCCAATGGATCCTGGCCATGGCCAGCAAAATGCTTCAGTGAGAGAGAAGACCCGTTTGAAATGCCACATGGCAGCTTGTGAGCCTTTGCACAGACGCTGAACTACGCTGGCTGCCAGGCAAGCACCACGCATGTGCTCAGAGTGCGGAAAGGGGATGTGGAGAAAAATCTCCGCAGCACCATATCCAATGCCACCCAGTGGTCTACATGCTGGTCTCAATGTTAAGAAATGAACTGGACCATGCCTCACACAGACAGCAGCACACTCAGGTCAGGCTAGCTAGCTTCGCCATAGGCCATTACAAGGAACCCTTCACCACAAACAACGCAGTCAGGGAGCAGAGACAGCTCAAACGGCAACTCCTTAACCTCCATCAAGGCCTGCAGCTGCCGGGCACTTTGAAATCTGGTTTCCTCTGCTAGCCATGGGCCACTCGGGGCCTGCATGAGGCTCATCAGGGTTCTGTGCGAGACACTGTTACCGTTGCCACATGCAGGATTGCCACGTCTCGCTGGTTTCCACCTGGCTTTTTTCTGAGCACACTACTAAAGGGACACACACGTGGAGGCGGGGCACGCGAAGGGAGGTGTGTGCTGCCTGCACACAACACTGACAGAGAGCCAGGCACCCCCTTGCACCAAAGTGCTTCCACGGTTCAATGGGCACCCCACAAAGCCTCGGTGCAGTGAGCAAGCAGACTCTGCCCAGGAGCCCGTCTCTGCTACGACAATCCTGTGGGCCTGTGAGGCGCAGGGAGGCCACTCCTGCGGCCCACTCCTAGCCTTGGTCACCCCTTTGCTGTAGGGTTGCAAAGCAGAGCTCCAGGCCCCTCTGAAGGGAGCCAGCTGAGCTGCTGACCCCTGCCAAACCAGAAAGCACCTAACGGATGCGATTCCTGGGAGGTGGGAGAGGGCACAAGCTTGGTTAGGATGGAGGGTGACGAGGCTATTTGAGTCCCTTGGGGGAGAGTGGAGAGAAAGACCATTCCACCCTGAGCACATGAACCAGGGTACGGTATTTCTTCCACTTGGCTCTCGGGGGGAGGAGTCTATGACGGCAGCTCATGGGGTGGGAAGGAAGGCCCTGTCGGACAGCTCGGGGGGGCTTCCTAAGCGACATTTTAAACACAGCAAATCACTGCAGCTGTAAGGAACTAAGCAAAGCAGCCTGCTAAGAGCCCACCTGGCAGCAACCCCAAGCCTTTCGCTGGGCTGGCAGCGCCACAGGGCCTGGTTGCTGTGGTGAAACGTTACGGATGTGACCTCTTTACGCTCTGAGCAGGCTAGAGAAGGTCAAGTCTCCACTTTGAACAGGCTCTTACATAGACACAGAAGCCAGCAATTCCCACATGCAACCAAAGGCCCCCCACCAGGCCTAGCCCTGTGCCACAACAACTCAGCTTCCCTATCCGAGTTCTCGGAGCAGTCATCAGAGGGTGGCATGTTGTGGAGGCTCAATCTCGTGAGAATTTCACGAGGTCATCCAGGAAGCCTGCAGCAGAACTGGGCGTAAACTCAGAGCTGAGCGCCAGCCACAAGTTATTACTTGCATTATACCAGGGCCTCGAGCCCCCGAGTGTGTGCTCCATTTCGGTTACAGGATTTTAAAAATGGTAAATTTCACTATTTTATCCGTTTCAAACTCAAATGTCAGTGCTGAAATTGTAGGGGTCCTGACCCAAAAAGGAGTTGGCGGAGGAGGGGTTGCAAGGTTATTGTTACAGCACTGCAACCCCTACTTCTGCGCTGCTGCTGGCATCAGTGCTGCCTGCGGAGCTGGGCAGCTGGAGAGCGGGGCTGCTGGACAGGAGCCCAGCTCTGAAGGCAGAGCCACTGCCAACAGCAGCGCAGAAAGGGGGCATGGTAGGGTATGGCCACCCTTACTTCTGCACTGCTGTAGGCAGGGTACAGCCTCCCAGGCCAACAGCTCTGACAGCAGTGCAGAAGTAAGGGTGGCAGTTCCATCAACCCCGCCCCAACATAACCTTGCAGCCCCCTGCAACTCCCTTTGGGGTCAGGATCCTCAGTCTGAGAAACGCCGGCCTCCCCCCGGAAGTCTGTATAGTGCAGGGTAAAAGCAACCGAAAGACCAGACTTCACAGCCTCACACATTTTTCAGGGCTGTGAATTTGATAGGACCTACTTATATAGAAGCTGTTCCAAGCCCTTACTCATTCTTGCTGCCCTTCTCTGTACCTTTTCCCATTCGATTCTCTCTTTTAAGACAGGATGAGTAGAACCGCACACTATATTCCAGGCGTGGGTGCGCTACAGATTTATACCATGGCAGACCAAGACACTGCTTCCCACAGCTCCCATTAGCCAAGATCACGGCTACCTGCGGCCGTGCAGGGAAATACAGCAGTGGGGGCTGACCAGGAGCTAACCCTGACGGACTGGATCCGGCCTGTGGGCTGGTATTTGCCTGCACCTGATTTAGGGCCAAGCAGACCAGCCTCTCATCCATCTCCAAAATTACTTGGCACAGGATGCTCACTGTGGCTATTACTGATGTACATCCAGTCCATTATACTAGGGGCCGGTCATTCTGTAACTCAGACTTTGCATGTCTGTCCCATTTCTTATCCCACTTCCCCTCAAATGCTGAGAGAGAAAAACACTCCCCACTTCCCTAAGGAGGTCACAGTTATATTTAGGGAGCTACTGTATCCACGCCAGTCTCTTGCTTCCTGCCTCCATGGCAGTGTCAAAGCCTGATTCTTTCAGGGACTAGGACAGCAACCCTTTGGATCAGAAGAGCACAGCTGAGAACATAGGTGGGACATCCCCACCTTGGTAAATAACGACAGAGTTCTTAAAACAAAGACTTTTGTATGAGGATTTGTATCATGTTTCAAAAACTATTCCTTCTCACCTACCTGATTGGCAAAATCCCTCAGATGAGCCATGGCCCGACACCCACTTCCTTGACACCAGGCGGCCGGGGTCCTGTAGCACAGGGATGAGCAGTGCTCTCTCAGCCACCAAACAGCTGTGATGGGCCAGAATACAGCTTCTATACTCAGAGCTCCTAGAGTCTAGCTTGCTCCTCCTCTAGCCACGGCATGGTGAGCCCCCCAACCATTCCCGAGAGCACAACCCCTTCTGGCAACAGCCCAACGACCCTGGGCCTTCCGAGACAGGGGAGACTTGCTTCAGACAGGCAGGAACAGTGTCAGAGCCCTGAACAACCCTACCGCTTCCACCCCTAGGCTGCACAGCCTGCCCAGCCTGGGCTCAGCTCCCTAGGGCCCAGTCTGCCCCCACTCACCCCCTGCCTCCAGCGCCCAGCCTGCTCCGAACCCCTCCCCACTGCTCCGCCTGCCCCCCTTCTCACTCCCCCCGCGTCTCCCTTACCCCACCCCTCGCCGCCCCTCCTCCCCCCGCGTCTCCCTTACCCCACCCCTCGCCGCCCCTCCTCCCCCCGCGTCTCCCTCACCCCACCCCTCCCCCCGCGTCTCCCTCACCCCACCCCTCCCACCCCCCTCCCCCCGCGCCTCAGCCCCCCCCCCCCCCCGCGTCTCCCTCACCCCACCCCCCGCCTCACCCCACCCCCCCGCCCCTCGTCCCCCCGCGTCTCCCTCACCCCACCCCTCCCGCCCCTCCTCCCCCCGCGTCTCCCTCACCCCACCCCTCCCCGCCCCTCCTCCCCCCGCGTCTCCCTCACCCCACCCCTCCCCGCCCCTCCTCCCCCCGCGTCTCCCTCACCCCACCCCTCCCCGCCCCTCCTCCCCCCCGTGTCTCCCTCCCCCACCCCTCCCCGCCCCTCCTCCCCCCGCGTCTCCCTCACCCCACCCCCCGCCGCCCCTCCTCCCCCCGCGTCTCCCTCACCCCACCCCCCGCCAGCCCCTCCCCCCCCGCGTCTCCCTTACCCCACCCCCCGCCGCCCCTCCTCCCCCCGCGTCTCCCTCACCCCACCCCTCCCCGCCCCTCCTCCCCCGCATCTCCCTTACCCCCCCCCCCCGCCCCTCCTCCCCCCGCGTCTCCCTTACCCCACCCCTCGCCGCCCCTCCTCCCCCCGCGTCTCCCTCACCCCACCCCTCCCCGCCCCTCCTCCCCCGCGTCTCCCTCACCCCACCCCTCCCCGCCCCCCTCCCCCCGCGTCTCCCTCACCCCACCCCTCCCCGCCCCTCCTCCCCCCGCGTCTCCCTCACCCCACCCCTCCTCCCCCCGCGTCTCCCTTACCCCACCCCTCCCCCCCCCCCCTCCCCCCCCCCCTCCTCCCCGCCCCCCCCCCCGCGTCTCCCTCACCCCACCCTCCTCCCCCCCCTCACTCCCTCCCCCCCCCGCGTCTCCCTCACCCCACCCCTCCCGCCCCTCCCCCCCCCGCGTCTCCCTCACCCCACCCCTCCCCGCCCCCCTCCCCCCGCGTCTCCCTCACCCCACCCCTCCCCCGCCCCTCCCCCCCCCGCGTCTCCCTCACCCCACCCCTCCCCCGCCCCTCCTCCCCCCGCGTCTCCCTCACCCCACCCCTCCCCGCCTCCCTTATATCCCTCCCCCCATTGCCCCCCCCGCCCCTGCCCGCAGCGCCACCTGGGAGGGGGAGGCCGCGCTCAGCGCCCCCCGCGCCGCGGCTCCATGGTTCGCTCTCGCTGCGCGCGCCGCCGGTTTCTAGGGGGCCGCCCCGGACACCGAACTCGGCAGCGGCGGGGGAGCGAGACGCAACAACAGCGCGCAGAGGCGGGCGGGCCGCGCAGCCTCCTGGGACGGGTAGTTCCCGCTCGGCCGCCCGGCAGGGTGGAGTCAGGCTGCGGACTACAGTACCCGGCAGGCAACGGGCGAGGCGGCTCGGGGCGGGAAGAGCGGAGCCTTCTGGGAAATGTAGTTCGCTCGCCCCGCTGCTCGGCCGGAGCGCAGCGGCCTCGGGGCAAGAGAGGACTACAGCCCCCAGCCGCCTCGCTCCCCCTGGCGTGGTCCTTGGGCAGCGACCCCCCGCCGCGTCCTCGGCCCTGGGGTTCCCCCTAACGTCCTCTAGGGGCCCTCCCTTCGGCCCCTCCCTGGGGACCCCCTCAGCCCCTCCAGGGGCCCCTCCCTGGGACCCCCTCGGCCCCTCCCTGGGGACCCCCTCAGCCCCTCCAGGGGCCCCTCCCTGGGGACCCCCTCAGCCCCTCCAGGGGCCCCTCCCTGGGACCCCCCTCGGCCCCTCCCTGGGAGCCCCCTCGGCCCCTCCCTGGGACCCCCTCAGCCCCTCCAGGGGCCCCTCCCTGGGACCCCCTCGGCCCCTCCCTGGGACCCCCTCAGCCCCTCCCTGGGGACCCCCTCGGCCCCTCCCTGGGAGCCCCCTCGGCCCCTCCCTGGGACCCCCTCGGCCCCTCCAGGGGCCCCTCCCTGGGACCCCCTCAGCCCCTCCAGGGGCCCCTCCCTGGGAACCCCCTCGGCCCCTCCCTGGGACCCCCTCAGCCCCTCCAGGGGCCCCTCCCTGGGGACCCCCTCGGCCCCTCCAGGGGCCCCTCCCTGGGAGCCCCCTCGGCCCCTCCCTGGGGACCCCCTCGGCCCCTCCCTGGGGCCCCTCCCTGGGGACCCCCTCGGCCCCTCCAGGGGCCCCTCCCTGGGAACCCCCTCGGCCCCTCCCTGGGGACCCCCTCAGCCCCTCCAGGGGCCCCTCCCTGGGGACCCCCTCGGCCCCTCCCTGGGGACCCCCTCAGCCCCTCCAGGGGCCCCTCCCTGGGAACCCCCTCGGCCCCTCCCTGGGGACCCCCTCAGCCCCTCCAGGGGCCCCTCCCTGGGGACCCCCTCGGCCCCTCCCTGGGGACCCCCTCGGCCCCTCCAGGGGCCCCTCCCTGGGAGCCCCCTCAGCCCCTCCAGGGGCCCCTCCCTGGGAGCCCCCTCGGCCCCTCCAGGGGCCCCTCCCTGGGGACCCCCTCGGCCCCTCCCTGGGAGCCCCCTCAGCCCCTCCAGGGGCCCCTCCCTGGGGACCCCCCGGCCCCTCCAGGGGCCCCTCCCTGGGAGCCCCCTCGGCCCCTCCCTGGGACCCCCTCAGCCCCTCCAGGGGCCCCTCCCTGGGAGCCCCCTCGGCCCCTCCAGGGGCCCCTCCCTGGAGACCCCCTCGGCCCCTCCCTGGAGACCCCCTCGGCCCCTCCCTGGGGGCCTGGCGGGGAGGAAGGGCGATTCTCCCCCTCCCCCATGCCAAGACCTCTCCCTTACAGAAACTGGGCTGGGCCCCCGGCTTCTCCCCTCTGCAGACGAACCCCCCCCCCCCCCCCCCGCGGCTGTAGAGTCTCTGCTCCTGCCTCGTGCCCCTCTCCTGGCCGGGCCACTGAGAGCAACAATACCATGGGGGGGGGGGGTACGATGAGAGGATCCCCGCAGGGTGAGAGGGAAGCCTGTTGCCCCAAAGCAAGAGAAGGAGAAGAGTGCTGCAGAAGGGAATGTCACCCAACCTGCTGCTCTACCTACTAGCGCCCAGGGCAGTTACTCAGAGCTGGCTGCCCTTTGCCTTCCTGAACTCAAATCTGGCACCTCAAACAATTGCAGATGCCTGTGCTGCTGCTTATCTGCTCACCTTGACCTCTGCTGGGTCCCTGCGTCATTTCACACTCACTCATGGCACTCCCTTTGGGGAGAGAACTTGACTTTTGAAGGTGAGCTTGAGCCTTTTTATTGCTTTGTTGTAATGAACAAGGAAAGCTTAAAATCTTTTCAGGGCTGTAAGTGGGTGGGGTGTTCTTTCCTCAGCTGGCTTGTACATTAGGAGCTCAGGTCTGGTCAAGGGTGAAAGATGATGATGACAGAGCTAGAGTAAATGATGAGAAGAAAGAAAGTTATTTTCCCTGGGGAGGGAAAAAATACTTTTAATCAGACTGTTTTAAAACACTTGGATGCTTCAAAAAGGCAAATAACTGTAATGACTAACTCACATTTTGAATAAAGGAAGCCTTTGTTAAATCTTTAACAATCTCACCAGCCAAGGCAGGTGCTGTTTACTGAGAGTTCTCATTGTTTAGACATCCTCCAACAAAGCCAGGAGATATCATGAATGTAAAATATGGTATTGGTAAGAATAAAGACTCATGATAGTAAAAGATCAGTCCTTTATACATCCTAGGCTGCAAGCCAATTGAAAAAACTGCTTTACAGGTCACTTTTAACACTTGACTTGAAATCTTTCCCAGTTAGCAAGCCGTGGTTCCCTGGCACATGTGCACTCTGCTCACTGTTTCCTACATGCATGGCTTTTTGCACTTGGCTGATCCTCAATTCATTGACTGTACACTGCCCCTCTTACTACAAGTTGTAGCAAAAATGGCGAAGGAATGTAAAAAAAGTCTTGCTGAGCTAGGAAGTGTCAGGTGAGGGTTAGTGTCCCTTGCCCATCCTATCACTTCGCTACTCTTGAGTTAACACCTAAAATATATACTTAATATATATTTATAAATAGACTTTCAGTTTCAAAGACAACTGTTTTCATGTATGTGGCATTGGCAGCAAACACTCAAGTCCAGGGCTACTCAACACATGGCCCATGGGCTGCATGTGGTCCACGGCCTGTTTGTTTGCAGCCCGTGGTGCGGTTTGGGTTTACATGGGGTTCAACACGCGGCTGACGTGGGATCCTGTGAAGGTGGCCTCCACTGGGAACACGCTCCACAATGGCAAGTCAATATAATGGTCTTCTCTTAATATGCATTTTAGTAGTTCAATTCCTGGACAGTCGGTGCTTGTTCAAAGTGCTGTCAGATGGGGGGAACTCGGGTAAATATTGCATTGTATTAATGTCAGCAGAACTGACTTAAATGGGGCCTGTGTGTTGTGTAGCCTTGCCTTAAACGTTGTATTCATGCCCATCAGTGTGAAAGAAGCTATTTGCATATATTTGCATATATGTTTGCACGTATATGCAACCACACTTAAGCTGCAGCCCTTCGCATGTGCTGAGAGTATCATTGTGGCTCCTGAGGCTTCCAAAGTTGAGTAGCCCTGCTCAAGCCCTTGTAGAGAGGCAGATAGATCATCTTTGAATTTAAGTGAATTATCTCTTGTGCAACTAAGAAGCTTCAGACCATGAGCACATCTGTCAGCTCCCCAGATAGCTTGGCCTCCAGTTTCAGTGCAAGTTGGAGTGAACCCTATGGAGCAGCCATATGGCCCCAGGAAACTGATCACTCTATCTCTTGTATTTCCTCCAGCTGGTCTCCTGATCCCAGGGAGTAAGAAGCACACCAGTCAACCAAAGCTTTCTTTAATTAAAACCATAACAATAATAAAATAAGCTTCTGTCCCTTTTCCTTGCGAAGGCAGCCTTGAAAATAAGCTAGTCACTCGGGAGTGAAAGGCAGGTACAGCTGGGCTCCCGTTCTGCAGGAAGCTAGAAGCGATCAAAAGATTCCCTTCTGCACATGCACATGCCTAGGTAACGCCCCTGCTGGGGAGTGTTATCTGTTCCCAGTCCACAGCACCTTTTAGCTCTCCTGTTTGCCGCTGCCATTCTGAGAACAGGTGTGGAAAGATACAGCAGAGTAGCCTGGAAGATTTACATTTTGTTGACAATCTGACTTTTCTAAATGACAGCCAACCAGCATATGAGGATTGTGCAGCATTGCACACAGAGAGGGGTTAATAATTAGTCATCAAAGCAAATCTAAGAAAGAATTCCAGGAACTCCCAAATCAGCAAAGGAAAGCAGAAAGTGTGCCTCTGATACCTAAGGCTAGGTCAGGAGAGCAAGGGAAATATGAGATGCCTTTTCTGCACACACACACACACACACACACACCCATCTTCAGCTTAAAGAGGAACACGGGAAGGAGAATATGGGTGCAACATTACTGCATTTTACCAATTTCCCTGAGATACTCACTTGCATAGTCATAATCACAGATTTTATTAAAAGCTTTGCTCTGAAGTTCCTTGCTTCCCCATGCACTCACACCCAGCTGGACAGAACAGCAAAGTACTGTATGAAGAGACAATAGTCCAGGCCGTCTGCCCCGAAGTAAGTGGAGAGAAAACAGCGTCAAGCCAGTGCGTGCAGGATCCCGGAAATAGAACTGCCCAGCATCTGTTTCTCTTGTCCCAGGGATGGAGGGCACCGGGCCCAGAGCCCACACACACACCCATTTGTGTATTGCACGCAACGGCTTACTCCCCATTCAGAACTGTCCAGGGGCTGCAGGATGTGGAGTGTCTGCGGAACAGGGTGGCTCATGGCATGTTCTGCCAGCCCTGAAGAGTGTCCCCTGCAGAGAGCAGTCCTGCTCAGCATGTGTCTCCTGCCTGGCCCAGGCCGGTTCTGCTGGCTTTGTTCCAACACCTCCTTTTGCAGTCCCTGGGCCTGATCTGGACAAGCCCTTCTGCATCTCCTACCCCAGGTAGTCACTGGCCTCGTTTCTTTTCCTCTGGAGAGTCTGGAACACATGACTGACATCAGCGCCCTGCTGGGTGTGTGCCTCACCTTCCATGCAATGAAACCCCACAATCCTTTTCTGTCCTGGGTGGCATAGTCCTGGCCTTCACAACTTCCTCTGGAGAGGAGTTCCACAGGTTGACGGGGCCTTGTGTGAAGCAATTCTTCCTTTTGTTTGTTTTAAACCTGCTGCCTATTCATTTCATTTGGTGACCCTCTAGGTCTTGTGTTATGGGAACAATAACATTCTCCACACCTGTCGTGGTTTTATAAGCCTGCAGAAACAACAGCCTTTGCAAGAGCCCGGGCCTTCACACCAGCACAGGTCATGCAGTAGACTTAAGAGCTGGGCTGCCTCTGAAAATACAGCTCTTGGCTTCTGGCCTAGGCCAGGCACGCCAGGCCCAGCTAGTGTGCTGCTGGGAGTGTGGGTGTGGAAGGCAGTCAGGAATTTCCATCGACTACTCGATAGGCACTTGGGCATTCCGCCTTTGAAATGTACAAGAGCCCCCACTGGGCCCCGCTGGGCCCCTCTAGGGCGCTTGTCCATTGCAAAGGAGAAATGCGGAACTCCGCGTGCAGCCCGGGGCCAGCAGGAAATCCCGCTGACTCCGGGCTGCACGTGGGGGCCAGCTTTGAAATGTACGAGAGTCTCTCATGGAGCCTGGGGTCAGCGGTGGACTCTGAGTCCAGAGGGTCAGTCCCCAGCTGACCCTGGGCTCCATGCGGCGCTGCTGCTTTGAAACGCCGCCTCAGTGCTTCAAAGCAACAGTGCTGCACAGCTGACCCTGGGCTCCATGCGGCGCTGCTGCTTTGAAGTACCCCTCTCCAGCCCCCGCCCTTGGCTGCCTCTATCTGATAGAGCAGGTCTGCACAACATGCGGCCCACAGGGGCTCACTGTGCAGCCCCATCCGATCAGCCAGCCGGGCGGAGGAGCAGCGCACCGCCCCGCCGGGGAGGGGGAAGTGTGGCGATTCTCGCTGCCGGGCTGCCTGCATGCAGCTCCAGCACGAGGAGGCAGGGTGCGAGTCAGAGGGCAGGATGCCGACAGACTCCAGGACACTGGCATGATGTGGTATCATGACATCACGGCTGGCGACCGCCGCATTCAAAAAGGCTCCGGCAGCCCTGCAACCTGGAAGGCAGAAGCCAGGTAGGGGAGGGGGAAGGGGCTTGTGCTGAGGGGAGGGGGGCAGGTCAGGAGAAAGGGGAAGGCACCAAGGGGCGGGGTGCAGGAGAGACAAATGCCAGGGGACCAAGTGGAGACATGCGTGGTGGGGTTTTTCCAAGTTGTGCAGGCCTGTGATAGAGGCAGCAAGGGGGGGAAATCGACTAGTCGACTCGTCCTTAATACCCTGAGATGGCAGGGCTGGGGCACCCCGACCGGAACAGTGCGAGCTACATGCACTGAGACCGACCTTTGGAGTGCTAGGGCTTGTCCCCGTGGCAGGTGAGCCCCAGCCACGCCTGGGGTTGCCACACATGTAGCTATGGACACGTCCAGAGCCCTGCAGAGCTGATCATGGTTTCTCCATCAGTATGTGAGCAGAGCAGACAACCAAGCAGCAGTGATTGAGAACGGGTTCTGTGCACTGGCTGGCAGTAAACCCCTTGCAGGCTGGGTCAGGATGGACAGGGAGCACGCCGGAGTCCGGGAGAGGCAGAACAGTCGCTGCTGGCGTCCTGCCCCTCAAGCCTTTCAAACTTCCCTTCCCCACCCCTGGCTGGAGCCCGTTCCGAGCTTGCTCTGACGTCCTGCGCAGCTCCACAGTGCCACCGCCAGGCTCAGCGGAACAAAGAGGGAATCGCAACTGCTTGTGCTCTCATCCCACAAAACCTTCCTCTCAGCGCTACAGCAGCTAGTACCCTGCCATCTAGCCACCGAGAGCGTTCAGCCGTGGGGAGCTATTCCTGAGCACAAAGCCCCAACCCAATTCATTTCCAGTTGAAAAGATTTATTTGTACTTCCCTCCCCTCACAAATGGGTCTAAAGTGCAGAGCGGATTTTACTCAGACTGCCTGAACAAATACAAAGCCGGACGATACCCAGACATGAACCACTCCAAGACAGGCCAAGAAGAGAAACCAACAGAATTCCACTTGTCATCACCTACCGCCCCCAACTTCAACCCCTCCAGCGCATTAGCAGCAGGGCTCGCCAGCCGCACTGTCCGGTGATCTGCGCATGCTCAGATCGCCCGAACCCGGCTCTTCCGGGTTGTAATCTACTCGCCCCGGGCAAGTAGATTACATAGATTGTCGAGCCCTGATTATCAGCAATCTACAGCTTAGCCCGGAAAATGACCCCTCGCTCTGAGGCCTTGGGGGACTGGCCAATCCTCGCCTACGGACAACCCCCCTAACCTCAAACAAATTCTGTCCAGTCACCACACAGCAAACCTCCATTGTAATCATCCAGGAACCCACCCCTGCAATCAGCCCCGGTGCCAACTCCGCATACACCTACACCAGCGATTTCACCACTGGACCCAACCACATCAGCCACCACGTCAGTGGCTCATTTAACCGCACATCCACTAACGTGATCTAGGCCATCAAATGCCAGCAATGCCCCTCTACAATGTATACGGGCCAAACGGACAGGCTCTACAGGAAAGAATTAATGGACACAAATCGGATCTCCGAAAAGGCAACACACAGAAACCTGCTGGAGACACTTGAACCTGCCCGGGCCCTTATGGATGGATCTCCAAGTCACCGTGTTGTTTCAGGCCAAATCCACAAGCCACATACACAGGGAAGCCTTGGAACTGCAGGTGCGTGCAGACTCTCAGGTCCCCGAGCGGGTCCCCGCAGGTGCGTGCAGGCTCTCGGGTCCCGGTGCAGGTCCCTGCAGGTGCGTGCAGGCTCTCGGGTCCCGGTGCTGGTCCCCGCAGGTGCGTGCAGGCTCTCGGGTCCCGGTGCTGGTCCCCGCAGGTGCATGCAGGCTCTCAGGTCCCGGTGCGGGTCCCCGCAGGTGCGTGCAGACTCTCGGGTCCCGGTGCGGGTCCCCGCAGGTGCATGCAGGCTCTCAGGTCCCGGTGCGGGTCCCCGCAGGTGCGTGCAGGCTCTCGGGTCCCGGTGCTGGTCCGCGCAGGTGCGTGCAGACTCTCGGGTCCCGGTGCGGGTCCCCGCAGGTGCGTGCAGACTCTCGGGTCCCGGTGCGGGTGCGTGCAGGCTCTCGGGTCCTGGTGCGGGTCCCCGCAGGTGCGTGCAGACTCTCGGGTCCCGGTGCTGGTCCCCGCAGGTGCGTGCAGACTCTCGGGTCCCGGTGCTGGTCCCCGCAGGTGCGTGCAGGCTCTCGGGTCCTGGTGCGGGTGCGTGCAGGCTCTCAGGTCCCGGTGCGGGTCCCCGCAGGTGCATGCAGACTCTCAGGTCCCGGTGCTGGTCCTCGCAGGTGCGTGCAGACTCTCGGGTCCCGGTGCGGGTGCGTGCAGGCTCTCAGGTCCCGGTGCTGGTCCTCGCAGGTGCGTGCAGACTCTCAGGTCCCCGTGCGGGTCTTCGCAGGTGCGTGCAGACTCTCAGGTCTCCGTGCGGGTCTTCGCAGGTGCGTGCAGACTCTCAGGTCCCCGTGCGGGTCCTCGCAGGTGCGTGCAGACTCTCAGGTCCCCGTGCGGGTCTTCGCAGGTGCGTGCAGACTCTCAGGTCCCGGTGCTGGTCTTCGCAGGTGCGTGCAGACTCTCAGGTCCCCGTGCGGGTCTTCGCAGGTGCGTGCAGACTCTCAGGTCCCCGTGCGGGTCCTCGCAGGTGCGTGCAGACTCTCAGGTCCCCGTGCGGGTCTTCGCAGGTGCGTGCAGACTCTCAGGTCCCGGTGCTGGTCTTCGCAGGTGTGTGCAGACTCTCAGGTCCCCGTGCGGGTCTTCGCAGGTGTGTGCAGACTCTCAGGTCCCCGTGCGGGTCTTCGCAGGTGCGTGCAGACTCTCAGGTCCCAGTGCGGGTCCTCACAGGTGCGTGCAGACTCTCAGGTCCCGGTGCTGGTCTTCGCAGGTGTGTGCAGACTCTCAGGTCCCCGTGCGGGTCTTCGCAGGTGCGTGCAGACTCTCAGGTCCCAGTGCGGGTCCTCACAGGTGCGTGCAGACTCTTGGGTCCCTGCTTTTTGTTGGTGCTTTTCTACCCTCACCAGAGCTCTGGTCATTTAAAACACAGAACAAACCAAGCCGTAACAGGAGGGGGGCAGCTCTGAGGTCTGCTAGGGAGCTTGCTGGTCTGATCTACCTGGGAAGGACTTTAAACACTACAGGGATGGGTGCTAAAGCAAACCTGACAATTGCTAGAGGTGCCTGAAGCAGGAACTCGGAGGCCTCTTTCTCAGGGCTCATTGGCATTTTTAGCTGGATCCTACACAGGCTGAGGCACGGGCGTCCCAGGTTACACACTGGGGTAGCCTCCCAAGCTCTGTGTGCACCTAGAGCTACTCACGGCAGAGGTGCCTGCAGGATCGGGGCCCCAAAGCTTACCTTAGAGTTAGGGCTGTTCCAGCTGCTGTCCCTGGCTTTTGCTTGCGTTCATCCTTCTGACGGCGCTGGCAAGACCCAGTCTGGCTTTGGAGCAGCGTTTTGATGGGCCTCCCCACGGCTCTATTCATGATCTGTATTGCCCAGGCGTGTATTACAGTCACAAACAGGGTGTCCACCCAGAGCACCCCACGGGAGGGCATCCAGCTAGCACTGTGCTGCGCCCGTCGAGCCGCGGGCTTCCATCCATTCCTCTCCCTCCCGGCTGCCCCGGGGGGTCAGAGGAGGGTGCAGCAGCAGCTCCCTGACTGTCCGGGGGAGGGGAGAAGAATAGCAGCAGCCTGGCAGGGCTGGGGGGCAGTGCACCCCCCAGTCTCCTAGCTGGACAGTTATGGACGGGCCTGCTGATTAAAGGTAAAACCTGGGGCGAGCCACAAAGGGTTAACAGATCCTGCCTGCTCCACAGCTGCTTCGGTGCGGTTGAAGGGGAAGAGGGGCCAGGGGAAACCTGGCGGAAAGCTGCCCCCCCAGCTTCAGGCTACTTGGAGCAGGGAAATCCTATGGGAATTCCTGAGCACACGGACGCTCCATTGTCTTCCGTCTGTCGCATGTACTCGAGCCAAAACCAGCCCCAAAGAAAGGCCTTAAAGCAGACCGCTGGCGCTGAATGCCCTTCCCTGGCCGGGGACGCTGCTTCCGAGGGAATCCCCTCAGCAGCTGGTTCCAGCTCCGAGACAGGAGGGGCTAGATCCCCTCCAAGGCTCCTGGCTATTTTTAATCCAGTCTAGTGCCTCCAGGAGCTAGCGGGGCCTGTCCTCTCGCTGCGCTCTGGGCGTGCCCGCGGTGGCAGTGAGTTCCACAAGCTGGAGGTGGAACATGCCAGGTGCTTTGGGCTCCCTCTGCATGAACTGTGCTCCGCCAAGAAGAGGGGGGCTTGGATTCCAGGGATCGCGGGTCCCACTCTTACCCCTTGCTGCACTTCCACACGTGGGCTGCCTTGTTCTGGCTCGACTCATTGTCCCGGGCGTGACCCTGTGTGCAGCTCTGGCCCAGTTCTGGGAGGGCCAGGCCACGGCCAGCAGGTAGTGCAGGGCCGGTCAACTGGCTCCTAGCCATGGTGAGAAGCGGGAGTGCTGAGCCACTGGCGAGGGCGCTGGCCTGCGAGGTGGCTGTGGGCCTGGAGCCTGCCGGTAACACTGGCCCGACCTGCGCGGTGCGGGAGGGGGGTACGCATGGTGGGAGTGAAGGGGCACCGGGCTGACAGGCACCATGCCTGTCCCAGAGACAGCAGCCAAAGGGCAGCACTGGAGGGGGAATTCCCTAGGCATGAAAACTCCCCCTCCGCAGTGGTGGGAACTGCGCCCGGAGGCACTTGTCCCCTGCCCCAGCAGCGCGATGGGCCTGCGTCTGAGCACCGTGAAAGGGAAACCAGACCCCCCACTCCCATGGGGGCGTCCAGCACTCCTGGCCCCTGCCCACAGCACCACCCCAGGGCAGGGTCCCCAACGCCACCCGCCTGTCCCTTTCATCATCAAGGGGGCATGTTTCTGCGCCTTCCCACCCAGTGACCGTCAATGCCCTGGGGACCCCTTGATGGGACAGAGAGATCTCAAGTCCACGTGTCCGGTGCCCGGCAGCAGGGGCTCTGTGATGCAACGGGAGGCTGGGGAGAGGCCGTGGTCCGAAGTGACTGCCCCCTGGCTGTAACACAAGGGCAGGAGCACATCAGCTTGTGGCCGACCCGCCTGGGGGCACAGCTGGGGCAGGGCACAAGCGGGTTTCTCTGGGCCCCTGCACAAAGCTGCACTGCTCCTGAGGAGCACACCCATGCCTGGGCCAGGCTGGTGTTTGTTCACGCAGGGAGGACGAGGGCCTGGTAGCCCTTCCTCCAGGCAGCATAGCCGGCTGAGTGTAGGGGCAGGTGGGCACCCCCTGAAGTGTGGGCAGCCCTCCTGTGAGCTGGGGATCAGCAGGGTCTCCCCATCAGCTCATTTGCCCATCTCTGCTCCCAGGTGCGACCAAGCGCTTGGACGGCCGCCTGGGTGCCGGAGCGTCCAGCGCCTGGAAGAAGCCCGGAGCTGGGACATCGCCTTCAGCCCCGCCTGGGATGCCAGCGGGTCACTGCAGATCTGGCGGCAGCTGCTGCCTGGGCCCCTCACTCCCCGTTTGGTGGGGGGGTGGTCACTGTCCTGAGACCTGCTCGCCCTCCCTGAAAGAACAGACGGGCTTGCATCGCGCCTCCCCCCACCCACCCGTCGCAGGGCCTCTCGGGCTGCCACCGACCTCCCAGCATGTGCAGGCTGCCTGCCCCGCCTGGACTGGGACCAGCAGTGGAAGGTCTCTGCTGTCAGCTCTCCAGCCAGGAAGAGCGCCCGCTTCCCCGGGTCTCAGTGCCTGGTCCTGACGCAGCTGTGCGCCGTGCCCTAGGGGGGCGCCTGGCTGGTGCTGTCCCAGCACTCTGGGCTTCAGCCGGCCCGCTAGAAAGCCACAGGGATCTGCGGCAGGGCCCTGCCCAGGGAAACACTTCCCAGAGCAGGGAATCGACGACTCGGGCACGGCTCCACAGCTGTCCGGTCGGAGCCCATCTCAGCTGGGCACGAGTTGTGGAAGCTGGAGGGGGAGACCAGCGAGTCTGAGTCTCCCACCAGCCGGCCTGCTCCCGCCCACAGACTGAGAGCGTCTGAAATCCCCAGCAACGGGGCTCCCGTCACTTCCTGTGGGAGACGGTTTCCTGACAGCCAGCCCGCCTGGCCCGGGCTTTCAGCCTGTCGGTCCCAGTGCACCTCAGTTCCTCCCCATGGGGGTCACGGCACCTCGGATGCGGGTGCTCCCTTCCCCCTTCAAATGTGCCTCCACTGCCCAGAGAACACAATGATGGACTCCTGGGTGCGCCTCGCCAGAGCCCACGGCGTCTCTTGGGTCAGCAGCGGCTGTACGTGGCGCCTGGCTCCATGCAGGGATGCGCTGGGTTCAGGGAGCACTGGTCTGTGCTGGGGGCAGGGGAGAGAGGGTTGCGGGGGGCAATGCAGGGGTGCTAGCACGTGAGTGGGCTGGCCTACTCTGCACTGCATCGGCTCTGCTGCCTGCCCCCGGCGGGCACGCATGAGCAGGGCCCAGCGCCCCTCTGAGGCACGTGGGGGTGGGCAGTAGGGGTGTCGGGGCCAACCCCAGCCACGAATGGAATGGAACGGAAGGTTGTAGGCTGGGGTGTCCCCGTCAGAGCTCAGCAGAGCTGGGAGCTTCCTGCCTGGTAGAGAGCCTGGCCATACAAGCTGTTCTTTACTCCCACGGGCCCCAGCGCGCTCTCTCCTGCAGCACCCAGCCCAGCCGCCCGCCAGAGCCATGCCCATTTCAGTAGCAGTCCTGGCAGGAGCACAAGCTGCCCAGCAGGACTTGGTGTTGCCCAGCTGGGCCGACGTGCACACGGAAGGGATCTCGCCAAGAGATGGGGCTGCCTGGTTAAGTCCTCGCCGTTTGCCAAACTTTCCTGCAGTGGTGCTGACTTTGAGCTTCCTTGTACAGAAACGACTCGACTCCACAGACGTCCTGCTGGCCACACCGGCCCCCGGGGGGAGAACAAGGAGCAAGATGTGTCTGTCAGCCTAGACAGGTACCGTGCGGGAGAGAGGAAGTCGTGTCCCTTCCCCTCAGCTCACTGCTCACATCAGGAAGCTGTCATCCCCCTCCGAGGAGCGAGGTTCCAAGGCCCAAAGTGCCACCTCAGTGCTGGAGGAGCTACGTTACCCCAGGCCCACGGGCGTGGGAGTTCATGGGGCCACCTACTCTCGTGCAGGCGATTCTTGTTGGCACTGGCCGATGGGCGAGTTCTGGGTCCTGAGGAGCAGCATTTCAGCAAGGCTCAAAGAACAAGGCCTGTGGCCAGTAGCCAAGCGAGGCACCGACTAGCAGCGTGCAGATCGGTCGGTAATTCAGTGTTTGACTGGCAGTGCTGCGAGAGCCCCGCTGGCAGCGCCGAGGTCTCAGTCTCAGCCTCTCGGTTCAGAAGCTGGAACTAGGCGGGGAGCCTCCTTGGAAGCAGAGGGCTGGAGACCAGCCCTGAACTCCCCGCATGGCCAGGCAGGGTTCGGGTCCAAGGTGCTTTGCTACGGAGCTTGGGTAAACTGCTAAGTTCTGGGCCAGATTCAAATTTTCCAGCTGCCCACTAAGCACGGCCCGACTCCACTGGGACCAGAGGGATTTGCGGGTGGAATCAAGGATAGGGGTGGGGTGGAAGGTGCAAATACGAGAGGGGGATAGAGCGGTGCTCGAGGGGGGCAGGAACCAGGAGGGATGCAGAAAGGGAGAGGTGCAGGGCCAGGAAGATGGGAAGCACCATTGGAGGCAAAAGGCTGGAGAGGGTTTGAAGAGGGTGGCATGAGCAGAGGGGTGCGAATGAAACCTCTGGCCTGATGCAGGGGGCTTGGGCCAGAAGCAGGAACCCTGCAGTCAAGGGAAGTGAGAACCAGAGGCGGGTTTGGGGGGGGGGCTGGCAGATGGTGAGATCACAGGCACTGCTGAGAAGGGGCGAACCTTGGGGGGGGACGTAAAGGAAGAGACCAGCTTCCCGAACCTGCCTACCCGCCCCCTAACTGCCAGTGGGGCTGGACCCGCGCTGCTCTGTGACATCTGAATGGCCGGCGTTCAGGGGATCCTAGGCCAGGCTGTGGGCTGGCGCCCTCTGCGAGGCGGACTCTGAAGCCCAGAGACAGCTTTTCCTCCTGCAGGACGGGTTTCGTTTCTGCCCAAAGACCTGCTGGGTTTCCCGCCCCGTCGGGACGTGCAGTCGTCACGTCACCTTGAAGGCAGCCTCTGTGGTGTGACTGGCCTGTCTGCGGCCGAGCAATGGGGAAGTGCCCTGAGGAACCACGTCGGAGACACCTAGCCCCGCGCCTGGCCGCTGCTTGAGGTCGCTGCACAGGCGGCACTTTCCCACACAGCCTGTTCCTCTCCTCTGGCTGTGACGCGAGTGCTGCTTTGCCTGGGCTTGCTAGTAACGGAGCTACAGCGGGACTCCCGCCTCTGGCCGGGTGCTGGGTCAGCCCAAGGCAGCCCCCCGCACCTGGCACTGGGGAGCGAGAGCCCTGCTGGCAGCTTCCTTGCTCCCGCGGCTGGTGCCACTGCCAGCTCTCTTGCATCTTTGCCTTGGGCTGCGGCTGCTGAATGGCTGGCAGAACAGCAGGGCCGGGGCCAGGCGGGTGACAGCAGGAGGCTTGGAGGCTGGGGAAATGCAAGAGCTTCCTGTGCTGAGCCGCAGCCTGGAGGGGGGCAGCGCCTGCGGGGATGAGCCCAGGCGAGGATGACTATGCTGGGCACGTGGCGCTCTGCGAGGCACGCCTAGGGCACAGGTGGCCGAGGCAGGCCTGGGGCCGCCATGAGGGGCTGGGGCTGAGGAGGCTTCGATGGGCTGCAGAAGTGGGTGAGTGAGCTCGGCCGTTTGCACCTTGCTTGCGGTGAGCATCTGGTCCTCGCAGGGCTCAGAGGCAGGGTCTCCAGTAAGAGGCAGCTGACCCCTCGCCCCTCCCCAGCGCATAGGGTGAGGCAGCCCCTAGGTCTGGCAGAGGTGGGGACCAGAGCAGCCAGGAGCCGGCTGGGAGCTTGGATCTTGCACCCTATTAGGGCCAAAGGTCCCATGGATCCTAGGGATGGGACTGTGGCCCACAGAATCCCCCCAATTTCCCTGTGGCCGGAAGCAGCTTCTGTCTCTTTGCTCCCACACAGCCCCGGAAAGCAGCTGCTCCCCGCACTCCGAGCTGAACCATGGCCATGGGGGAGGAGGGAACCTGCATTTCCACCCCCCCATGTTGCCTGAGGAAGCCCCTACGACTTGAGCGCGGTGACCGGGACTTGTCTACACGTGGAACTCTTCAGCATAGCCATTCCGGAATCGCTTCGCGTGCGCATGCCACGCCTGCCGACGGGGGGCAACGAGGGGCAGGGGCACTCGCCCCAGGCCTGGCCGTTCAAAGGGCCCGAGGGTTCCCGACCACTCTACTATGGCAGCAGAGGCGGCCTGACCCCCAGGCCTGTTAAATCACACGCTCTGGGTGGTGCTGAGGGCTGGCTGGAGTGTGGAAACAGTCTCCCGTCCCCCCTCCCAGGGCCCGTGCAGGCTGTCAGCTCCCTGGCAGATGCGTATTGCAGAACAAGAGAGCGCCTTCTTCCTTCTCCAAGTGGCGCGACACTGAGCCAGAAAAGACACTTATTCTGGACTAAGCCTCTACACATGGAATTACTTAGGAACGGTTATCCCTGTGTCCCTTGGATGGACGCAGGAACAGACGCATAAACCCCTTCGGTGGACCAACCACAAGACGCCCACACTCCCAGTGTGGGTCAGACTAGCACAGACCAAGCCAATGACTCTTTGTGGAGGGTAACCATTCCAGGAGCCATTTCTTCCATTCCTGGCTCTCCTTTTCTGATGTATCAACTGCTATCCTTTGGAGAGTTTGTGCGTCTGCCAGCCTGCGTGATGCGTAAGAAAGCCCATCATCCGTCTGTCTGAGTCTGTTTGGTCAAGAACTCCCCCTAAACAGTAAGTGCTAGGGCCACCACAAGCGGCAGCTTCCTCGTATTATAACGTAAAGCAAGGGCAGGGTTTGGCTGTGCCAGGCCAATAGGATGTGCCTGGACTCGGATTGTTTCTCAAAGGGAAAGGGAGGACTGTGTTAGCAGGGACAGCTATACTCACACGTGACCACCAGGGGGCAGCAAGCAAGGGGACGCTTATACCTAGAATGACTACAGGGGGCAGAAAGTGCCCCAGCCCCAGGTAGCAGCCGATGGCTGGCAACATGGCCCCTGCCACCCCAGCCTGCCCTGGGGAGTAGCTGCTGGCCAGCTAGCATGGCCCCCGCTAGCCTGGGTTAGCCCCAGGGAGAAGCAGGTGAGCAGGCTGTGTGCCCTGAGGCCACCTCTCTCACACACCTCCCAACCCCCCCACCCTGGCTCCTGCACCCCAACCCCCTGCCCTGAGCTCCTCCTCACCCCCCAACCTGACTCCTTCAGCCCCCTGCTCCACAGCCCCCTGTCCTGAAAGGCCCAAGCAATGCCAGGTAAGTCTTCTCCTTACTATACACATTTTCTTTACACATTCCAAATGGCAAGAGCTGGCCAGTTTCAACTGAACAGGCCACTCCCATATATCATTTATGGAAAGTAACAATATTTGGGTGGGAGGGTACCTCCTCGTCTCTGTTCTCCCTGCCTGGCTTGCAGGGTGTTTGGGACTCTGTCAAATGTGTTTCAAACAAGTTACAGGAAATGCACCACAGCCAGTGTCTCCCCTGCTACGGCACTGTTGCCCTACTGACTGCTGAGCAAAGAATGGGCCTTGCCGAGAAGCCTTTCGTGTGTCTACCTGGGTGTGACTGTGACCCTGGCTAGAGGTCAGTGGTGACACAATGTGGCCAGCCCGCAGGAGATGAGCGAGTGCTCTCAGTCCACGTCCCAGGGAACACCTGTCCACGTTTTCAAACCCGTCTGCCTCCGTGGCAAGCGGGAGGTAAGAATTCAGGATTTCAGCCGGAGAATCATCGAATTGTAGGGCTGGAAGGGACCTCAGGAGTTCAAGGCCGGCCACCTGAGCTGAGGCAGACCATGGAACTTCCTTTGTCCCTGACGGGGGGGTCCAGGCCCGGGGCAATGGATTCTTCCTAAAAGTGGGGTCCCCATGACACACCGCCACTCCATGGCCCTCCCTCCGACCTGCCTCTTTCCCCAAGACCCTGCCCCCCCAGCCAAGATGGAATCATGACAGTGGGGCCCAAGAGCAGCCTCCAGCCTGTGTCCTTGCTCTCCAGATCCCTCCCTAGGGCAGATGGTGGGGTGGCAGCCTCATATTTGGCTGTGTGGATCTTACCTTGACCTGGCTCCAGCTTCTCGCCATGATAAGAGCCACCGGGAGCAATGGGGAGCCGTGGACCCTCCCCCTGCCGTGGATGGGCGATCCAGGGGCGTGTGGAAACATGGGCTGGGGGTGTGTGTCTGTGGCTACCTTACAGCTGCTCAGGCTTCCTGGACTACCGTTACCCATGCCAAGTTCTGTCTGGGACACAGGGCCTGGAGGTGGGTAAGGAAGGGTGGGGCTCCGGCACATGGTAAAAAGTGGGAGGGCAGTGGCCTTTGGGCCCCCTCTGTGCCGACATCCATGGTCCAACCTCCAGTGACAGGGATTTCACAATCTCTCTTGGCTCCCTGTTCCAGAGCATAACCATCCGCACAGAAAGACAGGCTTCCTCTCAAGCACAAGTCTCTCTTGCTGCAGACTAAGCCCGTTCCTGCGTTCCCCACCTTCAGAGGACATGGAGAATACTTGATCCTTGTCCTCTTCATGACCTGAAGACTTATCAGGTCCCCCCCTCAGTTGTCTTCTCTTAACACTAACCCTGACAGAAAGAGCAACAAGAAAGCATCCCTAGACAAACTGGAGGATTGAGACAAATGAAATCTGATGAGGTTCAACAAGGACAAGTGCAGAGTCCTGCACTTGGGACAGAAGAATCCCAAGCATTGGTACAGGCTGGGGACCAAATGGCGAAGTAGCAGTTCAGCAGAAAAGGACCTGGGGATTGCCAAGGATGAGAGAAGCTGGCTATGAGTCAATGGAAAGCTAACAGCATATTGGGGTGCATTAGGAGAAACATTGCCAGCAAATCTAGAGAAGTGATTATTCCCCTTTATTCAGCACTGGTGAGGCCACATCTGAAATATTGTGTCCAGTTCTGGGCCCCCCCACTATCGAAAGGATGTGGACGCATTGGAGAGGGTCCAGCGGAGGGCAACCAAAATGATGAGGGGGCTGGAGCACATGACCTACGAGGACAGGCTGAGGAATCTGGGCTTACTTAGTCTGCAGAAGAAAAAAGTGAGGGGGGAATTGGTAGCAGCTTTCAACTACCTGAAGGGGGGTTCCAGAGAGGCTGTTCTCAGTGGTGGCAGCTGACAGAACGAGGAGCAATGGGTTCAAGTTGCAGTGGGGGAGGTCTAGGTTGAGGTTGGTCCTGCTTTGGGCAGGGGTCTGGACTCGATGATTCCTGAGGTCTCGTCCAGCCCTGGGGTTCTATGCTTCTATGAAAGCATTTTACACTTCTTTGAAAAGCAAGAGAAGGCCCAAGAGCAGGGCAGTCCCGTTACTCAATAAGAAGAAAAAGACACCAACAGAAAACGCACCAGTGGCCAAAGTGTGTTAATGACTCGTTGGTTTCTGTTTTCACCCAAAACTTTAGCAGTGACTAGATAACGAGCACAGCAAACATCAGCATAAAGGGGGCAGCATGTGAGGCCAAAATAGGAAAAGAGCAAGTTAGGAATTTACTTAGACAAGCTGGATGACCTCAAATGGGCAGGGCCAAGTGAACTTCTTAACATGCGCAAGGAACTGGCTGAAGAAATCTGAGTCATTAGCAATTATCTTTGAGAACTGGAGGAGGACGGGAGAGATCTGAGGGGACTGAAAAGGAACAAATATAGTATCCAGCTCTAAAAAGCGGACTAAGGACAACCCAGGGAAATACAGATCAACCAACCTAACTTCTGTGCCTGGAAAGATAATAGAGCAAATAGTCAGCCTGTAAGCACCTTGAAGGAAATACGGTGATAAGTAACAGTAAATATCGGCTTGCCAAGAAAAACTTGTCAAACCCGCCTAGTACCCTCCTTTGGCAGGGTAACACGCATCGTGGAAAGAGGGAAAGCAGTAGATGTGCTATCCCTTGACTTCAGTAAGGCTTCTGGTCCTGCATCATGTGACCCTGTCAAACTAGGGAAAGATTGCCTTGATGAAAGTTGGAAAAGCACACTCAGTGCACAAATGGCTCACAAGCAATCCGGGAGGGCAGAGTCAGTGGGGTTGTGCATGGACCTAGCCTGAGTCCGGTTCAGTATCTTCCCAAATGAGGAGATCATGGCTTTTAGAGAATACACCTCTTTGTGAGGGAATACCAAGATAGGAGGGTCGCAAGGGCTAATCTCAGAATTTAAAATGATCTTGACAGACTAGAGAAGAGTCTGAAATAAGCAGGCAGAAATTCAGTAAGGACAAGTGCAGAGTGCTACGCTTAGGAGGGCATAGTCAGTTGCACACATAGGCTGTGTCTAGATTGGCATGATTTCGCGCAAATACTTTTAACGGAAAAGTTTTTCCATTAAAAGTATTTGCACAAGGGAGCGTCTACACTGGCATGTGCTTTTGCGCAAAAGCATCCGTGCCAGTGTAGACGCTGTCTTGCGCAAGAAAGCGCCGATGGCCATTTTAGCCATTGGGCTTTCTTGTGCAAGAAATTAACGCTGCCTGTCTACACTGGCCTCTTGCGCAAGAATACTTGCTGCCTAGTGACACCTCACTGTTAGGCCTGCGAGAGGGGACGGCTGGACTTGGGGCCTGTGACTTGCCCTGGGCCCATCCCTTCATACCGGGGGCGGGCGTAAACAGTCACCAGTCCCTGTGGCGCATCCCCTGCCAAGTAGCCGAGCGCGCTGCGGTGCACAAGGGGCGGGCTGTGGCTGAGGGGTGTGCGCCAGAGAGAGTGCCCAGCCCTGGCCGCACTGGCACAGCAGGGAGGCTGTGATGGGCAGGACAGTGCTGCCTGCGCGCTGCGCCTGGCTCCTCCCCAGCGCTCCCCGCAAACGCTCCTCGCGCCCTGCTCAAGCCACGGCCCCGGGCCCCCTTAAGGGGCGGGGTTCTCGCGCCCCGCCCCGCTCCGCCCCGCTCCGCTTCCCTACAAGGCTGCGGCCGGCGGCCTCCCCCCACCCTGGCTGCAGCGCGGCAGGCGGCGGCTGGCGGCGCCGGGCAGCGGCGCCTTCTGCGGCCGAGCAGCCCCGGCGCGGCGGGTTCGTGCCCGCGGCTCCTGCCAGGTGAGACCCCGCGCAGGGCGCCCCCGGCACCAGGCTGCGGCTGCGGCGCCCGGAGGCGGGACCTGCCTGCCCGGGCAGCCCGGCACCGCAACGCCCCGGGCTGGAGCCGGGCGGTGGGAAATGGCACCGCGGGTCCGCACGGGCTGGGCTCCAGGGTCTCCCCGTTCCGTGTCTCGGCTGCTGGGTCGCAAAGCGGGGGGCAGAGGGGGCCGTGGCGCCAGCCCACCCCGGGCACTGCAGGGCCTGGCCCCTTCGCCCGGGCGTGGGGTCTGGCGGTGGAGCGGCGCACCCTGGCTCCCCCGGCCCGCGCTCCTGGGTTCTCTCGGGGCAGCTGACCGATTTCCACGTGCACTTCTCCAGCAGGGAAACTGAGGAAGGCGCTGAGCTGGCCCCCTGGCCCCCCAATCGCTGCAGGCTCTGGGGCCCGGGAGCGGGTGAATCCGGCGGCCGGGGATGGAGGTGCTGCGCCGTTCCTCGGTCTTCGCTGCGGAGGTGATGGAGGTGTTTGACCGGTCGCCCACCGACAAGGAGCTGGTGTCCCAGGCCAAGGTGCTCTGCAGAGACTACATCCATTCCCGGCTGCTCCGGGCCAGCCTGGGCTGGAGCAAAGCAGAGCACAACGCACCCACCCCTGGTGGCAGGCTGGCTGAGGTGTCCAGCGTGCTTCTGCAGCTAGGTAAGCAGCAGGGGGCTTCTGAGTAGCTCATGGGCCGGCACAAGGCAGGGAGTGCTGGGTGCCAAGAGGGTGCCCTGAACGGGCATGGCCAAGACCTTATTTGCTTAAGGAATGAGGCGGCATTCTCTGCAGACGGGGTCCCATTTTGCCTCCCGCTGGATCGAGTGTCTGGAGAGCTGTTTCCTGGGCCTCTCTGGGGACACACGAGCTTGTTGCTGCACCAGTTAAAGCTTGACAAGAGTTTTGCCCCTGACTTCAGCGGGGGCAGGATCAAGCCCATTGTCTCTGTTCCCGGCATTCCCGTTTGCATTCAGCAGCTTCGCGACAGGCCAGTGCCAGACTGTGGTCTGATCCCGGTACCTGCCCGTGGGAAATCTGGGCCCTGGGTCAGGGGTGTCCGAGCTGTAGGGAACTTTGCTTGGCCTGTGTGCAGGAGGGAGTCCTGTCCTGGCTGCATTTCAGTAACGAAGTGTGACCGTCAGCCCCCGACTGTCCACCAGCTTTTTCCCCAGTCGCTCCCTCGGGCAGGGAGTGGGCCTTTGCTGTGGGCTTTGTTCCCACCCTACTAAGGTTGAGCCTTTGTTGTCTGAAAGTCACATGGGAGACACACTCCTCGTGACCCCGTGGAAGGCCATAGTCAGAGGGGCAGGTTAGCGGGTCCTTACTAGACCCACTACAGAACCCCAAGAGATCACACTCTGCAGTGTCAATCTCCACTCTCCCAGTAATGTAGGGAAAGCCCTCACATGGGCTGAGGATGTAGACCAGTGTTTCCCAATTGGTGCTCCGGGGAACCCTGGGGATCCGCGAAGCGAAAGCAAGGGTTCCGCGAAGAGCCGGCACTCCCCCACCCCCTGTTAAAGAGACAGAGCCATGGCGAGGGCTTTTTTTTGCCTCTTTTTTTTTTTTTTTTTTAAGGCAACTCTAGGGGTTCCGTGGCCAAATAAAATTGGGAAATACTGATGTAGACCAATATTTCCCCCAGTTTCTCTCTGATGCAAATCCCTCAACTCTCTTCCATCTCTGTGCAATTTGTTGCATTCATGTGCAGAATAATATTGCTATGTGCACTGAGGCATGTGCACCACCAGTAGAAACAAACACCTAAGTGTGGCGCTCTGCTAATCAGCTGGGCAGCATTTGGACCTTGCCTGGGTGGCTGCACAAGCAAACAACTTACAAGGAACGCTGTCTCTCTCCCTCTTCCCTTCCTGTTGACTATTGTCTTTGGTCTTTGTTTTACAGGCGGAGGTTTCCTCTCGGATGAATTTTTTACCCTTTTCTAGTGTTTCATTTATTTTGTATCTCCAAGTTCCTCTCTCCCTGGTGTATGCTTCTCTCCTGTTTTGGCTTTTCCTCTCTTCTGCCGTCAGTCTTGTCTTTCCTTGTCCTTCCATTCCCTTTCACCTTTTTGGTCTTCTCTTCTTCCCCCATCTGCTCGGGTGGGTCGAATGGGCGCTTTGTAGAGTGTTTTGTAGGGCGAGCAGATGGCAGACGGAATTTGAAGGTGTCTCCTTGACGACTGTCCTGTTACTGTGCTTATGTTCAGATGGAAGGGTTTGGCGGATAGTCCTCAGAACTTGGCTTCTCCGCTTGGAATGGAGCCGCAGAGCGAGGATGCCAGGGGAATCCTCCTCCGCGTTAAGCTGTGCATTCGCTTCCTGCTCACTTGTTCAGACACACTGCTGCCCACACGGCCTTTTGCTCACCTTTCCTCTTCCTGCTGTAACTAGCCAACTGCAGCACAAGGGGGTAAACTCCTGGGCTGCGTCTAGACTGGCAGGTTTTTCCGCAAAAGCAGGAAAAACTTGCCAGCTGTCTACACTGGCCTTTTGAATTTCCGCAAGAACAGTGACGATCTCATGTAAGATTGTCAGTGTTCTTGCGGAAATGCTATGCTGCTCCCGTTCGGGCAAAAGCCCTCTTGTGCAAAAGCATTTGCGCAAGAGGGCCAGTGTAGACAACGCGGTATTGTTTTGCGCAAAAAAGCCCAGATGGTGAAAATGGCGATCGGGGCTTTCTTGCGCAAAACCGCGTCTAGATTGGCACGGACGCTTTTCTGCAAAAAGTGCTTTTGGGGAAAAGCGTCCGTGCCAATCTAGATGCTCTTTTCCGCAAATGCTTTTAACGGAAAAACTTTTCCGTTAAAAGCATTTGCGGAAAATCCTGCCAGTCTAGACGTAGCCCTGCTGTCCCCAGGCACGTGGCAGGAGCCTGAGCCCCAACCTGGTCCAGCCAGCCAGGCTAGCTGTGCCCTGCCGGTGGGTGCTGGAGTGAGGGAGCAGAGTGTCCCTAGCGCGGGGAGCCGGCGAGCAAGCACGATGCGCTGCTGAGTAGGCCCGGTGAGCAGGCCCACTGCCGGGGGCGCGTGAAGGGAGTGGTTGCCCTGGGGCGTGGCAATTCAAAGGGGCAAAAAGCTCCTGGCCACCGCTGCTGTCATTGACGCCCAGTGCCCCAGGCCCTTTAAATCCCCACTGGAGTGCTGAGGGTGGGCTGCCCCGGCCCCATCCCTTCCCGGAGCACCGTGCCGCCCCGCTCCTGGCCCAGGGGCCCGCAGGAAGCTGGCAGCCCCCTGCCAGTGAGCTCACGGTGGTCCCCAGGAACCGAAGCGCTGCAGCTGGCAGTGGCTCCTGCTGGCGCTTTCGGTGGCGCGGGCTGAGACGCGGTGCTCGCTAAGGAGCTGCTGCCACCCTCGCCCACGAGCGGCGGGGGGAGGGGGTCTGTGAAAACGGCTCCTTTAAGGAAACTTTGCTTCACGGGGATGACGTCTCCTCTCACGGGTGGTGGCAAGGCTGTGCCAAAGGGGGCTGGACAGCCCAGCAGCTGGTCAGGGGAGCGGCGAACTCGCATCCCCACTCGGTAACTAGAGCGGAGGACTGTGTCCTTTCCCGGCACTGCCCACGGCTCCCTCAGTCAGTCACGGGCCTGCCTAGCTGAGACGGCTGTACTGCCTACCTTGTAGGGCTGTAGCGAGGCTCATCTAGTCCACGCCGTAAAGCGTTTTGAAAATGTCAGAGAAGAGGTGCAACGCAGGAGAGGCTGGGAGGCCACAGGCCACGTGGTAGCAGTTCAGTGCCCGAGGGATCCGTGGCCTCGTTCCATTACGTGGGGCACTAGGCCCCTGTCCCAGACAGTCCAGCACAGGGCAGGCTGCGTGTGTGTTCACTGACAAAGGGGGAGTAGCCGAAGCGCAGGGACCCTCAGCTCTGCGGCTGTGTCGCTACATTGATTGAACCCCGGGTGACAGTGCTGTTCTTACTCTGGCAAGTGACACAAACCACATGCAGCTCAGCTGGTGCGTCCACGCTGTCTGGCACCCGTTTAAAATGGCCCGGTCCCACGCTCGCTAGAGCCAAGGGGCCGGCCAAGTCGCTGCTCTCCGGGGACGAAAAGCTGACAAGTCGCTTTCACTGCTGCGGTCACAAGGCTCCTTACACATAATCCCAGCGGAGTGCGGAGGCAGAAGGCTCCCGCCTGCTCTCAGAAGCAGCTGGCCTAGGGGGTAGGAGCTGGCAGGGCAGTAAGGAGACCAGGGTAACATCCCCAGCTGACGGACCTTGGGGGATCTCTTCCCCTCTGTCCCTTTGTTTTCCTTGTCTGCATATTTAGCGCCTCAGTCTAGTTAGCAGACTGTTGCTGCGTGTGGTGTATAGCACCGGGCACTGCCTGTAGGCCTCCAGGGGACCAGCAGCGCAGAATAACAGCGTTCCCATCTGCCTGCCCCAGGCCACGTTCAGCTGGCCCGGGGGGCTCTGCCTTGGTCCCTCATGTTCGGAGGGGGAGGCCGAGTAACCCCGGGACAGGGAGCAGCTCTCCTGGAACATTCCCTCTTATCAGCCTCAGCCACGCAGTGCGGGGTTTCCTTTGCTAGTCAGCGTGTGGAACAATGGCCCGCCGAGGGCTGGCACTGGGAAGCTGGGGGTTGCCTGCTTCGCTATCTGAGCACTGATGTCAGAGCTTGGGAAATGGGGGGAGGGTTGGCGGCACGGCCGGAGTCCGTCCTTTGGTCAGAGAATCCTGCCTCCTCCCTGCCGCCTATGCTGATCTCCCCCCCCCCCCCCCCACTTGTGCAGGTCCCGGCAGCAGTGAAGACCTGGCAGCCTGGGCAAGCGCCCAGGGGCCTGCTCCACTGGCTACTGAGCCACGCCGAGGCCTGGGCCACCACATCCGCCCTGCTCTCCTCAGCCAGGCTGGCCGGGTTACAGGCCCGGGCAGAGACCTGCATGTTGGGGGGGGGGGGGCTAGCAGGGTCCCGCAGCACAATCCATCGGCACGTCTGCTGGTGGCCTTCGTGGCAGTGCCAGCCCCGGGCGCCGCCCTGGAGAACTCCCTGGAGGCCTGAGTGTGTCAGCCGGGCCGGTGCAAAGCGCACAGGGCTCCCCACGGCCCTCGGTGCCCACCGCCGTGTGCCAGAGCGGAACTCTCTTCGCTCCGCCTGCTGAGCGCCGCCCAGCCCCAGCCCCAGGCGTCAGGAAGGGCAGAAGAGGCTGTGCCGGGGAGCTAAAAGGCGTCTGCGCCTCAGGGCTCCTTTTGCACCTGCTGGGGAGAAGAAACCCCCGTCTGTGGCCAGGCCTGGCAGGGAGCGGAGGGACCAGGGCTGAGCAGAGCCAGACCCATCCAACTCCCCCTGCCGCAGGGCTGCGGTTCTGCCGGGAAGCAGGTGCGTGCTGCTCCCCTGGGCGCCAGCAGCACAGGGGAGCCCCGCCACATGCCGCACTGGGGCCGTGCGTGGGAGGCAGCAGAGGCTCCGGGGGAGGGGGGCTGCCCTGGCTATTCCCCAGCTAGGCCAGGCTCACAGGCACCTGTGCCAATGGCCAAGTGGCCCAGAACCGGGGGTGCTGCTGCCAGCCGCCCCTGCATGGCCCCCGCACTGGAGTGGGGATGGGAGCGTCGCCTGGCGGGTGGGGGCTGGGCTGGCAGGGGAGGGGAGGCAGTGTCCGTGCTGGCCGCGTGCTGACTCTGTGCCGGTTCCAGGGGACGAGCTGGAGTACATCCGCCCCAACGTCTATCGCAACGTCGCCCGCCAGCTGAACATCGCGCTGCACTCCGAGAGCGTGGTGACTGACGCCTTCCTGGCGGTGGCCGCCCAGATCTTCGCAGCAGGTACCGAGCCCGTCTGGGCTGGCTTTGAGCGCGGCGCTGCGGGCCTGCATGGAGCTGGGCTCTGTCTTCGGCATGGCCCTGGCTGGGCCCTTCCCGCTCGCATCCCAGAGGCTCTTCCCCTCCTCCCAGGAGGAGCCCCGTGGCCTCGTACCGGAGTCACTCTGCTTCCCTGCCTGGCGCCACACGACCGGCCCGTGCGCAGGCTGGCCGGGAAAGGAGACGGGTGCTGGACAGAGGGGGCAAATGGCTGAGTCTGGGGGTGGCCCAAGGAGCACCTGCCCGGCCGTGGCAGAGCCCCGTGTGCCCGGCTGTTTGCAGGGTTCACTTGGCTGCAGCAGCGGGTGGTGGCTCGGCAGTCCCGCCCCGGGGCGCTGACCCAGACGAGGCTGACTCTGCCGTGGCAGCTGGGGCTGCGCGCACACGACCGCTGTGCGAAGGGGGGAGGAGAGAACGGTGGGTGCTCCGTCTGCGTAGGGGGAGCAAACGGGGCTCTTGCCCTGGGGTTGGGGGCTCCCGGATGCTGATGCTGCTTCTGTGGCGGCGGCGGAGCCATGAGCCCGTTAATTGCAGCCGGACTCCGGGTGGCTCTCCGGGCTGGGGGCAGCACAGAGGGCAGGCTGCCCTGGCCCCGCCCCCTCTGCCTGAGGCTCCGCCCCTTCCCAGAGTGCAGCGCCAGCCCCTCCCACGCAGGTCCCTGCTCGTGACTCGGTGACGCTGAGCGATCTTAGCACCCCAGCCCGGTGGCCGGGGAGAACCTGGGGTGGCTTTGGAAATGTTTCTAGGAGCTTGAATAGGGGCCCAGCTGAGCCCTGACGGCTCCTAAGGCCAGCGACTGGTAAAAGGAGCCCGGGCGGTTTCTTTGCATGTTCCGCTAAGCCCAGGATTTCCGAACCAGGGGCCTGGCTCTTGGCTCCTGAGACAGGCCTGCCAGGCTGCTCCCCCGGCTTCTGAGACCAAGGCCTGGTCCCAGGGTTCCCTAAGCCTTGCACCTCCCCCACCGTGCGCCCACCACCGCGTTGCTGCTTCCTGTGCCACTGGGGCAGCTGAGGCGCTCCCGGACGCCCCCGCCAAGCACCCATGAGCAGACCGGCAGCGCTAGCCGTGCAGCGAGTGACACTCCTCTCGGCTAGTCACAGGCATTTCTGGCGGGGGGGGGGGATTGTGCAGAATCTCCCATTCCGGGATCCACGCTGCAAACTGCAAGTCTGCCCCAATGCAGCAAAGCACAGGGCTGCGCCTGAGGCGGCCGGACGTGCCGTGGTCTGGAATGCAGGGGGGAGACGACAGATCTGACCCTGTCTGAGTCCTCGGAGCCAACCGCTCTCGGCTCAGTGCTGGGAACAGACTGGTCCAAACTCTGCTACTTAGCATTCAGCTTCTTCCTTAAATCGCCCAGGTCTGGCCGGAGGAGCTGCTTAGCTGCCCCCCCAGACCTGTCTGCTAGGCGGTTTCTCTTGCCCTTTATCCCATCTCCTCTCCTACGCCACTCTTACCCCCCCCAGCGCACCCCGGCTCCCCACCCCTAGGCAAAGCAATGACTTGCCCCATGTCAGTCTCAGCGAGACAAGCCCAGCGCTACCTTTGCTTTCTGGGACCTACTGGCGAGAGACAGGCTTTCGAGCTCATACCGAGAACTTGGGCGCTTGTGTCTGTACGGGGGGGGGGCTCAGGTTTTGCAAAGAGCTGCCGAGTCTGGGCACGAACGGCTGCAGCAGCAGATCCCACGAGCAGCCAGGGTGAAAGGAGAGAGACTTCCTTAGGGTACCCTCCTGTTAGCGTGGCGTGAAGAATTGCAGCCTATGGAGAGCTGGCCCCCTAAAAGCAGCTGGGTGCGGAAGTTCAAGCAAGGAAAAAGGGTGAAAACCTTCATAAACAGGCCTGTGGCCTCGGCAGCCCGCAGGCGTTGAGCATGGCACGTTATCTGAGCTGCGCCCTGGCAAACACACCCCGTGTGCCAGCCAGGCTCTCTGCTCCAGCCCGGCTTCTGTGCTGAACGTGGGGGGCTCAGCTCATCTGGCGCAGCAGGAGACTTGCCCTTGATTTCAGGGCGTTAGCGTCAGGCCCAGGCTCGCTGGAGCCAGCCAAAGAAATCCCCAAAGGAAGGGCTTTTCCATGGGAACCTGAAAGACTCGAGAGTCACTGTGGGGATGGCCCCAGGACACAGGCCTTTTCCTCTCCGAAGGAGTCAGTCTTGCCCTCACTCATTCCCTTGTCCCGCGTGGCTCTGGGGTGGCCCCTGCTGCAGTGGAGCACAGCCACGCCCTTCTCGTGGGCAGGCAGTGCGAAGTGCTTGTCGCTTTGCTGTCTCCTCTTGCAGACCTCAGGAAACCCAGCCGCCAGCCAGCCACCCTTGCGCACTTATGTGCCGCTGTCCCTCTAGGTGAGCAGAGCTCCTCGGAGGGGGCTGTGGTGTGCCGGGGGTGCCCCTCTGGCTGCCGAAACGTGGCTGCTTGTAGAGCGGAATTGCGAGTCCTGCTCTGAGCTTTATTGAAATAGGCCAAGGACGCCTGTGTGGAGTGAGCCCACACTGCCAGACCCGACTGTCAGCTGGCCTCCCTTGCTCTCTCCAGGGAAGATGGCCCCAAGCAACCCTTCCTCCATCCCCCCCCCCCCCCCCCCCCCCCCCCCCCCCCCCCCCCGGGGCCTGGCTAGCCAGTATTTACATACCTCCAGCTCCACGGCTGGCTGCAAGGCTGCTACTTAAAATAAATAAAACCGTCTCATTCCAGGCAGCTTTTCATGTCTTCTGCGGCCTTGGGGAGGGGAGGCCTAGTCCCAGTCCCAGTCCCTAGGGCGGCTGTGCGCAGGGCTGGCTGTGGTTCTAGGCCTCTCCTCTGGCCAGGTTTTCCACTTCCCGCGGTGGGAGGTTCTGGCCTCGCTTTGATAGCACGTGTAGAGGAGCAGGGCGGTTCCGGCGGCGTGGATGGGGCCACGGGCAGTGTGTGAGCTGCGGGGCCAGCGCGTCTGGCTAGAGACAGGCACCGTGTCTGCTGAGCAGGGCCAGACGCTCGCCCAGCTCTCGTGGTCGGGATGGCATGACGGGGCCTGGTGGGGTCACGGTGGCTTTAGCATCGCGAGCCAGGGGAGGGGGCCGGCAGTCTGTGCCCTGCTGTATGGAGCATGGACCCTGTGAAAGTGGGGAACAGGGACTTCTGTGAGCGCTGCCCCGTGCCAGCCTGAAGTAACTGTGCCAGGCTGTGGCATGGGGCTGCCTGGGAGGGTGGAGGGGCAGTTGCTCAGGTGCCCACTGCCGACCCCACACTTGCCGCCTGGCTGCAACATGGTCTGCATGCACCAGCAGCGCTTCTGACCCCAGATGTCATGAATGGGGGGCCCTGAAGAATTCTGACGGGCCTATTAGATGGCTGGGGAGTAGCATCTCCTTCAGGGCACAGACACCTGTGCACCCACTGGCTGTGGCTCTTCTGTTGTGTGGTCTTCGTAGCCCCCCCACTCCCCCGTGGCTCTCTCAGTGATGCATCAGGCAGCTGAGCATGCCACTGGGGTGCGGGGCGCACACCCTGCTGGGGCTCTCCTGGCTACTCTAATAACAAACATGGATCAAATGGCTGCCACTCTGGGACATGATCCTGCCTTCTGCTCCCAGAGAAGCAGGGTTGGTGGGGGGACTTGAACTGCAGCCGGGTTAGTATCACCAGGACTCCCAGCCGAGAGCTCTCTGGAGCTCTCAGGACGAGCCAACAGCCTCTCGTCAGACACATGCAGAGAGGAATTCTGTTTCACATGTTCCAGCAGTGTGAAGAGGGGCCTGTTTTCACGCCCAGGCTTCACGCTCCACAGAACCCCCTGTGGATCTCTTTGGCCACAGGGTAGAATTATCCCGGGACTCCGTTGAAATTCACGCACGGTGCAATGCGGGGAGGACACGCGGAGGCGAGAAGAGGCACGCCAATGTACCAAGCCTGCTGAGTCTGGCCCTAGTGCACCAGCATCTCGGGTTGGTGGCTTTGGAAGGCTCTGAAGGCGGAAACACTGCACCGGCCAGTGCGTGTGTCTGAACTGAGCACATCCAGTTCCTTGTCCTTGGTGCGTCTCCTTTCCACACCTGAAATACGCTGAATAAGATGGTTCCTTGCCCCTTTGGGGGGCTTCTCGGCAAGGTCTGGCACTGCCTGTGGGCTCTGCCTGCTGCATGGAGGGGCTCTGGAGCTGTAAGATGGCGCGCTGCCTGCTCGTTACCCACTGGCCACAACCCCAAAGCAGCGGGGAGGTGTCCCTCCTGCACGCAGGGCTGCACAGCGCCGCTGTGCCGAACCGCATCTCTTGCCGGGACGGGCAACCCTCACCTTCCGGGTCAGGGTTCCCCTCCCGCCCTGCCCGGGCTGTCTGATCTCTGGCTGGGGCTGTCCGGCGGGGGCGGGGGTTGTGCCCAGTGCTGAGCGGATGGCTGCGGGGCGCTTATCAGCCGTGCTGACAGGCCAGGAAGATGAATGTGGCTGGGACGGTTTCCAGGGGCGCTGGCTTCTGGCAGGTCAGACTTGCAGGAAGCTCTGCTGTTGGGGAGATTAGATAACTGACCAGCATCCCCCCTCCCCCCTCGGCTGTGCTGTGCCGTTCACCCTGGGCGCTGCAGGGCTGGATCCCAGCATTTCGTTCTCCGCCTCCCAGTGCTGCCCTCGGCCTGCGTCCTCAGCTCCCTTTCAAGGGAACGCAGGCCCCCAGGCCCCTTTGCTGTGCGCCAGACTTGGCTAAGACGCCTGGCCTGGCGACGTCCCAGCGGAGCTGCAGTGCCAGGCAGGGCCTGGGGCCCCGGGTGCCGTAACACTCGGCACATCACACGCCTGCCCCCGGAGTGCACTGAGCAGGGCTAGCTCCTCGCGGCGCTCCACTGGTGCAGCGCTGGGCCGCAGTAACACCAGCTGTGCCCGGTGCACCGGAGCTGCCACAGGGTAGTCTCCTAACCACTTAACTACCCGACGAGCAAAGCTTATCCGTGAATGCTGAAGACCAGTGGTCCCCAACGCTGCCTGTGTGGGGGCATTTGTGTGCACCCACCAAGTGCTCGGGGCTGGCCCTGCCCCAGGCACGTGGCGCATGCGTGGTGTCAGCCCCAGGCGCGCTGCTCATATGCGGCACCAGGCCCAGGTGTGCGGCAAATTGGCTGCTCGGCGCATGGGGAGCACCAGTCCTGGGCGCGTGGCAAATTGGCCGCCCCGCCCCCAGGTGCACAGCTATGGGGGGGTGCCGGCCCTGGGCGCGCAGCTCTGGAGGGCGCCAGCCCCAGGCTTGCGGTGAATGGGCGGCCCCACCCGTGGCCACGCGGTGCATGGGGTTGCTGGCCCCAGGCACATGGCTCATGGGGGTGTGGCGTATGCGCGGCCCTGCCCCCGGGCTCGCGAGTGTCCCCGCTCTCTGGCACCCGGCAGGTGAACGGCCCTGCCCCCTGGCAGCTCCAAATGGTTGGGGACCCCTGCTGTAGACTACATGCATCCCCCGCCCCGGCCAGGAAATGTGTGAATAGGCTGGCCAGCAGCTGGCTCAGTCCTGGCTTGCGCCGGGTCCTGGACCTACCCCCACTGCAGCTCTGCATTGAAAGGGCATTAGGAGCCAGGCGGGCAGCCCGGCTCAGTTCCGGCTCGCACCAGGTCCGGGAGCCCGCCCCGGGACAGGGGTTGCTGCTGCCTCTGTAGCAGAGGCAGCAGCGCAGGGCGCCAGGCAGCCCATCCACGAGGGAGAGCTGGTTTTAAACTGGCTCCCCTCGTGGACCAGCTCCTGCCTGGCACCCCATCTGCTGCCTCCGTATCAGAGGCAGCAGCGCGGAGGGAAGGGGGGGGCTCTTTGGGAGTGGGGTGGGAGCGCACTAGCTGCTGGCCCCACCCCTGCACACTATAGATAGTCGAGTGACCAATAAGAACTCATGTTCAATTAACCGATCTCTAACATCCCTACCGGTGCACCAGCCAGGGCTTGGCGGGCTGGCCGGCCAGCTCTCTGCACACTGCTGCACTGGGTGTGCTAATCCCCTTGCTTCTGCTCTTGTCAGGGGCCCCACTGCCCCCAGCTCCGCACCTGAGGCTGTTCTCCCTGGCGCGGGAGGATGCCCTGCTGTTGAGCTGAGCTAGGAGGGCAGCACAGCCATCCAGAGAGAACCCCCTCGGTGGCAAGGCTGACACGCTCCCTTCTTCCTGCAGGCATAACCTGGGGCAAGGTGGTGTCCCTCTACGCTGTGGCGGCCGGGCTGGCGGTGGACTGCGTCAGGCAGGCCCAGCCCGCAATGGTGCACATCATCGTGGACTGCCTGGGCGAGTTTGTCCGCAAGTCCTTGGTGACGTGGCTGAAAAGGCGAGGAGGCTGGGTAAGAGGGGTGCATTTCTCGCTTGCTTTGCATTGGGAACGAATGGCGGGGCTGTTCCCGGTGCATGAAACCACGAGGGAGCCTTTAAGCGACCGGTTTCCACAAGCTTCCCTTCCGGCCGGACTGCAGCCGTTCTGTGCGCCCCAGAAGTGGCCTCAGCACTGCCGAGTTCCTGCAGGGCTGGCCCTGTGCGGGGAGCGCTCCGGGAGGGGGGCTCGGGCCCTTCACCTGCCTGGTAATTCTGTCTCTTTCCGTATGGTGTTATGAGGCGCAATCCCACTCCAGGCACATCCCGTTGTCGGGGCACAACCAAACCCTGGCCTTGCGTTTAGTCAGCAGGGGAGCTGCCCCCGAGTTGGGTGGTCCCAGCTCTCACCGGGTCGGGGGAGTGCCTGAACACCGGCTCAGATAGACTCTCTCCAAGGCACAGCAGATTTAGACTGGCTGCTGGTCCCTTAGTTTGAAAACCAGGCGCTGCAACGTGGTGCATCAAACCACTAGACTGCAGCTGCTGTCTGTGCTCCGCCGCCTGCCAAGGAGTAGCTGGCCCTGGCCTAGAGGAAGGAGGCAAGACCGGGTTTCTGCTGAGCAGGGGCCTGCTGCCAGCCCTCGGCCAGGCTGCACTTGCTTCTCAGCATGTTCTTCGCCAGGGCATGTCTGTGGGAGACGTCCCAGCCCTGCTCACAAGCTGGCCAAGACGCAACGGCGGCTCCAGAGGCCCTTTCGGCGGCTGCCTGCCCTGCCTGTCATCTGTCTTGGCTTGGAATCCAAGGTTCTCCTTTGCACCCGCCTCAGCTCACTTGCCCACTCTAGGCAGGGGGCTGCCAGGAGGGGCCCGAACTCCGGGCTGGTGCAGGAAACCCCTGAAGGGACCTCCGAAAGGCAGCCACAGCAGGCTCCCCTCCCCACCATGGGGGAAAGCAGTAAGGAAAAGGTCAGGCCCGGGTGTCAGCCCTCCTGGGAGGAGCTCCCCGCCTGGACAGCCCCGTGGGTAGAGCTAAGTCCAGGGCTACACGCTAGTGCCAGCAGAGGAGAGCCAGTTGCTAAGCAGTGTTTGGAAGGATTTAAAGAACAGCTCTGAAGTGCTCCCCTCTACACTTTCTCAGGTACATGTTGGCTCTTTTAGCATGAGGCTTCAGTGCTGTCAACCCAACAGTGCTGGAAAGAAGCAGGGCACAGCCAGGGCTCGCCGGCCCCAGGGGCCTGTCAGCAGGAGAGCTGCGAGAGGCAGCGTGCCCCTCTCTGGACTGCACAGACCAATGACACAAGAATGCGCTGAGCTGGAGCGCTGTTCTCGGTGAGCCCGGGCAGACACCGGCCTGAGGCGAGACGTGCAGAGGAGGGCGGCTGTAGCCGTGCCCGTCCCAGGATGTTAGTGCGATGCGGTGGGCTGAGGCATTACCTCAGCACCTCACCCTCCTTGTCCCTTCAGTCGCCCCAGTGGCAGAATCAGGCCCACAGTGACCTCAGCCATGCAGATGCCTTGCAACAAACGTGGTGCCTGACTGATGCGTGACAGTCACCTTCTGGAGGAGCGGGAGCTACAGATAGTCGCGTTCTGCAGCATGGCCATGTCTCCATGGGCACACGCCTTTGGTCAAGGACCCTTTCATCTCCCATTCACCATAGTGGGGGGAGGGAGGGTCTGTGAGCATCCCCCTGGGGCCAGGGGCTCTGTACATGCCCCGGCGCCCCTATTCCTGCCTTCCTCCCACTCCGAGGTCCCTTGGTGTTCCTCGCCCCACCCCTGCTATTTGTACTTCTTTTCCTTCTGTCCGAGAGCCGTCACTCAGGGTGTCAATATTTGCAGTGCCGCTGGGAGGCTGGCTGGAGCAGAGGTGGGCGGTACTGCTTTACTGGAAGGTGTGAGAGGCCGCTGAAGCTGTGTTCTGTAATCAGCTGGCAGGAGCTCCCCCGTTTCCCCCTTCAGGTTTTCTAGAGTCACCAAATCAGCGCTGCCTAGACCATTCCGGAAACCCGGCCAGCGAGAAGCGGGTGTGTTCCAAAGCTCTGGCTTCCCGTTCAGACACAGCAATGCCAGCGCGCTGCATGGACGCCCCGTCTCTGCCCGGCCAACGAGCCCATGGCATGGGGAATTCACGATGCTGCGGCTGAGGGCTGTTGGAACCCTGGCTCTGCACCATGGCGTTCATGTGGGGCTTGGTGTAGCACCTCCCGCTGCTAGAGTATTTCCTACACCAGTTCCCGCGGCTGGGCCCAGTGCTGCTCCCAACATCCGTGCCTCCACGTGCAGTGACTTCAGTAGGCGCAAGCCCTAAATCAGAGCGCCCTGTTAGAGAGCTGGGATGCTCTCGGGATGGACCAATCTGCAAGTGGAAGACTGAGGTGATCCCGGCCTGGGGAGAACAGGCTACTAGCGCTAAGTGACTAAGTTGAGTTGCACGGGGGGCTCAAATTCGAAGGTGCTGAGACACGGAAGCCCACCATGACTAAGACTGTAGCACTGGGAGAAACGCCTCTGCTTTGTCATGCATCCCAAAATCCACAGCCACTTCTGGAGCCACATGTTAATTTGCTAAAGGTCGCCAGGAAAGCTATGGCAGAGGCAGAAAGAGAGTCTGGCTCTCCCGACTCAGCACACAACGTCAGCTACCATGCTGGTAGAATCAACATTTGGGGGGTTTTCTGCAAAGATGAACCTTTCTGTGCAGTTTAATCCTGTTCATTCCAGCCCTCTGAGGTTCCCACTTCTCACGTTTTCAGTGTGGCATGCTACCGTGTAGCTTGAATTTGCTGTTAGTTTGGTCCCCCTCCCCGGCCAGCTTACATTCCCCTGACTACTTACAGCTCGTTCTGGGCAGCTGGTTTTGAGATCAGCCCTCGCGTCTAGGAGGCATCCGTGCCAATGCGCGCATGTCACTACACAAAGCTCACGCAGTATTCCCATGCCTTTAAGTCAGGCAGGTGGGTTTGCTGACTTAGCTCCAGAGGACACAGCGAGGCAAGAGGAAAAGTCCAAGCAAGCTGAGCTGAAAGGAGGCTCTTGCTGGGGGGAGTTTCCTTTGCTCAGCGGTTGCTGGGAGACTGTGTGAAGGAAGATGGCGTCGAAGGAGATGACCAATCCTGCAGCGCTGGCTAGTTCCTTCGGGCCGCGTTTCACAGCTTGCAGGGTGTGGCGCCAGAGGCGCTGGGGGGAACGGTGTAGCTGGTTGGGGCAGCAGGGGCCCAGTCCCAGCCTCAGCCAGCAGGAGGCACGGGTGTAAGACGGTCTCGCGGGTCAGTGCGTGCTGGGTACTGTGCGTGCTGATTACCTCAGTTTCCTTCTCACTAGGCAGACATCACAAAGTGCGTGGTGAACACGGATCCCAGCCTTCGCTCCCATTGGCTCGTGGCTGCCATCTGTAGCTTTGGTCACTTCCTTAAGGCCGTCTTCTTTGTGCTGCTGCCAGAGAGATGATTCCAGACACCAAACGTGGCCCCAAGCCCCAGCTCTTCCCCCAGCCAGAAGGAACGGTAACCAGAGACCCATCTGCTGCTGAAGGGGAGAGGCCGGGACCCATGGAACCATTTCTCCCCTCTCCCTTCAGCAGGGAGCAGCTGCCCAGCTGCAAACATCCTTCCCTGTGTGCCCGGAGGCGCTTCTTTCTCTCTCTCAGAAACCCTTTGCAGCCCCTCGTTCTGCTGAGTGACTTGGATGCAGCCAGGTGAGAGCCCATCCCTGGGCAGACGATGGGCTGAGCTCTCGTGCGCTGCATGTGACAGTTCGTACATATATTTATTTTCTGGTCCTAGTACGCTCGCACTTCTGTGTCAGGGAGAGGGGGGACATAGTGGCAGAGGGCAGCGGGGGAAAATGTATCCCTCACTTGATACATGGTTTGTCCCTTTAATTCCCGTAATCCCCTGTCAGGCTCTTCTCCATATGTCAGTGGCTAATGCAATCCGCTCCTTGTACCCACGCTGACCGCTGGGCACTTGTGCCTAGTGCACTGTGGCTGAGACTGGGAAGTGGTGGATTATCGACTGCTGCCCTCGTCAGCTGATGCCCCTGCTGAGGTCACTTACCAAGCAGCTGGGAGTCTGCGAGTGTAGGGGCTCCCAGACCCCAGCACGCTTTCCCCTAGAGTCCTGCTTACAGGGCCAGCAAGAACCAAGATGGGCAGAAATCAGCGTGGCTCACACAGCCGAACAAACTGGCGAGAGCAAAGTGCCACCTCTCCAGCAGCAGCCTTGTGTGAGCACGATAATGAAGCTGGATTTTTCTCGAAGATTCAGAGGGAACAGAAGCCTGTAAGTGGGATGTGGGGCGGGAAATGTGGCGACGTCCCAAGTGAGCAGCGGGCTGCGAATGGGGAACACTGCACCAAAAGTGACAAATGCTTCTCCTTTAGCCTATGATGAAGTCTGACTTGCAATTTCTCTTGTGCTAGACAATAAAAATAGATGGAGGCTGGCTTCTATGGACGAGAAGGGTGTTTCTTCAATAAATACAAGAGTGAGCCGAGACACGCACACTCAGCCTAGGGCACTGCAGGTGAAAAAGGGGATTTAACATGAGAAAACGACAGTTGGCCTTGTCTGCACTGGGATTTGAATCTATTAGCAGGGCACAGTAAGTGCTGAGTTCCCCTCTGATTTACCGGAGCCAGCTCACCTGGTGAAACTACAGCTTACCTGTGTCAGCTCGTTAGTTAACACATCTGACAAAATGGCCCAATGGCACTGCCAATGGAGCGGTGCTGGGCCAAGAGCTTGGCAGCTGCCTTGCTCCTGGGGCCAGAACGACTCACCAAACCAGTGTCTCTGGAGCAGTAACATGCCTCAGTCCTGGACAGGTGGCTGTCTGCCCCCTGCTTAGATGGGCAAAGTGGCATTTTCCCTTCTGAAGGTGTGAAAGCTCTTGGGCGCTAGGCATGTTGAAAGCAAGCAGCTTTCTACTAGCTGCCTCCCCAGAGCCCAAGCACAGCGCCTCCCCACCCCCTTCACTGCAGCTGCATGCAGCTCAAGGCTGGGTTTTCAGGTACCGTTGTTTCAGGGCCGCCGCAAGTCCCCCCACAAGACACGGACACTTGTGCTGGGGTTTCTGCCAGCACAACTGTGTCAGCGAGGGATAGGACTGCCTTTCCACATTCCCGCCAGTCCATTGTGCCAGCAAAACATTCAAACAGAGGCCCAGTCAAGGGTGCCGTTAGCTCATGGGCTGATCTGGTTTTTGTGCTGCTGGAACTGTGGGGTCAGAAGTAGCTGTAGTCAGGGCAGTTCAAAGCCTTTGTGGGAAGACAGTTCTTGGTCCTTTAAGTGTACAGTACCCTGTGGTTTCTAAACAACCAGAGACCAGCTCCACATCACTCCTAATGCCTGGGCTACCCACCGTGCTTGAACTCAGCCAATTTAGCTGCCTTTTTTGTCTTGACTAGCATTTTGAGGTGTGGGCTACAAAGGTGTTGTAAGCAAAGCACTAGCACAGAAAAATGCACTAAATTAAGGCACTTGACAAATGCACCCATTAAGGCAGTATAACAAAAAGATAAGAAAAATCAAACAAGCCAGCATTGCTCAAGAGGAATGTGTGTAGGCGGGGCGGGGGAGGGGAGAGGGATATGTACACAGGCAGCCAGTGATTAAAACAGGAAACCCTGCTGATAGTGAAATGATACAGCGGGGCATTCTACTGAGCTTGGTGTGTGAAGAACCCAAGAAAGGCGATCGCTCGCGCGCTCTTTACGTTACCTGTATCTGACACTTCTGCCTTGGTGTGTATAGTACGGCTTCTAGTCAGGTGCAGGGTGGGGCCCCCACCCCAGGACAATAAGCGGAACTTGCCTCTGCAGTGGGAGGTTTTGGGCAGGAACAGACATAAGAGAAGGGTCCTCACTGAAAACCCATGCACATTCACTCTGGGGAGGAAACTCAGGGCTAGCAGCTAAGGGAATTTGTAAAGGTGGTTCGGTTCCTTGAATGTGAATCTTTGGCAGTAACAATATGATCATGTTCTTCTCCCACCCTTTGGTCCCAGAACCAAATGTAACCCATCCTCCTGAAAGGGCCACTGTTCATTTTTCACCTACCCTTTCAAGCAAGCATGATAGTACTTACAGCCAACTTGGAATCTCCTATCTGGAAAAACCATGCACCATAGGACACGGCAGAGTTATTTGCACTAATAGCTTCCAGGGAATGGCAGAGCATGTTCTACAGCAGACTCTCTCTTCCTTTTTCTTCTCTGGAACAGGAGGTTTTGAGCTTATGCAGCTGCTCCTGAAGCCAGCACTGCAGCTGTGCAATCACACAGTAACGGGAGAACAAGAATCCGTGTTAAGGAAATGCTGTTACATCGGCAGTAGTGCACTTACAGGCAGTGCCCTTGTGCGGCAAAGCACTTACACCCTACACCAGTGTTTCTCAACCTTTTTTTATAAAGTACCCCTTTTTCAAAAAAAAATACCCCCAGTACCTACAGTCTTCAGACACATACACATTTTTTGCTACCATTGCAACACATTTGTTTAAACAACTAATTGTAGCCAGGCAGGCGATTAAATTTTTGGATATAAAAAGTACAAAAATAAGAAAGTGCTGTAAAACTTAAAACAAAAATTCAGTTTTCTCCAAATTTCAATTGTGTTGACGTACCCCCCAGACTTCTCTCGAGTACCCTTAAGGGTGCTCGTACCACTGGCTGAGAAACACAGCCCTACACTGTTCAAAGAACAACATGTAGGTCCAGTAGTATTCTTCCTTATTTCTCCTTCCCTACTGGGGATGGAAAGACAGTTACTCCTCATTTCTAAGTTTAAAATGTGTGTGTTTTTAATAGAACTGTAGCCGTGTTAGTCTGGTGTAGCTGAAGCAAAATGCAGGACTATGTAGCACTTTAACAAGATGGTTTATTAGATGATGAGTTTTCGTGGGCCAGACCCACAGACTGATAAGGGCACCTAGTGTAATTTCTCTAATTTATTTAGCCTCATTAAGAAACAAGGAGTAAGTTGTATGGATTTTTATTATTAATAAGTTGCTTTCCATTAAAAACCTATCCTGATGATTCACCATCCAGCTTATTTGTAAATAACAATGAAATCAAATAAAACTGCACTAATAATAAAAATAAACTTTTACACTGAGCTGTGGCCCTTAGCCAGAAGAGCTTTCTGTTATTTGCGAGCTGGTTGCAAAATGCTTATTTTTCTCCAGCCCACATGAAAAACTGATAAAAATTCAAGTTTTGTTTTGTCAAATCGCTGCACTTTTGATAAAAACCCAAACCCCAATCGTTTTTTGTTTTTTGAAGTCTCCTGATGAAACTCCCAACATTTGGCCAAAGCTGTAAAAGCCGAAGAACCATTTTCAGGCCAGCATCTCTCAACAGCAACATTTTGACCAGCGCTCATTCTGAGATGGACCTCCCGCTTCAGCAGCTGCATACCGCCCCAAGGGTACCAGTTGTAAGTGCCGCACTCCCGGCTCCATCAAAGCCGCTATGTTAGCTAAGCTGACCTTTCTCCTTTTCGACACAGGAGAAAGCTGAGAACTGCATTATGTTCCCCATTGTTAATCATTCAAAAAACCCTAAAAGGTAGTACGGTTGTCAGGCCTGAATCTCTGTTACATGGATGAAGCATTGCACAATGGAACATGGGAGAGTTCAGAGCTTATGTAGAATCTTAACTGCAAACTTCCCTGCTTTCTATTTTCTTTCCTACCCTTCCCCCAAACCAAACATTAAAAATCTCGAACTAGGTCTACTTTTAAAAAAATGAAAATTGTTGCTCAAACCCCCTAGATGGTTTAGAAAAGCTCAGTCTAACAGCATGCTCACACTCTCATCCCAGGGGTTTCTTCACTTGGAATGTCTTTACATTTTTGCTTTTAAATCCAGTATTCATGATCGTCGAGATGTAAACACTTACTGTAGCTAGGGTAGGCTCTTAGAGATGTGGAATGCTATTCAATTAAACACAAGAAAATGTTGTATTCAAATGTGCTTCTGAGATATCGGTAACCATCTTGAACCCAAGTAGCTTGGCAGATAGAGCTTAAAACCTCAAAAAAAAGCGTAACCTCTTTGAATCCGAACATTGTGGCCTCCCAAGGCGTAGGCACCGCTGTACACAAGCCTTTGGTACTTTGGTGAACTTTATACAGTCTTCTGTAACCTGCAAATATAAAATCTGTAAGGAATAAAAAGCTACTCAGGCAAGCAGCCAGCCTTACCAAAATTAGGCACATGCCTTAGAGCTTATCAAGAAGTCGTGAACAAAATCCATTAGGCAAAGTTACAGCTTCCCCTTTCATAAAAAGCGAGCTACAATTTTTCCAGTCCCTTATCTCAGGAACCCTTGTCTGATCCCGCTTCTCCACCGCAAAACCATAGCTGTTTCACTATCTTTCAAACTGCCTCACATGTACTAGGGCTCCAAATGTGTCTCCATCGCACACAGACCTGCTGATATTTCTAGTGTTATAAATCAGCTGTGTCAAAGGGTGAACCAGGAAACCAAGGTCATGGAAAATGCTGCAGAAATTAGTACCTCATTATGTAAAGCTTCTCACACTTTTCTTTATTATGCGCCTGTCAGTGAGAGTTTTATTGTGTTCCCCATTTCAGCTTGAGAGGGTGTGGCTCTTATCTCCAGAGCTCCGGCCAGCCTGTACTGGGAGGAGACTCCTCCTGGGCCTGGTGGAAACCCATTGAGGTCAGTGGAATGGCTCCTAGTGATTCAGATCAGACAGTCAAGCTACTCAGGTCCCTCCACTCTCACTGAAGGGTGGGGGGTATTTGTCAGCACCTTGCAGGTTCAGCCCATGGCTGTTCTCTGTTCTGCCACAGGAGGTGCTCTCTGCATGGCACTGGGCCGAATGGGAGTTGTGTCTGTCACACCCAGGGTTGCCAGGTGTCCGGTTTTGAACCAGACAATCCAGTATTGGAGCTTTCTGTTTGGGAAACAAATTGAGAAAGTATCAGTGAGAAACTCGAACTGTCCGGTATTTTCTAACTCAGCTGGAATGTCGATTGTGATGTCATGTCAAGTGTGTCCGCTATTTCTGTTGAAACCATCTGGCAACCCTAGTCACACCCCGTGCAGCTGCTGCTTTTATCTTCCTATGGCCCTCCACTGAGATCCCAGAAGAGATTAGAAGGCTGAGTCTGCCAGCCTCCTGACTCACTGGGGATGGGCCTGAGGAACCCCTTCTGAAATCATTGAGAGCAGAGGAATTCACAGCCCACGCAGCAAGGTCCAAAGCCACAGCCATAAAAATAAAGGCTTTTTATTTGGTTTTTTACATACACCGTTACAGAAACATCTGCATGACATTCCCAATGGCAGGGGCCTTTCGCTTGCCTCCCTTGCCCCTACTGAGGGTGAATGTGGGTCACCGAGAGGGGAGTGCTTCTGGCCTCAGGCTCCCGCTGCTCCTCCGTGGGAAACCCTGCCCTCCGGTTTTTAAGGTGTCACCTTTTTGTAGGTAATGTGAAGGTGCCGAGTCATTGGCTGCGTAGTGGTTGCCATGGAGACGGTCTGTTCTAGTTTCCCGTCGGAATTGAGCCTAAACGTCCTGGTAATCTGAGAGGGAGATGAACACACACAGCCCTTTACTTTGTTCCGCTTCCCAATTGTTTTAAATGAAGCAAACCAACAGACTAAGCGTGGCTCTTATTTCTTTAGCCCAGCCCCATTCCTGCCTGACAGACTTCCACAGGCAAAATCTTTAGGATGTTGAAATCTTCCCTTCCCTGTGCCCCCAAATCAGCTGGCTTGTTTCAGGAGTTCCTGGAGAAACTGGGATTAATCCTACTCTCCCTGCCAGTCAAACAGAGAGCGTGTCTCTCCCCAAGGCCAAGCAGCGCTGTCAGGGCGACGGTGGCTACTGTCCTGCACAGCTGGGGGCTACACTGAGAACAGTGGGCTCCAAGGGAACACTTGATGTACGACTGACAAGATGCAGCGGTGCAGATGAAATATGAAAGCACGCCTGTCATCAAAAGGAAACAAGCACAACAATAAACAGTGAGAGCCAGCAGCTACTCTGTACACAAGCATCTCCTGCTAGCAGAAAAGTAGCGGTCACTCCGGCTTTGGCCAGTCTTGCCCGTTTCCAACTTGCTAATGAAAACTAGAATTTCAAACTGAAAATACAACGCTCACACGCAGCCACGCCAAATTCCAGCTCTGATGATTCTTAGCAGCAAACCCCATATATTCGGTAAGAAGCTGGACCTAAATTCTGCAGCATGTTTCCTGAATTCTGCAGTAGCCAGCAGTGGCAGACTGGCAATTATGAAGCAGCTTCATTTAAATGAAAACATTAGGCCTGTAATTAACCCAATCAATACAGCAGCCCGAGGTCAGTAGTTTTGACGTGACATTCCCATGCTGGCACCTTTCGGTGGGACTAGTTGTCCTGAGGAAATGGACAGCTGAGCAGCTGAAGGGGGAAGCAGTCTGGCCTGCTCCTCCAAGGTATTTAGAATCTTAAATGAGAAGCCTAACTACCTGGGAGGATCTGGGTCTTTGGGATTAACACATTGTTTTCTGCTGCATGATCAGCGATTGAATAGTTAATACTGACACTGCACTGAAGGGGGGTGCTTTCCGGTAACCGTTCACATCCCTAGGCTAACCGCCCCAGTGCTGACCATCTAGATGGGGACTTGGCATGGCTGTTGCTGCACTGCCACGTGTATCCCTACCACAGACAGGCTTAGACCAGAGATTTAACCCATCGAGCTGAGCAGGGCCGCGTACTCGTCACAGACTTGGGAAGATGCACTGTGTTGGGTTACAGCTTCAGAGTGCTGCAAAGGCTTCCTTCAAGTCTGTGAGCTACCCCAGCACAAAACGCGTAAGAGAGCAGGGCATCAGGCCCATCGTTCTGAAAGCTTTGATCGTGGAGCGCAATTCGGCAGCAAGAGGTGGACTAGATGGAGCTGGACCTGTGGATCATATGGAGCCACACCTATGGGCGCCCAGCACTGCCCTGAGTAATCACTTGCCTGAATGGAGCTCAGCATAAATTCCACACGCTCAGCAGTTTGGCCCTTTCGCTTCTTTCCCTGCGTGTCATCTCCAAGATTTGTTTGTGTTACTCGGTCCCCAATAGGTGAGCACGGTGCCAGAGATGAGCGGGAGTGAAGTCTCGGGGGCTGAGGGAGCCCAGTCTGAGAGCTCTGCCAGTGGTTACAGTGAGTGCGGAGCAGGAGCCTTGTCAGGGTGGAGGCGCTGGTGGGACTCCAGAATTAGGGCTGGGTTGAGATGGGTCGCTAAGGCAGGATTTAATCCTGCTATTTCTTTCCTTAAGGATTTTTAAATGGCTCCCAATTTACTACAATCACTTTGCTAAGGACAGTGGAATTCGCCATCATTTTTAGAGTTAAATATTCAGGCTCTTTAGCAGAGGAAAGGGGTTAAACGATGCCTGTTACAAATCTGCCATTTGGCTCTGCCGGTCTCACCACTTTTTATCTCCGTCTAGCTAAAGAACACAGTCCCTGGAAGCACCAACTCCACCCACATGCAGTTTCAAAATACTTTGGGCATTTGCCACCTTTCAAAGCTACTCTGTAATACATGCAGCTATTGCCCTCACTTAACAAACCCTTACCTAGCTGGGTAAATACTTCAGCTTTGGAAGACGTATATCTCATGATTTCTCAGACAATCTTGCTATTTCATGACTTTTGAATGCTTGCAGCTGGCAAGTTTAATCATCCACAAACATCCTGACCCTGTTATTCCTATCCTAAAATATAAGAAGGGATCTTCTACCGACGGGCAAGAATTGCATGACCTAACCCTTCAGGTCTTTTCCAGCTGATTTCTATGGTTCCACAACTGGACTTCTCATACAATGCAGAAAAGCAAGTCTCTGCATTTGCAGGTATGCTACTTCCTGCTATTAGTGCTGTGTGTGCTAGGAAGCTCTTCTCAGTGAGCTATGCTCTCAGTTACACCTTAAAGGTGCTGGCCTGTGGTGAGCCACACAACTTCGAGTACTGCACTTCTGGGTGCACTAGTCCCCCAGAGTCCCAAGCAGTACGGCGACAGCTGCATACACTCGCCTCTGTCATGGTCCTTTACGGATGGGTAGCAAGAGTAAGCCACTGCAGCTGTGGCTGGCTGCTATGAGAGGCACATGAAGAGAAGCGCTCCTTGAGTGCAGGGCCAGCCACTATCTTGCCCCAAGACATCCTGTGGCAGGAAAGGCTAATTTCAGGAGAGTTAAGATTAGTTTTCAAAGCTTAGGGGAGATGTAGACATTTATGGAATTCCAAACGTCACACTGCAGGGGTCTGTCTGGCTTTGTTCTCCCTCAGGAGATCAAGGTCCTGAGATCAAAGGATTAGACCATGCACAAAGGGAAAAAAGCTGGTCAAAGCAAAATGAAAAGTGACTGCCAATCCTGTATCACACTGGGGGGAAATTAAAGGGCTCTAAGATTTTTCATATGGACAAATGTTCCAGTGAATGTCACAGGACCCAGGGGGGAACAGCTCCCGTGGAATCTGATGGGTTCACTGGCTGTAGATGGGTGATCTGGCTCCACTGGGTGTGCACTGCCACTACCAATGCAAAAGCTAGCGCTTCTATGTATGAGCAAGAGAGTCACACCCCTAGCTCCCTCCGTTGATACAGCCCTAGTTAGCTGTTCTCTGAATGAAACAGTCGGAGGGACCCACTGTTACCATCAGCAGCACACCGATTATGTCCGTCCCTTCCTTGAATGTACTGTTCAGGCTTTCATCACTTGTCACTCATGCTACCTTGTTTCAAAAGGGAGGTAGCTAGCAAAATGCAAATCTTTTCCTTCTGTGCAGAGGGGCGTCTATGATTGTATATATATATATATATATAAACACACACACACACACACACTTTTGCTAACGAGAGCTAGATAAGACTTGTGCTAGTGTGACTGGGTGTGCATACCCTGCACTGGGCTGGAAGGGGTTAATAAACTATGGGTGAAGGAAGTCCCGCCCCTCCAACCATACTGGGCATGCTCTAAGTGCTGGCCTATAAAAGGAAGCCACTCAGCTCAGTCTGGGCTGGATGTTGGCGAGGAAGAACCTGCAGCAGGAGCTGTAGAAGTGGGGCCAGCTACAGATCCTGACAGCAAGATCCGGAGTCTAGATCGAGCCTCCAGAGCTGATGGAGCCTTGGGGAGCGACTTGCGCTGTGGAGCCAGAGGACTCTGAACTGAAGTTCATGGATCGCCTGCTGCCAGAGAGGGTAGGTGGGATTTCCCATGGAGCCAGGGGTGGACAATTCCACCGGGTAGGCCTAGCCCCTCCACTGGGACTGCTGCCTCACCCCCTTTCTTCTAACGACAGTCCCCTGGGGACTGGCCATTTGACTGCACTGCCCTGCAACCTAGGGCTGCTCTATAGACTCTGAATGTTAGGCCATGCTGTCCTGGGGATGACAGACTGACTCAGGTCACTGAGAGATGGGCAGTAGTAACAGCAGTGTCCACACACCCCTGTGATTCTCCCCCTCGAGATAGGATATGCATATACGGGGTGTGCATACACCATCACAAGTGGCTGGTTAATGGTACCCCCAAAATTAGAGGGCGGTGTCACTGTCCAGCAACACAAAACACGGACTCCTTAAAAATCAGAGCTGCCTAAACAGCAGTCCCAGGAGCAAGCACGTGATCCCCGACCGTCCTACCTATGTATGCCTCTTCCTCCCCGACCGTCCTACCTATGTATGCCTCTTCCTCCCCGACCGTCCTACCTATGTATGCCTCTTCCTCCCCGACTGTCCTACCTATGTATGCCTCTTCCTCCTTCCGCACAGCAGTTTGTAGATTCCCCTTTCCCCTGCTCTCCCCAGTGCTTACCCAATCGTCTGTGCTGCACATCTGCTCTGGGGTAGGGATGTTAAGGACGAGTTAACTACCCGATAAGCAAAAGTTGATTTCCCTCTCCCTTTCTGCCTCTATCAAATAGAGGCAGCAAAGGGGGGGAAAGGGTACTTCAAAGCAGCAGTGCCATACAGCTGAAATGGGATCAGCTGTGCGGCCGCTGTTGTGCATGGAGCCTGGGGTCAGCGGGGGACTCCCTAACTGAACTCGGGCTCCAGCGTGGCATTTCCGCGAACCCAGGATCACTGTCCCCCACTGACCCCAGGCTCCATGCTGTGCTGCTGCTTTGAAATGCACAAGAGCCCTCACTGGGGACTCTTGTACATTTCAAAGCTGGCCCCCCATGTGCAGCCCAGAGTCAGCAGGACTTCCTGCTGGCCCCGGGCTGCACACAGAGTTCTGCATTCCTCCTTTGCAATGGACAAGCACCCCCAGCAGGGCCTCTTGTACATTTCAAAGGAGGACTGTGGAAGTACCTATCGACTAGTCGATGGACATTCCATCGACTATTCGATTAGTCGATTAACCACTACTTAACATCCTTACTCTGGGGTGGCTGCTTCTTCTCTCCTCCCTCAAATATTTTCAGGCAGAAGCAGCACAGATCCGGCAAGAGCACAAGGCATATTGCAGCGAGTCAGCTCCATTACAGCTTTAAAATGCTGCTTTTCCTCTTTGTGGTTACAGTGAAACTGCTAGAACTTTTGCCTTTGTTACCAATGGAATGTGTTTGCTCTGCTGAGTCCCTCTAGCTCCAAGGAGAACAAAGGGTTCTCGGATGAAGGAACAATTACCATGAAGGTGGTCAACTCTGCCTCAATCTCAGTTAAAAGAATATAAGAACGGCCGTACTGGGTCAGACCAAAGGTCCATCTAGCCCAGTATCCTGTCTACCGACAGTGGCCAGCACCAGGTGCCCCAGAGAGGGTGGACCGAAGACAATGACCAAGCGATTTGTCTCCTGCCATCCCTCTCCAGCCTCTGACAAACAGAGGCCAAGGACACCATTTTATCCCCTGGCTAATAGCCTTTTATGGACCTAACCTCCATAAAATTATCTAGCTACTCTTTAAACTCTATTATAGTCCTAGCCTTCACAGCCTCCTGTGGCAAGGAGTTCCACAGGTTGACTACACGCTGTGTGAAGAAGAACTTTCTTTTATTAGTTTTAAACCTGCTACCCATTAATTTCATTTGGTGTCCTCTAGTTCTTCTATTTAGGGAACTAATAAATAACTTTTCTTTATCGGCCCTCTCCACCCCACTCATGATTTTATAGACCTCTATCATATCCCCCCTCAGTCTCCTCTTTTCTAAACTGAAAAGTCCCAGTCGCTTTAACCTCTCCTCATATGGGACCCGTTCCAAACCCCTAATCATTTTAGTTGCCCTTTTCTGAACCCTTTCCAAGGCCAAAATATCTTTTTTGAGGTGAGGAGACCACATCTGTGCACAGTATTCAAGATGTGGGCGTACCATAGTTTTATACAGGGGCAGTAAGATGTTCTGGGTCTTATTTTCTATCCCTTTCTTAATAATTCCTAGCATCCTATCTGCCTTTTTGATCGCCGCTGCACACTGAGTGGAAGTTTTCAGAGAACTGTCCACGATAACTCCAAGATCTCTTTCCTGATTTGTCGTAGCCAAATTAGCCCCCATCATACTGTACGTATAGTTGGGGTTATTTTTTCCGATGTGCATTACTTTACACTTATCCACATTAAATTTCATTTGCCATTTTGTTGCCCAATCACTCAGTTTGGTGAGATCTTCTTGGAGTCCCTCACAGTCTGCTTCTGTCTTGACTATCCTAAACAGTTTTGTATCACCTGCAAACTTTACTACCTCACTGCTTACCCCTTTCTCCAGATCATTTATGAATAAGTTGAAAAGGATTGGTCCCAGGACTGACCCTTGGGGAACACCACTAGTTACCCCTCTCCAATCTGAAAATGTACCATTTATTCCTACCCTTTGTTTCCTGTCTTTTAACCAGTTCTCAATCCAAGAAAGGACCTTCCCTCTTATCCCATGGCCATGTAATTTACACAAGAGCCTTTGGTGAGGGACCTTGTCAAAGGCTTTCTGAAAATCCAAGTATACTATATCTACTGGATCCCCCTCGTCCTCATGTTTGTTAACCCCTTCAAAGAACTCTAACAGATTAGTAAGACAGGATTTCCCTTTACAGAAACCATGTTGACTTTTGTCCAATAAATTATGTTGTTCTACATGCTTCACAATTTTATTCTTTACTATTGTTTCGACTAATTTGCCCCGTACTGAAGTTAGACTTACCGGTCTGTAATTGCCAGGATCGCCTCTAGAGCCCTTTTTAAATATTGGTGTCACGTTGGCTACCTTCCAGTCATTAGGTACGGAAGCCGATTTAAAGGATAGGTTACAAACCACAGATAATAGCTCAGCAATTTCCCATTTAAGTTCTTTTAGAACCCTTGGATGAATGCCATCCGGTCCCGGAGATTTGTTAACATTAAGTTTTTCTATTTGTTCCAAAACCTCCTCTAATGACACTTCAATCTGGGACAGTTCCTCAGATTCATCACCCACAAAGGACGGTGCAGATTCAGGAATCTCCCCAATGTCCTCAGCCGTGAAGACTGAAGCAAAGAAATCATTTAGTTTCTCCGCAATGGCTTTATCGTCCTTGATTGCTCTTTTTACAGCTCTGTCATCTAGTGGACCCACAGGTTTTTTACCAGGCTTCCTGCTTCTAATGTACTTAAAAAACATTTTGTTATTTCTTTTTGAGTTTTTGGCTAGCTGTTCCTCAAAATCTTTTTTTGCTTTTCTTATTACATTTTTACACTTGATTTGACAGTGTTTATGTTCCTTTCTATTTATCTCACTAGGATTGGACTTCCACTTCTTAAAAGATACCTTTTTGTCCCTCACTGCTTCTTTTACATGGTGGTTAAGCCACAGTGACTCTTTTTTAGGTCTCTCGCTATGTTTTTTAATTTGGGGTATACATTTAATTTGGGCCTCTCTTATGGTGTCTTTAAAAAGTTTCCATGCAGCTTTCAGGGATTTGGCTCTAGTCACTGTGCCTTTTAATTTCTGTTTAACTAACCTCCTCATTTTTGTGTAATTCCCCTTTTTTAAATTAAATGCCAGGGTGCTGGACTGCTGAGGTGTTCTTCCCACCACAGGAACGTTGAATGTTATTATATTATGGTCACTATTCCCAAGCGGTCCGGTAACGGTTATATCCTGGACCTGATCCTGCACTCCACTCAGGACTAAATCGAGAATTGCCTCTCCCCTTGTGGGTTCCTGCACTAGCTGCTCCAAGAAGCAGTCATTTAAGCCATTGAGAAATTTTATCTCCATTTCTTTTCCTGAGGTGACATGTATCCAGTCAATATGGGGGTAATTAAACTCCCCCATTATTATAGAGTTCTCTATTTTGGTAGCCTCTCTAATCTCCCTCAGCATTTCAATGTCAGTATCGCTGTCCTGGTCAGGTGGTCGGTAATATATCCCTACTGCTAATTTCTTATTATTGGAGCATGGAATTACTATCCATAGCGATTCTATTGAACATGTTGATTGACTTACTATTTTTATTTCATTTGATTCTACATTATCTTTCACATACAGTGCCACTCCGCCACCCACCTGCTCTATCCTTTCTATATATTTTATATCCTGGTATGATTGTGTCCCACAGATTTTCCTCATTCCACCAGGTTTCAGTGATGCCTATTATGTCAATCTCCTCATTTAATACGAGGTACTCTAGTTCACCCATCTTATTAGTCAGACTCCTAGCATTTGTGTACAAGCACTTTAGAAATTTGCCACTGGTTATTTGTCTGCCCTTCCCTGATGCATTGATTCCTTTGTATGAACCCTGGGTCTCAGCCACATTGTTACTGACCCTTCAAGGATGGACTCAGCTGACGGAAGCAAGTTCAGGAGGCAGGGCTGCTTAAAAAGGAGAACATTTCTAGTTTCTCAGCAGCTTTTCTGGCTACATGGTGACACCGGAGAGTGAACAGCTCTGCAGTCTAGTGCGTAAGAGGCTTTACAGAACCACGTTGGCTAGAAAGGACTGTACTGAAAAAAGCAGGCTCTTTCTCCTTCATGATCACAGTGGACCAGGTTGGCCACAGGGCTGGTTTTGTGACTGACTCAGTCTTTCTTTAGATTGACATTAAAGTCAATAAGTCAGCCTTCTAAAAACATCATTACTACGTATGCAAATAAAAATGGGAGGCTCTCTGAGGGGGTGTTAATGCCTCTAGAATGTCCCAGGTCACTGCCCAAGAGAATCTGCCCATGATTTCCGGAAAACACCCCAGCCTATTGATCTGGGAGACATTCAAAGAACTACTGCCCTGGCCAGCCAACACCCTGCAACAGGTCGCTGTTTGATGGACTGAGAATAGGGAACCTCCCCTAAGTGGAGATCAGGGTTGTTATCTTCACAATTGCCTGCTGGCTCTTCCTCCTAATCTCCTTCAATTTGATGTGAGTCATGGGGAAGGCACAATCCGTGACCTGGGAAGAGTGCCTGTGTGGGATCCTGCCAAAACCCACTGGCCCCCACGTCCCACAGTGCATAAGCAAGGCCCGGCTGTGTCATGCTCAAGCTCTGCATGTGCCCTGAGTACAAGCCTCACAATGCAGGGCGCTCACGCAACATGGCTCCCTGAGCGGTGTTGTCAAACTCCAGGGTACTCACCTGCTCCACATGGGGCTTCTTGGCAAAGGAGATCCTGGCTATCGAGTGAGAAGCTATAGACAACTCCTGTCCATTCACCTCCCCTTCCTCCACCTCCACAAGACCTGCCGTTAGAAGGGATATTGTTACCATCACTACAAGCAACAAGACTGTGTTGCAGGACACCTGAAGAGCTGTACACAGTTCTCCTGACTGGCATCTGCCAGCGCAAACACTGGAAACCTAGTGCACCCTGCCTACACGATGCAGTCACCTGCCAGGACATGCCATCCATTACTTGCGGTGGGATCAATAGCCTGAAAGTGCAGCCAGGAGAGCTAGACGAGCGCTCCCAGGGAGACTGCTTGTTTGTTTTAGATGCAATTTGAGAAGCTGGATTTGAAAAGTTTTTCACTTCAAATAACTGGGGTGGGGTTCTACGCCAGCTCTGCCCCCTTTAAGTGCCCTGGGAAGGCCGCTGGAACAGGACTGCGCAGCCCAGGATGAAGAGGATGCACTGGGAGCGTGAAGCCATGCTGGGCTCTGCATTCTGTGATGCGCCCCTCTAGGGTGGGCCCCTGACATGCTGTTAACACAGGTAAGAACTTTTTAAAGAGATGTGGCCTGCCAATGTCTAAGGAGCCACCTGGCAATTAGCCAAATAACAGGACAGCTTTAACAGGAAGATCTGCACCCTCCAAACAGCAAACTGGGACCCGTGGTTTGCGCCTCCTTGCACTCTCAGTGGGATCTACAGGTTCCTGAACACTGGAGTGTCAAGCAGGGCGAGATGGACACCGTCAAGGGAAGGGAAACGTTACCGCTTACACTTGACTTTGCAGGCTGCTTGCCTTCGGCGCTCTTCAAGGCTCCAGACCTGCATTTGTTAGTCATCCCTCTCTAGAAAGTGCATTTGGAAAGTGGAAGGAATTCTCTGAGTTTCAGCCACGTCCAACTTACTGTTCTACTCAGAGACGACCCCCCCCCACAGGACAGGTCCGAGTCCTCCGACACCCTTGCAGAAAGCTGGGGGTCTGGACAGTCACTGACAACTTGTGATACAAAACAGGGTTCCCAGTGCAGGGACCCATTCATGCCAAAGGTGGAAGTACTGCTTCCTGGGGCCAGATTAGCAGCTCACAGAAGAGGGTATGAAAACCACACGCAGATCCACTAATGTTCTGAAGCAGGGATACAGGGGCCTGCTGGCCCTTCTTCCCTCCCCCACAGATCCCAAAGGCGGGGCATCGGGCTGGTACCTGTGTTTTGTGCACTGATGAAGGCCACCTTGTTAGTGTCAGGTTTGAGGCGGATGAATCCACATTCTCTGTGCATTGGCTTCCTGGTGTCTGGATGGAACGCATTAAACCTGTTGGGAAAGCAGGAGGCTAGAGCTACCATGTTTCTGCGAGGTAAGAGGAGCAAAATGCAACATTTTCAGCTCAGTCTCAGCACCGAGAATAACCCTATTCCATGGCGTTGTCACCAGCAGTACTTCTGTTGTAGGCAGAGGAATACAAAGCCATCTTCACGCTTCGGATGTCCCAGTGCTTGGCACAGCAGTAAAGCAGCATTTCAACTCTGGAAGTTCTAAAAGCTGCAAGAGCTATAATGCTACACCTGGCTACCCTTAACAGATGTACTGTTTTATGCTCGTGCTCAGAACTTTCCATAGCTCAGCTGTCACAACACAAGAAGTGGCTGAGAGGGACTCTTGGAAATTCGGTCATTTCATTGATTGGGAGACACCATTTACCCTAAATACTCCTCCTTACTCAGTTAAATATCTGATCTCATACCATCTACCTTCCCCTCTGCAAAGCTGGCTGGCCGCCTCTTCCATAGGTCTGCAAGAGCTAGTAAGACACTGCTCTTCCCCACAAAGCACAAACACACCAACACAAAGACCTAGGCAGTCTCCATCAGCCCGTGCAAGGATGTATTCATATCAGTCCCACCCTGAGTCTTGTGTGTAACAATAACATCACATTCGGGCAGCTGCAACACTGGGTCTACCTGCACTTTTGATTTGTCATTAATTACTGTCTGCTTTGGCCTTATTTTCCATGTCTCTGGATGGCATTTCCAACCCCTTATTTCTATAAATGAAGGGTGGGGGAAACTTCCCCTGAGCCATTGCTAGTTTGGCTCCTAGAAGTCCCTAATCTGGCCTCTTCTGCAGACAAACCTGAGGAGTACTCCTCCCAACACTGACACGTGCATGCCTCTCAAACCGATGGAATCCCCACCTCAGATTGTGCTATGTCGCAGAAGTCCAGCCCCACCCCAAAGTAGTGGCTGGGCCTGAGTGCTCCATTTCGCTAACTGAAATCTAAACATTAAGAGGACAAACCTAAAAAGTACCCAAAAACTCACCAGAGTTACACGCGAGGGACTGCCACAACAACTACTAATCCCAAAAAATACTCAGTGCTAAATATTCCAAGAACACATTTGACTTGTGTAATCTATCTAGATTTTAGAAACATCAGTCTAGGTCTCAGTCTATTTGTTCAAGAAGACTCCTAAAAGGTAAGAGCGAGGACCACCAAATTTGATATCCAGCTTCCTCTTAAAAACATAAGAACGGCCATGCTGGGTCAGACCAAAGGTTCATCTAGCCCAGTATCCTGTCTACTGACAGTGGCCAATGCCAGGTGCCCCAGAAGGCGTGAAAAGAACAGGTAATCATCAAGTGACCTCTCTTCTGTCATCCATTTCCAGCCTTTGACAAACAGGCTAGAGATGCCATTCCTACCCATCCTGGCTAACAGCCATTGATAGACCTAGCCTACATGAATTTATCTAGTTCTTTTTTGAACTCTCTTAAAGTCCTGGTCTTCACAACATCCTTTGGCAAGGAGTTCCACAGATTGACTATGCGCTGTATAAAGAAAAACTTCCTTTTGTTTGTTTTAAACCTGCTGCCCATTAATTTCATTTGGTGACCCCCTAGTTCTTACGTGATGGGAACAAGTAAATAACTTTTCCTTATTCACTCTTTCCATGCCAGTCATGATTTTATAGACCTCTGTCATATCCACTCTTAGTTTCCTCTTTTTTAAGCTGAAAAGTCCCAGTCTTTTTAATCTCTCTTCATATGGGACCCATTCCAAACCTCTAATCATTTTGTTGCCCTTTTCTGAACTTTCTCTGATGCCAATATCTCTTTTTTGAGATGAGGCGACCACATCTGTACACAGTATTCAAGATGTGGGCGTCCCATGGTTTTATATAGAGGCAATAAGATATTCTCTGTCTTATTCTCTATCCCCTTTTTAATGATTCCTAACATTCTATTTGCTTTTTTGCCTGCAGCTGCACACTGAGTGGATGTTTTCAGAAAACCATCCACAATGACTCCAAGATCTCTCTTATCCCAACTTAAAGTGAGGTCAGGCTTTGACTGTGCCAAGAAAACAGGAAGTGCCTGGAGTGGGACTGTTTTCTACAACACAGAAAGGGAGGGGGCAGAGAGAAGATGGACGTGATACTGACTGTGTCATGGGGGGCAGCGAGTGGTGGGGAAAGCTAAATGCAGAGTGACCACTGAGGGCAGCTGCACCACCAACAGAGTGGTCAGTAGGGCTGGAGCTTGCCACCTTGCCTGCCACCAGACTGGGTAAGTAGCCCCTCTACTCCAAGCCCTTTCCCCTCCCAGTGCTTGGCCACAGCGCTGGAGGGGAGAGAGAAAAGGCCATTGGTGGCTGGGGGGAGACAGAAATCCCCTGGCAGCCACAGGAGAGGGATGTGGGGAGACAGAAAGCCCTGCTGGATGGGACCCCCTGCCCTGAGCCCCTCCTCACCCCACAACCCTCACACTCATACCTCCCCATGCTCTCAGCCTCCTGCTCTGCTTCCCCCCTCATTCCCAAGGCCCTGCCCTGATTCCTGCACCCTCCCCCCCCCCCCACATCACCAGCCTCCTGCCGTGAAGGACCTGGGCAACGCAGGGTAAGTCTTCTAGTAAGATACAAGTAAGCATGCAAGAATGTATCATGACAGACATACAGTGCAGAGTGCCCAAGAAACAGACTCTCGGCGTCTGACGCATGGTCTCAGCGTAAGAAATGAGGAACTGTGTGCAGAGCTACGCACACAAACAAGGACAGTTTGGGTGTTTGCAGTTGCACTCTGATCAATAATCTTTGTGTACGAACATGTTACCTCTTGTTAGGCCTTATCCAGACAGGAACGCGATACTGCGTCAGCTAGACCATTCTAGTGAAGAGGTTCGCATCTCAGTGGAACGCAGTTACCCTGGTGGGAATGCGCTTCTGCCAGGACAGCTGTGCCCTGTGTGAAGGGCAATAAAGCTACAGGCATGTGGCATCAGGGCGCAGTGTAACTGCAGCCACGCAAGGGCTAACCCAGTATAATCATGTCAGTAATGCCCAACATATTTATACTAGTATGAACATGGGGGGGGGGCATCTTTTGCATCACGTTAAGCGCTTGTAATTATTTCTCTCCAGCATTCAGAGCAACAGCCTTTGTAATCCACCCCAAAGTGCCAAACTAATTAGCTCTTTACCCTCTTCATTTAACCTCTTCATTTAATCACTCTCCTTTTTTCATTATCTACACTATGGACAGATCTGGAGCCTCTTCATAGCTGCTTGTGAGAGGACACATGGACTGTTGACTGAAGCAGAGCCAGTAACTCCAGGGATAATCTTATTCAAGTGCCTCGCTCAGCATTCACAATATTGCTTGTCTCATGCCTAGGGCCAGTGTAAATTTGGGGCTACACATGTGTGCGCATGCACCAGGTTAAGTGTCTAGAATGTTAAACCCCACCGATATTCCAAATAGAATGAGTCTTTGGACCACTTGGAAAGAAATCCCCCTCATGGAACCATTCTCCTGCCCGGCCTCCCAAGTCCTCTGCTGCTTGGCTCGCAAACTTGCATGTTGTGGAGCATGTGGATGTGCTCTATGGACCACTTGTGGCCTTTTGGCAACAGGTGACTAGCATGGGCACACTTAAAATGACGACTGCCCTCTCGTTGGCACTCCCAGCTAGGGGTGCGGTGCTTTGCAAACACTGAAGTGAACGGAATTGCAGGTGACCGTGGAATCAGGAACAGCAGTTGCCAGACTCAGGTGTGTAACCGAGGCGCACAGTACTGCTTAGCACCTCTACGACTCGGGCCACCCAGTCGGATCCCATCACAGCCTCTCACCTATAGGCAAATCATTTTTACTCTCCCACCTTTTGTATGTGCCACCAGTAAACCTGATGGCTTTCTGCACGCTCCAGCCAAAGCTACTGCCATGACAAACTGAGCTTTAGACTTACGAAAAGTTCAGCATGGGCTGCCCCACGTGAGAGATGTGCACCTCTTCCAGGTACTGAAAAGGCTTCATTGTAGGGTAGTCACCATCTCCTGGTGGGTCTGACAGCCAAGTGCCCAGCATCCAGGATAGAGGCTCAATCACAGGGTTTAGCTGGGGGGTCTCTGTTGAGAGGGAGGAAAGAATCAGGACTCAGATCTGCTTAAGAGTTCTGTCACCTGTGTAGAACGGGGGAGAGTTTGTGACAGAAAAGCATCTCACAGATGTTAGGGTTAGGGTACATTATCACTGCTTCTTGCTAATCAGTGACCCCTCCTCAGTACGAATGAAGCTGGGAACAAAGGAGAACCGTTGTGGAGAACAAATCTGACGTAATCTGCCTTTTGGGCTTGCAGCTAATACAAGATGGGATTGCACCCAGAGCTCATCAGCCTCACGCTGTAAGAACTGGTGTACATTCACGGGAAAACTTACACTTCAGGGCTGTAAGTCAGGCACCAAAACTGTATTTAGACACCTTCATGACATGGCCTGAAGTGCTGAGTATCTGCATCTCCTCATGGCTTACACAGGAGATGTGACTGTTTTCTGAGATGCTGAACAACCTGCCCAACATCAGGTCCACAACTTCAGTCCCCAACTTTCCGAAATTTGGCCTAAGTCTCTAGCCATGGCCAGTAAGGGCCCTTGAGGTGGCTAGCTTAAATGCAGTCAGTGGCAACCATTCCAGGCACAGAATCTGAAACCCCAATGTAGCTATGAACTATAAACAGCGAGGCTGGAAAGGAGAGACTTAACTATGAAAAGAACTGATGACTTTAAAGGGTGATCTTAAAAACACAACGAATAGTCCTGCAGCACCTTAAAGACTAACAAAACATGTTGATGGGATCATGAGTTTTCGTTGGTAAAGACTTACTAGGCCAGTGTGAAATTCACTATGCCTCAACCCCAACCTGTCTGTTTACAGGGAGTGGGACAGAGAGGGGAGAAGGAACCAGAGTTTAGAGGGGCAAACTCAAAGGTAAGTGAATGAGATCTTTCTCTATCAACAGAGGATTTTCATTGTCATCCATGGGGCCTCTCTCTCCTTAAGTGTATGGTATTTAAAATCCATTTAAGAACAGATGCCATGCCACTAATTACATTGCATTCTCCTGAAACACACAGATAGAATAACAAGATATTTGCATCCAATCCCACAGTGGAGAGTGATGGATTTTTACAGAACTATAGCAACAGTTGGCACACTTCCCATTGTCAGCGGTGGGGTTCTCAAGCGGGGCAGAAACATTACATGTTTATAGTTCACATTTTTAGGTACTGCCTTTTTTTATTTAGACAGGGAATAACATCAGCAGGGGCTCCATAGGGTCTGCCATGGAAATAAGCACACACACAATCAATTATTTTGAGCTTAGGTACTATGTTGATGGGTGCTATAGAAAACTCTAAGATACAAGCCCTGCACAGCAGGACAGCTTTCTAAGAAAGGTATTTTCTGTCCGCCTCCTCTCAGTGCAAATTACGGAGCCAGAGAGCCATTCAGCAGGAGAGCAGCGATCTGCCTCCTGCTTGCTGAGCGCGCCCTGCGCTCCCCACCAGTGCTTGCTTTGCAATTTAGAACTTGGAGTTGTCATCTGGTCTGCAGCGCAGGCTTTTGCTCCCCTCTAGTGGAGCAAGTGATACTACTGCAATTCAAAGTCCTCTCTTCTGTGCAGCAGACCAAAGCAGGCCGGGAATTTGGGTTCCAGCCCACGAAAGCTTGTGCCCAAATAAATGTGAAGTTTTTACGGTGCCGCAGGACTCCTCAGTGTTAGCAGCGTAACCCTGGCTATGGGGATCACTTGAAAGAGGAGATGGATATTTCCCAGCTTCAAGCAGGACGGTGCAACCATTCTAGCAGCTGCATTCTCGCAGACTCATGCTGAGGCAGAGACAGAATCCCCATCCTTCTATCTGGTTTCCGTAGCTCTGACTAGTCAACCCCCTCTGCTGTGTCATTTTACAGAACGAAGGCCACGTCTCCACTTGTGGAAAGACTGATGCTGCGGTGTTCCATCTTCCAGCATTTGATTTACAGTGCTAGTAAAGACCCGCTAAATTGAACGCTGAGGGCTGTCGCGAGGAGTAAGGGAAGTCGACAGGAGCATTTCTCCCGTCAACCTCCCGTTGTGGAGATGGCACCAGACTTGGTTTAAGGTACATCGACTCTATGTTATTTACGTAGCTGGAGTTGTGTGGCGTAAGCCGACCTTGTGGGTGTAGTATAGACCTGGCCCAACAAACTCCATCCCATTTTTAAACATTCACGAAACTTGTATTTTGTTATGAATGACAATCACATAACCTGGGGCAGGGTGTGCTAGAGCAAGCAATATCAAAATTCTGCAGGAAGACTTTCTGACCTCCGTGCTGCAAGAGAATTAATACTACAAACAGGCTGCAGAATATGTTAACATTATGTTTCAGAATTCCCTGACGTCCTAAGGAAACTGTGTATTTAAAAGCGATGTGACCGTTCTTTCAGATCTTCCTTAATTAACATTGTAATTGATTTCTAGAACAAGCAGCAGAATTCAGGGGGGTTGCTGCAAGCTTACTTTCCCTCCCCTCCACAGTAGAGCACTATGTTTACTAGAATTCATATTGTATAATGAGCAGCCACAGAACTGCTCGTTACAGACTAGCACAGCTACTCCTCTGAGATTTCATATTACATAATTTATTATGACACAGTGTGAGACCTCACCAAGATAGAGGGGAGAAACAAAACGAAGAGGGACAAAAAAAGGGGGGGATAGAAAAGAGAAGCATCTTTTCTCTTCCTCTCCCCTTCTCTTCTGAATTTGGGGGTGACGGGGGGAAAAGGCCTACTCTTTCTCCCTTCCAGTAGCAGGAGAGAGATTTCCTAGGTGGAATTCTCTGTTCTGGTGGCTAGTACAGCCATTTCCAGGGAAATACTATGCTGATATAGGTACTATTAAAACCAAGACAGTTTAGCTCAGGGAAGGAGAGGGTTATTCAGCTGAAGAAAACTGAGGATTGATACGTCTCTGTGTGTATATTTTAAATATTTTCCAAGCCCTTAACCTATGCACAAAATGAACCCATGTAAGCACATTCTTATAACTAAAAACAACAAGGAGTCTGGTGGCACTTTAAAGACTAACAAACTTATTAGGGTATTTGAGCACAATATTATGCTCTACTACCCTAATAAGTGTGGTGTTTTTCCTGAAACAGACTAACACAGCTAGCTCTCTGAAACCTGATTCTTATCACAGATACCCTTGTGTTCTTTCTCCCATTCCTCTTAATATTTGTCACACTCACTTGTTCTATTTATCTTATATGAATCTTTACACCAGATTAATCAATGTGCTTCCAAATAGGAATAATTGCTCAGAAATAAAAATCACTTTTATTCAAAACTAGTATCCGCATAGGGACTTATTCTAGATTTGCTAATGCGAAATAGATTATTTCACAATAGAGATTTTGGTAATTTTCCCTGTGTAGACAACCCCTGGGGTACTTATATGGTCCCATCACCATATATCTGAGCATCTTTAATGTATTTATCCTCAGGCTCCCTTTACAGGTGGGGAGTACTATTATCCCCATTGTATGGCATGGGAACGGAGGCACAGGAAGACTAAGGCCATGTCTGCATTATGGGTGCTATACCTGAAGAGGTTTCGTACAGCAACAGGATGTGCTTTTCTCCTGCTGTAATTAATGCACGTCCCAGAACAATGGTAGCTAAATCAGTGGAAGAATTTTTCTCTTCATCTAGCTACATCTGTACTGGGAGCGAGGCTGGCTGAGCTATAGGCACTCAGGGGTGCAAAAGCCATCATTCTGCTGACCCAACTTTTGAATGGCGACCAAGCCTGAGTGACTTGCCCAAGGTCACATAGGAAGTCTGTGGCAGGACAGACAACCTAGGCTGTGCATCCCAAAACCCAGGCTAGTACCCTAGGAACTGTAAACACTCTCTGTTCCTTCCCTTACCTTGAGTTAGACTATAAACTCCTTCGGGCTGGGACCTTGCTTCCCTTTTGTCTAGAGAGCATTTAACTTCATACAACGGGGTCCCAATATGAACCGAGACCCTCACTGCTCCAACATGGATTTGTACTGCAGTAGTACCTCAGAGCCCCACGCATGGCTCTATCTGACTGGGGAGTTGTACAAACACAGAGACAGTTCTGGCCCAACGGTCTCATTCAAGGTAATAGTTCAGCTACGGTGAGCACAGTAAGAAACTACATACGAATTTTTTTCAGTCTGCAATTCCAAAATGTGCTTTATATATTTGATTTCAAAGAGTTGGAGAATCATTAGATTGTACCTCAAAACAGACACCTGAAATGCTGCCCTCAGAAAGAGGACAGAAGTGCTGCTACCCCCATAACCCTGACAAATGGAGTCAGAAGCTTATTGAATCATAGAATACTAGGGCTGGAAGGGACCTCGAGAGGTCATCGAGTCCAGTCCCCTGCCCTCATGGCAGGACCAAATACTGCCTAGACCATCCCTATTGACATTTATCTAACCTGCTCTTAAATATCTCCACAGATGGGGATTCCACAACCTCCCTGGGCAATTTATTCCAGTGTTTAACCACCCTGACAGTTAGGAACTTTTTCCTAATGTCCAACCTAAACCTCCCTTGCTGCAGTTTAAGCCCCTTGCTTCTTGTTCTGTCCTCAGAGACCAAGATGAACAAGTTTTCTCCCTCCTCCTTATGACACCCTTTTAGATATCTGAAAACTGCTATCATGTCCCCCCCCAACCTTCTCTTTTCTAAACTAAACAAACCCAGTTCCTTCAGTCGTCCCTCATAGGTCATGTTCTCTAGACCTTTAATCATTCTCGTTGCTCTTCTCTGGACCCTCTCCAATTTCTCCACATCTTTCTTGAAATGCGGTGCCCAGAACGGAACACAATACTCCAATTGAGGCCTAACCAGCACAGAGTAGAGCTGAAGAATGACTTCTTGTGTCTTGCTCACAACACACCTGTTAATGCATCCCAGAATCATGTTTGCTTTCTTTGCAACACCATCACCCTGCTGACTCATATTCAACTTGGGGTCCATTATAACTCCTATATCCCTTTCTGCCGTACTCCTTCCTAGACCGTCACTTCCCATTCTGTATGTATGAAACTGATTGTTCCTTCCTAAGTGGAGCACTTTGCATTTGTCTTTATTAAACTTCATCCTATTTACCTCAGACCGTTTCTCCAATTTGTCCAGGTCATTTTGAATTATGACCCTATCCTCCAGATTAGTCGCAACCCCTCCCAGCTTGGTATCATCTGCAAACTTAATAAGCGTACTTTCTATACCAATATCTAAATCGTTGTTGAAGATATTGAACAGAGCCGGTCCCAAAACAGACCCCTGCGGAACCCCACTTGTAATGCCCTTCCAGCAGGATTGTGAACCATTAATAACAACTCTCTGAGTATGGTTAGCCAGCCAGTTATGCACCCACCTTATAGTAGCCCCATCTAAGTTGTATTTACCTAGTTTATTGATAAGAATATCATGCGAGACCGTATCAAACGCCTTACTAAAGTCTAGGTATACCACATCCACCGCTTCTCCCTTATCCACAAGACTCGTTATCCTATTAAAGAAAGCTATCAGATTGGTTTGACATTTTGGGTCATTACCAAATCAACATTGAGAAAATGGAACAAATTCACTGCCTTAATCCATTTGTCCTCTAACAGGAGAGTTTGGAGAGGGAGTTCTCCAGGTAAAAGAGTAAAAACGGGACCCTTGTGGTAAGTGGCTGTCTGGAGTGTGTGTTTGTGTGTGGGGGATTTATTTGCAGTGTGCTGAGCTTGTGTTTGTCGGTTTGGTCTGTTTGGTTGGTTGGTTTGTTTGAAGGAGCTTCTAAAAGGTTTGAAATCTAGAAGCCTCTGTTAATTGGCTGAGCCTCAGTCAGGGGGAGGGGCTACCAGAGCTATATAAGCCTGTGACTCAGCGACCAGGAACAGCTAACAGGAGAGTTTGGAGAGGGAGTTCTCCAGGTAAAAGAGGAGTAACGACGGGACCCTTGTGGTAAGTGGCTGTCTGGAGTGAGTGTGTGTGTGTGGGGGGGGGGGGGGAGTTATTTGCAGTGTGCTGAGCTTGTGTTTGTCTGTTTGGTCTGTTTGGTTGGTTGGTTTGTTTGAAGGAGCTTCTAAAAGGTTTGAAATCTAGAAGCCTCTGTTAATTGGCTGAGCCTCAGTCAGGGGGAGGGGCTACCAGAGCTATATAAGCCTGTGACTCAGCGACCAGGAACAGCTAACAGGAGAGTTTGGAGAGGGAGTTCTCCAGGTAAAAGAGGAGTAACGACGGGACCCTTGTGGTAAGTGGCTGTCTGGAGTGAGTGTGTGTGTGTGTGGGGGGGGGGGAGTTATTTGCAGTGTGCTGAGCTTGTGTTTGTCTGTTTGGTCTGTTTGGTTGGTTGGTTTGTTTGAAGGAGCTTCTAAAAGGTTTGAAATCTAGAAGCCTCTGTTAATTGGCTGAGCCTCAGTCAGGGGGAGGGGCTACCAGAGCTATATAAGCCTGTGACTCAGCAACCAGGGAGAGCGCGACCAGGAACAGGTAACAGGAGAGTTGGGAGAGGGAGTTCTCCAGGTAAAAGAGGAGTAAAAACGGGACCCTTGTGGTAAGTGGCTGTCTGGAGTGTGTGTTTGTGTGTGGGGGAGTTATTTACAGTGTGCTGAGCTTGTGTTTGGTTGGTTGGTTGGTTGGTTTGTTTGAAGGTGCTTCTAAAAGGTTTGAAATCTAGAAGCCTCTGTTAATTGGCTGAGCCTCAATCAGGGGGAGGGGCTACCAGAGCTATATAAGCCTGTGACTCAGCAACCAGGGAGAGCGCGACCAGGAACAGGTAACAGGAGAGTTTGGAGAGGGAGTTCTCCAGGTAAAAGAGGAGTAAAAACGGACCCTTGTGGTAAGTGGCTGTCTGGAGTGTGTGTTTGTGTGTGGGGGAGTTATTTACAGTGTGCTGAGCTTGTGTTTGTCGGTTTGGTTTGTTTGTTTGGTTTGGTTGTTTTGTTTGAAGGAGCTTCTAAAAGGTTTGAAATCTAGAAGCCTCTGTTAATTGGCTGAGCCTCAGTCAGGGGGAGGGGCTACCAGAGCTATATAAGCCTGTGACTCAGCGACCAGGAACAGGTAACAGGAGAATTTGGAGAGGGAGTTGAGAGGGGGAGTTTAGAGGGCACGAGTGACTTGTGTCCTTCTTTAAAACCTAACTCTTAGAATAATCTATACTCCAGAAGTTTAAAAAGAATCCCAGTTTGTACTTAAACTTATTCATTACAAACATGGAGACAGAAGTCCAGCAGCAGAGTGGGGGCTATCCTGTTTATTGCGTCGAGTGTAACATGTATGATTACCTGCTCTGTGGGCGGGTGGCGTATGTGTGCACCCGTTGCAAGGAGCTCCTGACCCTCAGAGACCGAGTTCGGGCTTTGGAGGACAGGGTGGCTGAACTGGAGGAGCTAAGGGAGCTAGAGAGCTATGTTGATGAGGCTTTCCGGGACACTGTAGTACTGTCCCACCTCCAGTCTGAGAGCCCCAGTGTTCTTAAGGAGGATGAAAATCTCAAGGGAACAGAGCATTTAATGGGAGCAGAGGGAAACCATCCCATAGTTGGGACCCTCCTCCCAGAGGATGTTGCGGTATCCTCTTGCACTGAGGATACCTCTGATAGGGAGGGAATGCCAGCTAGGAAGAGGCAGGTGTTAGTAGTGGGTGATTCGATAATTAGAAACATAGATAGTTGGGTTTGTGATGACCGGGAGAACCGTATGGTCACTTGCCTGCCTGGTGCGAAGGTTGCGGATCTCTCGAGGCATCTAGATAGACTTATGTGTAGTGCTGGGGAGGAGACGGTGGTTGTGGTACATGTAGGTACCAATGATATAGGGAAGGGTAGGAGAGATGTCCTGGAGGCCAAATTTAGGCTGCTAGGAAAGAGACTGAAATCCAGGACCTCTATGGTGGCGTTCTCGGAAATGCTTCCAGTTCCACGCTCAGGGCCAGGTAGGCAGGCAGAGCTTCAGAGTCTCAATGCGTGGATGAGACGATGGTGTAGGGAAGAGGGGTTTAGATTTATTAGGAACTGGGGACACTTTTGGGAGAGGGGGAGCCTATACAGGAAGGATGGGCTCCACCTAAACCAGGGTGGAACCAGACTGCTGGCACTAAACATTAATAAGGCCGTAGAGCAGTTTTTAAACTAAGAGATGGGGGAAAGCCGATTGGTGCGGAGATGCACGTAAATCGGAGAGAGACTTCTCTTAGAGGAGAATCCGATGATAGAGATTCTCTAAGCTGTAGTCAGAAAGAGAGGAGGGGAGAGGGCAAACCATTGGCCAGAGCTGACAAACAACCGCATACAAAGGAATCCAATGCATCAGGGAAGGGCAGACAAATAACCAGTGGCAAATTTTTAAAGTGCTTGTACACAAATGCTAGGAGTCTGACTAATAAAATGGGTGAACTAGAGTACCTCGTATTAAATGAGGAGATAGATATAATAGGCATCACTGAAACCTGGTGGAATGAGGAAAATCTGTGGGACACAATCATACCGGGATATAAAATATATTGGAAAGGATAGAGCAGGCCGGGTGGGTGGTGGAGTGGCACTGTATGTGAAAGATAATGTAGAATCAAATGAAATAAAAATATTAAATGAATCAACATTATTCCATAGAATCGCTATGGATAGAAATTCCATGCTCCAATAATAAGAAATTAGCAGTAGGAATATATTACCGACCACCTGACCAGGACAGCGATACTGACATTGAAATGCTGAGGGAGATTAGAGAGGCTACCAAAATAGAGAACTCTATAATAATGGGGGATTTTAATTACCCCCATATTGACTGGATACATGTCACCTCAGGAAGAGAAGCGGAGATAAAATTTCTCAATGGCTTAAATGACTGCTTCTTGGAGCAGCTAGTGCAGGAACCCACAAGGGGAGAGGCAATTCTCGATTTAGTCCTGAGTGGAGTGCAGGATCAGGTCCAGGATATAACCGTTACAGGACTGCTTGGGAATAGTGACCATAATATAATAACATTCAACATTCCTGTGGTGGGAAGAACACCTCAGCAGTCCAGCACCCTGGCATTTAATTTAAAAAAGGGGAATTACACAAAAATGAGGAGGTTAGTTAAACAGAAATTAAAAGGCACAGTGACTAGAGCCAAATCCCTGAAAGCTGCATGGAAACTTTTTAAAGACACCATAAGAGAGGCCCAACTTAAATGTATACCCCAAATTAAAAAACATAGCACGAGACCTAAAAAAAGAGTCACTGTGGCTTAACCACCATGTAAAAGAAGCAGTGAGGGACAAAAAGGTATCTTTTAAGAAATGGAAGTCCAATCCTAGTGAGATAAATAGAAAGGAACATAAACACTGTCAAATCAAGTGTAAACATGTAATAAGAAAAGCAAAAAAAGATTTTGAGGAACAGCTAGCCAAAAACTCAAAGAAATAACAAAATGTTTTTTAAGTACATTAGAAGCAGGAAGCCTGCTAAAAAGCCTGTGGGTCCCCTAGATAATCGAGCTATAAGGAGCAGTCAAGGATGATAAAGCCATTGCGGAGAAACTAAATGATTTCTTTGCTTCAGTCTTCACGGCTGAGGATGTTGGGGAGATTCCTGAATCTGCACCGTCCTTTGTGGGTGATGAATCTGAGGAACTGTCCCGGATTGAAGTGTCATTAGAGGAGGTTTGGAACAAATAGAAAAACTTAATGTTAACAAATCTCCGGGACCGGATGGCATTCATCCAAAGGTTCTAAAAGAACTTAAATGGGAAATTGCTGAGCTATTATCTGTGGTTTGTAACCTATCCTTTAAATCGGCTTCCGTACCTAATGACTGGAAGGTAGACAACGTGACACCAATATTTTAAAAGGGCTCTATAGGCTCCTGGCAATTACAGACCGGTAAGTCTAACTTCACTACTGGGAAAATTAGTCGAAACAATAGTAAAGAATAAAATTGTGAAGCATGTAGAAGAACATAATTTGTTGGACAAAAGTCAACATGGTTTCTGTAAAGGGAAATCCTGTCTTACTAATCTATTAGAGTTCTTTGAAGGGATTAACAAACATGCGGACAAGAGGGATCCAGTAGATATAGTATACTTGGATTTTCAGAAAGCCTTTGACAAGGTTCCTCACCAAAGGCTCTTGTGTAAATTACATGGCCATGGGATAAGAGGGAAGGTCCTTTCTTGGATTGAGAACTGGTTAAAAGACAGGAAACAAAGGGTAGGAATAAATGGTACATTTTCAGATTGGAGAGGGGTAACTAGTGGTGTTCCCCAAGGGTCAGTCCTGGGACCAATCCTTTTCAACTTATTCATAAATGATCTGGAGAAAGGGGTAAGCAGTGAGGTAGTAAAGTTTGCAGATGATACAAAACTGTTTAGGATAGTCAAGACAGAAGCAGACTGTGAGGGACTCCAAGAAGATCTCACCAAACTGAGTGATTGGGCAACAAAATGGCAAATGAAATTTAATGTGGATAAGTGTAAAGTAATGCACATCGGGAAAAATAACCCCAACTATACGTACAGTATGATGGGGGCTAATTTGGCTACGACAAATCAGGAAAGAGATCTTGGAGTTATCGTGGACAGTTCTCTGAAAACTTCCACACAGTGTGCAGCGGCGGTCAAAAAGGCAAATAGGATGCTAGGAATTATTAGGAAAGGGATAGAAAATAAGACCCAGAACATCTTACTGCCCCTGTATAAAACTATGGTACGCCCACATCTTGAATACTGTGTACAGATGTGGTCTCCTCACCTCAAAAAAGATATTTTGGCCTTGGAAAGGGTTCAGAAAAAGGCAACTAAAATGATCAGGGGTTTGGAACGGGTCCCATATGAGGAGAGGCTAAAGAGACTGGGACTTTTCAGTTTAGAAAAGAGGAGACTGAGGGGGGGATATGATAGAGGTCTATAAAATCATGAGTGGTGTGGAGAGGGCTGATAAAGAAAAGTTATTTATTAGTTCCCATAATAGAAGAACTAGAGGACACCAAATGAAATTAATGGGTAGCAGGTTTAAAACTAATAAAAGGAAGTTCTTCTTCACACAGCGTGTTGTCAACCTGTGGAACTCCTTGCCAGAGGAGGCTGTGAAGGCTAGGACTATAATAGAGTTTAAAGAGAAGCTGGATAAATTCATGGAGGTTAGGTCCATAAAAGGCTATTAGCCAGGGGATAAAATGGTGTCCTTTGCCTCTGTTTGTCAGAGGCTGGAGAGGGATGGCAGGAGACAAATCGCTTGATCATTGTCTTCGGTCAACCCTCTCTGGGGTACCTGGTGCTGGCCACTGTCGGCAGACGGGATACTGGGCTAGATGGACCTTTGGTCTGACCCAGTACGGCCGTTCTTATGTTCTTATGTTCATCAATATTTACTAAACTGTCCCTCTCAGGTACTAGGCTGTCTCAACACCAACACACAGCGTGTGTGATTTTCAAATCTCTTCCTAGCTGCATACGTGTAAAGGCAAGACGAGTGCATTACGATTAGGGAGTCCGTCTGCCGCATTATACAGGCTATTGTATTTCACCCAGGAATTCCTGCATTGAGCTCTCAGCTTCTGGCTGAGCTGGAGGAGATACTGGACAACGAAACGAAGGGGAGGTTTCAGACTGGATATAGTTGCTTGATATCCCTACCACCCAACTGCTAACACACACTCCTACACTAAAGAAACAGGCTCATGAAAAGCAATATCCAGTTTTGCTACCTCCTGACACCATCAGGTTAGAGATACAAACTTAATTTCAGCTGATCTTAGCACTGGCCTGGAGAAGGGATGTTAAATATCGGTTAATTGAATAGCCGAGTAACCTCATGAATTCTTACTAGTTACTCAACTATTCTGTAGTCCCCAGCCCTGACCTGGAGCAACCACTTGAGAGTATTCAGCTTCCAGGATCCTTCAATCCTTACCTCTGACACCATCAAAGGACTGGATTTTGCTTACTGCTTTTGTAATGTTACCCAATCTGGATTGGGAACACCAGCACACTTCCCAGGCCACTGACAAGGTGTCAGATTCAACTACTGCACAAACATGAAAGCCCTACATTTATATCCTTTTGCCAATCTCAAAAGCCATCCAAGTCTCCCAAAACTGTTTTGATTCAAGTGCAAGAATTATGAACACTACCGCATGCATATTAGGCTTAGACTTCTAAACCAAATCTAATTTGTGGGAAGTCTATACTGACTTTTCAAATAATTCAGTTTAGTTTCAGATGTGAATCAATTCTTCACCCTTTTGGTTTTTGTTTTTAATAGCAGAGCCTTCACAAAAGCAGACACTCGATTCAAAAGGAGTGCATGAAGCAAAAGCTTGAGTTTGAACATTAGAATTTTACCTCTTTGGCTAATAAATACAATATTTTAGCTGCATTTAACCATACCTGTGATTGCTGCATGGCTGGCCATGTTCCCCAGGGTTATTTTTATACTGCTCACCTTAGCTCTCTAATCTTTCCTTGGGCACCAGGAAATGTTTTGCACTTAGCTGATAAGATGGTAATATGGAAATGATCTCATGCTGAGGTGAGAATGTTATCCTGGTGTCTGCTGGGAGTTGTAGTTTAATTAAAACAGGCTCTTAGGAAAAGGTATCAAACTGATGCTAATTGTACAACTGCTGTGTATGACACACACAAACAGAAAACCTGGACTCCCCTAGAGACAGTCAAAGGGGACGAGGTATGGCAGGACCTGGTAGCTGTGAGGAGCCTTTGGGACAAGAGGATTTGGCAGTAAATGTCTCTAATATGAGCAGGCTGTTCATACATTCTCCCCCTCCCCTGACCCTCTATTGGCTCTGCAGGGGCATTTCCCCCATGCTTTGGAGCCTTACTTTCTCCCCCTAATAGCTTCACTCTCCCGCAGAAGATGAATTTTGGTCCCAGCTGCCTTTTTCTAGGACTCTGGCACCAGAGCTGAAAGGAAGCGGGTGCATCCTGGTGCGCAGCTCCGGCCAGAGTGGGCTGAGTTGAGGCAAAAGCCAGCAGGGAGCTATTGACAGAGCTGGCAGGGACCCAGGCTGCGAGGGGACCTGTGAGAAATTTAAGTTTCTTTTACCCCTACCTGACACCCATCAAATGATTTACTACCTGCTCTGACATGCAGTAAAACCTTGACCCCTTCAGATCCCAGACTCTTCACATTGGCACCCTCTGGGCTGTGAGGATCCCAGACTCCAACACACGCCAGAATATGTAACAATTCAATAGGGAGACTCTACACTGGGGCCAGCTGCAGATGAGCTTAAGACTCATCTTGGCGCCAGCATTTTTAGTGGGGCGGCAGAGTGCCAGGAAGCAGGGAACTGAGGCAGTCAGCCAGCTGGCTGACTGTACTGGAACCAGAGCATCAAATAATTAACATGATCAACCTGCAAAGCCAGTCTGCCTAGTCACCTTACGTACACCCTCGTAGGCCATATGTTTAGAAAAGAAAGCTGCAAGTTCGGCTGTACATTTTCACAGGAAATACACCACCCTCTGGCTGAGAAGCAAACTGATAAAACGAAAGCAGTAAGGGAGACATGCCTTTCCCAACTCAGAGTTCAGACCAAGCAAAGACTCAGTTTTAACTGCTTGTTTCCCAAGCTGTCATCCATATCCATATAATACTACTAGGAATGTTAAATATGTGTAATTAAGTAACTGTATAACTGCTCCAAGAGCCGCCTTTTAAACCAGCTCTCCATGCATACTGGAAGCCTGCATGTAATCGTGAATGTTAACCATGTACATGGTCACTCTTTCATATCCCTAAATACCACATCACTGTATTTAACCTATCTTTAATAAACAAAACACAACAGGTCTAGCATGTACTCAACAAGACCCCAGTCAGTGTTCTGTCAACTAACCACATGTACCAATAAACAATAATATTGTTTGCAGTGTTATTGTAGCTGGGTTGGTCCCAGGACACATAGATACATGGTGGATGAGTTAATATCTTTTCTTGTACAATTTCTGGGGGGGTGGAAGAGACATGCTTTTCTGATCTACATAGAGCCCTTCTTGAAATCTGCAGAGGTCTTGGGCGCTTCACAGACTTGAAGAATTCTAAGTAGCTCAAAAGCTTTTCTCTTCCTCCCCCAGAAATTGTATAATAAAAGATATTAAAGTCATTCACCTTCTCTCTCACAGTACCAGTAGTATTTAACTGATAAACGATGGAGTCTTCAGTACGTAATTTTCAGAACTCTCAACTTGGCTTTGTGTATCAACGTATCCTTACCATTCGCACCAAATATAAACTGCCCAACTTGACAGTTGGCTGCAGTTTTATTAGTGGTTTTTGAAAACTATATAAAGAAGACGACAGAAGCGTAAGTAAGTGGTACATGCCAGCAGAATGCTAAGATTAAAATAACTGTAAGATTTATGAACAGCAGTTAAAACTTTATCAATGTGAACTTTACCATTTGCATTAAATAATTTAAAATCACATAGAATTTGCTTGATTGTGTACAATACTGCTTTGTCTTGAACAAAAATTTTAGATCTGGAAATTTTCAGAACACCTATTAAAAAGGTCTGATTTTTGTCTTACAATATATAGCCTGGGTATCTCAGAAAATCATTCAGGATGCTTACTAAATTAGAGTAAAGCATCTTTCAAAGGACCAGTTTTATAAGAAGCTCATTTGAAGGAGTTTCAACAAATGTGAACTTATTAAAATACTTTAAGAAAGACATTGTATGTAACCCCAAAAAACCTGTTTGTAGATTATAGCAGTTTAAGGCAATTCTTCTATACTGACACAAAGAGAATATAAAAATATGTACCACAGATATCAATCAAAAAGCTGTTGCAGGGTTTAGTGACATGTGCTGCTCACTATTTGAGCTATGATGTTTTGGTTTATAGTGCTGTTTGAAACCCTCAGTGAAGTTACAAATTCTGAACTGCTTCACTTCAGCTATGTAATCTTACAGGGACCACACACAAAACATCCACCCCGTAACATCTCTTTAGTGAATTTTTTCCCACCTACATTTAAATATGGTATTTTTTCCATGGGAAAAACCTATTAAAATTGGGACCTTTTCATGGAACAATGGTCCATTTACACCAGTATCCTGTCTCTAACATCAGGCCTCTGGGCACTGGCAGGGGTAGCTGGTTCTGTGCTCCCAGAAGGGGCGAGGCCTTGGACGGAAGGGGTGGGGCTGGGACAGCCAGCCCTCAGCACTGCCCGGATAGCCCAGTACCCTCTATCCCCACCAGCCCTCAGAAGATGCCAGAGCGCACAGTGCAGGGCTCTGAAGCGCGCCGCCCAGCAGTTCTAAAGGACCAGCCGCTGCTGCAGTAGGAATAGGAAGGGTAGGAATGGGGTCCCTGGCCTCTGATTGTCAGAAGCTGGGGATGGGCGACAGGGGATGGATCACGTGATGATTCCCTGTTCTGGTCACTCCCTCCAGGGCATCTGGCACTGGCTGCTGTGGGCAGACAGGACGCTGGGCTGGATGGACCTTTGGTCTGACCCCGTCTGGCCGTTCTTATGTTAACTGGTTCCTGACAGAAGCTTGCAACCTGACCCAAACCAACAGGATTCAACTACAAGTGTCAGGTTTGCATTAGGGATGTTAAAATGGGTTTATTTCGATACAGGTGTAACCACTGAAAGTTTCAGCAGCTACACGTTTACACGCAGGGGGAGGGAGAGGAAGCGGCTCCTGTGGAGCTGTGTGCCAGAGGCAGCATCGCGGGGTAGGGGGCTGTGTCTAACTGTGCAAGTTGACCGATGAACCCAGCTACTGCCGCCCCAATGCTGCAGGAAGGAGTCCCACAATGATGCGTCACCCAGCAGTGTCACTCCTGGAGCCTTCTGCAGGGTAAGCAGAGTGTGGGATTGAGCTGAGGGATCCTTTCCGTGCCCCAAGTCCAGCGTAACAGGGATCAGAAACATGGGCTGGGTGGACACAGCACAGAGGCAGATGCTTACAACCCTAACCAGAGCCAATTGGAAGTAGCTGGTACTTGTGACAAATTCACATCATTCTGAAACAACTCAATGAGTGGACTCAGATTTGCTGTGGTCTAGTTGGGCTTTAAAATTAGGCCGTAGAATACTTCTAGCTCCTTAAACATCACAAGTTTTTCCTTATGGCCCTTAAGGTCAATTTCAAGTAGAAACTGGACTAGTTAGGAAAGGGAAAGAGGCTAATTGGAGTATTTTCTATTTAGAAGCAAGCCAGAACACTTTACTGGAGGTAAGAGATGACCATAATGTCTTACTTTAGCTGAAAGTACACCTCTTTTGTAAGAGACTATCTAGTTAAAGAATTAATTCTGCCCCATTAGAAAGGCATGTAGGGTACTGACCACAGTCTTGGGACAGCAGGCTATTCAAGTATGGGAAATTGATCTTTTCTAGTTCATCCAGCTTCTCCTTCAGCTTCTTGACTTGGCTGTCAGAGCGGTTGATTTTCTGCCTCAACAGCTTCAGCTCTCCATTCTTTTTTTCCACCTGCTCCCGTAGGCAGCATACTTCACTTTTGCTTTGCCTAGAGGAGAAACAGTATGAATGGAGGGAGTCAATGAGCTTGCAAGTTCCTGAGGCTGAGATGATGACCTCATTGATTGACATGGGGTTGGCATCTGTGTCTCCCTTCTGACCTACCACAGCCTCTGTTGCTGGCTGAGGAGTAAGGTCTGCAGGGGATGCTGACAAATTTTGGGAAGGTTTCTGAGGGGTTGCAGTAAGTGATGAATTAGGGGAACTTTCTACTAAGCTCTTATTGCTACTGCAGCTTGGTTCCACATCTCTCTTTGGCCTTTTCTTCTCAAGTTGCTCTTTTGGGAAAGATGGCTTCTCTCGGGTGTGCTTAGAGGAAAAGCTGTAAGAATGGAGGGAACCAATAAATTTGCAAGCCCCAGAGACTGGAGGTGTGAAGTCATCAATTGATACACCACTTCTATCTGTTATCCAACTCTCAGCATGGACAGTGCTTTCACAACAGTTGTCCACAGATGGTCGTTCTGGCTTTTTCTGGAGTCCTGTCTTTGTGACTAAATTATCAGCAAACATCCTTCTCAGAGGTTCTTCCACCTGCCCACAGACTTTTTCTCCTTGCTCTGTCACTGACCCAGTTTCAGTTTGAAAAGTCACTTGCTCCATCTCATTAGACCCTTGCATTACCATAAAGTCTTGGTCAGAATATGAGGTTCTCTCAACTACCTCACAGCCTCCTTCCCTTGGTTGATCTCCATCCCTCACAAGTATTTGGCTTGCTATTTCAGTTCTACTTTTGACATAATCCTGGTTCTCGTCTTTCTTCTCTGTGAACGGGAAGATGGTTGGCACAGCTGTTGGCTTGAGTAGCCGATGCTGATCTTCCAGCCGTTTGGAGAAACTCTCTTTGGTGAAATGCTCGCTGCAAAGAAAGGAGTACTTGGTTGGAGTCCAGTTGTCCCTCTGAACTGCTTTTAGCCACTGGATCAGACGCTTTGAGTCCTTTAGAGGGAATCTGAAAATAAGTAACATAAAAAGTGTAAAATAAATGGATATTTCTAAAATCAAAGAGGCTCAGTGTTAGTGGGCCATATGTTTTAAAAACCCAAATTACCTAGAAAGCAGTAGGGTACTGGTTATATCTGGTTGACGACTGATTATTGAAAGTTTCGGTGGAATGTTAAATATTCATTTCCTGGGCTGGCAATTAAATTCCCCAGAGAGGACGTAACCTGTGTACTCCCGTCTATTAAAATCAATTAGCAAGCAACTGACCACTCCACTACGTATTTATACCAGTCAGACACCATGACTCTATTTGTACGATAGGAAAGACAAGATGTGAATACTGAAACCCTCTGCCCTGAACAAGAATCTAATCTGTCTTCAGGGACTGACTTGTGTTTATACCGAGTAATGAAGGGATATTAAAGAAGATATAAAACATCCTGCATTCAATGCCAAGAGATCACAGCATTTACACACACTGCATTTTATAATTGACACAAATGCTTGTTTTAGATTGTAATGGCACTTCAAAAGACAAAGACAAAAACATAGCCAGGGATTTCATCTCCATAGAGGAATTTAGTAGATTTTTCAAAGACACGATTTCAAATGGGCTCGCAAAAGTCCTCAATTTTGAATTTTTGCTTAGCATTACCATTGCTATGGTTACTTTGGGATCTAGGCAGATGGACTCCGTGAACATACACAGAGACCATGCCTGCATGTAGGTAGAGGAGTCTGCCTGCACAGTTCTATTTGCATGTTTGACTTTGGACCACATGACCCGAGTGTCTGAGGAACACATAATGTTACCCAAATCCAGTAGGGTTATTCAGCAACCCTCCAAACCAAAAGTAATCAGAAGACCTTTCTGAACATCAAAAGATGGCAAAAGAAATCACAAAATTCATACAACAAAGCCGATGGATATAAAGATAATTAATAGCTCTGCAGAATAAAAAAGGACAGCTTACTGTATTTACAGATTGTAAGCAAGAGATATACAGAACCAAATCAGCATAGTTTGTCTTCAGTTTCTAAATACAAGGTGAAAGCAATATTTTTATCCTGGGTTTTGTTGTTCTTGTTTTACAGAGCATTTCTTTAATGGAGTTTCTCCTGGACATCACCTGCAGTAACAGAGTATGTCCCAGAAAGGAAGCTGTTTGTATGTAACTCGTGAAACCTCTTTTTCTGCTGTTATTTCTGAGCCAAGCTGTCTTAATGTTCAGCAGAGACATAAAAGAAATGCAAGAATGTGTGCATTTCACATCACCAGAGAAAGGGTACCTGACCACAAAATTATTACCCATACTAACTGAGATATGCAGTAGGGGAAATGTGTATGTGTATGGCTCTTGATGCCAGCCTTGGGCTATAGTTGCAGATTAATTACTCAGAGAAGAGCATGGAGGTAAAGCCAAGTGTGTGTTCCTCATTAATAGCATAAAGAGAGCTACTATGGGCAGGTGTACACTAGAAACTTTTGCTAGAATAGCAATGTGAGAAAGGGAAGGGGGAGAGTTGTATGACATTTTTATACTAACAAAAGTCCTGATGTAGATATAATTATATCGGCAAACAAGTGCTCGTCGGTATAACGTATATCACTTCCCTGAACAAAGTAAGCTAAACCAATAAAAGCATTCATCACAGTACAGGCTGCATCTTAACTAGGAGGGTTTGCTAATAGTTTTTATAATGTAGACTGAATATATGTGTAGGGGAGATCTGCAGGGGAGAAAACAAACTGGACAGCAGAAGGGGAATGCATTTTAGGTCTTGTCTAGATTAGGAAATGCTATTGTGTTTAATCATGATTTTTAACAACACAGTTAGCCAACACAGACTGACCAGGGCTTTGTGGTCAATGCAGACAAGTCATGTTCATGCTATCAGCTAGACTTCATGGTAAATTTTATCATATCAAACCCAACTTGTCCATAGTAATGCTCAGCTAACTGAAGGATTGCAAATGATGAAATGCTTGCTCAAACACCATACTTTCTAATGTAGACAAGGTCAAAGGAGAACATAAGTGGGTAAAGGAAGCATGCATCACTCACTCAACAGCCTAAGAATATAATAGCTGAGATGACTGCTATAGAAAAATCTGCAGGGTGGGGATAACAGGGAACGTGTGTGGGAGGGAGAGAAGTAGATTGCCTGGGGGAGAAGTGGGGAAGGAATATGTGATGTGATGGACAGACAGAGGCATGTTCTGTCCTCCATATCAACAACTTTATGTGTATAGCAGGGCTAAGCAGTTCTACTGGCTGGTGGGAGATGTAGGGGAGAAACGTGTGTCTAGGAATCAAGGAACAGGGCCTGATCATGGCCCTAAGCAAGATTAAACACCTATAGGCTGTTTAGTTGGAGATTTGTTGGGGAGGAGTGTAGAAAACACAGGTACTGGGACAGGTGAGAAGGGGGAGGATAAAATGTGTGTACTGGACAGGAGAGGAAGTTTCTGTAGCTTGACTAAGGGTTCCATTGCTGGGTGGGAAACCTGCAAAGTGGAAGGCAGAGGGAAGTGAGCAGGGGAAGATGAGGTGTGTGTGGGGATGGGGAGAGTTGTGACTCCTTTTTAGGAGGCTGAAGGAGAGATGCAGGCTGTGTATTTCTGTTGGTGGGCTAGGGCAGGGGCTCAATGCATGTCTAGCTGCCTGGGGCCAGAGACACAGGGCATGTGTCCTGTGGAGGTGAAAGGGGTGACTGTGTGTCTGTCTGGGGGGGGTGTCTGTCGGGATGTGTGTGTGTCTGTGAGGGTGCCTGTCGGGGGGTGAGTGTGTCTGTCTGTTGGGGGGGTGAGTGTGAGGGTGCCTGTCGGGGGGTGAGTGTGAGGGTGCCTGTCGGGGGGGTGAGTGTGAGGGTGCCTGTCGGGGGGGTGAGCCTGTCGGGGGGGGGGGTGAGTGTGAGGGTGCCTGTCGGGGGGGGGGGGGGTGAGTGTGAGGGTGCCTGTTGGGGGGGTGAGTGTGTGTGGGGGGGGTGAGTGTGAGGGTGCCTGTCGGGGGGGTGAGTGTGAGGGTGCCTGTTGGGGGGGTGAGTGTGTGTGTCTATGGGGGGTGAGTGTGAGGGTGCCTGTCGGGGGGGTGAGTGTGCCTGTTGGGGGGGTGAGTGTGTGTGTCAGGGGGGTGAGTGTGAGGGTGCCTGTCGGGGGGGGGGTGCCTGTCGGGGGGGTGAGTGTGAGGGTGCCTGTCGGGGGGGGGGGTGCCTGTCGGGGGGGTGAGTGTGAGGGTGCCTGTCGGGGGGGGGGGGGGGGTGCCTGTCGGGGGGGTGAGTGTGAGGGTGCCTGTCGGGGGGGGGTGCCTGTCGGGGGGGTGAGTGTGACGGTGCCTGTCGGGGGGGTGAGTGTGAGGGTGCCTGTCGGGGGGGGGGGGTGCCTGTCGGGGGGGTGAGTGTGAGGGTGCCTGTCGGGGGGGTGCCTGTCGGGGGGGTGAGTGTGAGGGTGCCTGTCGGGGGGGGGGTGCCTGTCGGGGGGGTGAGTGTGAGGGTGCCTGTCGGGGGGGGGTGCCTGTCGGGGGGGTGAGTGTGAGGGTGCCTGTCGGGGGGGGGGTGTGCCTGTCGGGGGGGTGAGTGTGACGGTGCCTGTCGGGGGGGGTGAGTGTGAGGGTGCCTGTCGGGGGGGTGCCTGTCGGGGGGGTGAGTGTGAGGGTGCCTGTCGGGGGGGGGGTGCCTGTCGGGGGGGTGAGTGTGAGGGTGCCTGTCGGGGGGGGGGGCCTGTCGGGGGGGGGGTGCCTGTCGGGGGGGTGAGTGTGAGGGTGCCTGTCGGGGGGGGGGTGCCTGTCGGGGGGGTGAGTGTGAGGGTGCCTGTCGGGGGGGTGAGTGTGAGGGTGCCTGTCGGGGGGGTGCCTGTCGGGGGGGGGGTGCCTGTCGGGGGGGTGTGTGTGGGGGTGTCTGTCGGGGGGGTGAGTGTGAGGGTGCCTGTCGGGGGGGGGGGGGGGGGTGTGCCTGTCGGGGGGGTGAGTGTGAGGGTGCCTGTCGGGGGGGGGGTGTGCCTGTCGGGGGGGGGTGTGCCTGTTGGGGGGGTGAGTGTGAGGGTGCCTGTCGGGGGGGTGCCTGTCGGGGGGGTGAGTGTGAGGGTGCCTGTCGGGGGGTGTCTGTCGGGGGGTCTGTCGGGCGGGGCGGGCCTGGCCCGGGGCTCCCTGGCCGCGTGGCGGGGGGAGCCGGGCGGGGGGCGGGCGCGTGTCGGTCGGTCCGTGCGGGGCTGTCAGTCGGCGGGGGCGGGGCCCCGTTACCTGTGGAAGGAGACGGCCCCGCGGTGCCCCTTCCCCTGCCGGTTGGAGCAGTTCGCCGCCGCGCAGCAGATCACCATCTCCGGCCGGCTGGCCCTGCCCCCGCCTCGCCCCTCCCGCACGGCCCGGGCCAGCCGTACAACAAGATGGCGGAGCCAAGTCACCTCAGCTGCCCCCCTCCCCGGGGAAGGGGTTTCCGTGCGGCGGCGCCGGCAGCGAAGATGGCGACCTCCATGTGGCCGCCGCCATTTTGGTCGAGGCGCCGCCACACGGCCCCGTCCCCCGCGAAGGGGCAGCTCCTAGCACCCCTCGTGGGGGTTCCTGCGAGGCGGGGGCGGGGCTCGTGGGGGCTGGGACACTTGAGGGGTTCAAATGGCGCTGCTCAACCGGTACGGCCATGTCGGAAACGGGGCGGGGCCTTCTTGGTCCGTACAACACGATGGCGGCGCCCACGGCTCGGCCCTGCCTCTGATTGGCCGCGTGGGATCGCTCGTACGGCAACGCAGCGAGAGAGCGGTCCTGGCGTCAGGCTGATGTCACGTGATTGCGCCTCCCCAGAGCCTGTCGGGCCGTACGGGAAAATGGCGGCCCCCATTGGATGAGGAAGCGGCGCATCTGAACTCCGCGAGCTCTCCTCTCCACCTATCCCGACCGGGACGCTCTGCGGGCCGCGCTCTGATTGGGCGCGCTGGGCTTGCCGTCAGCAGCAGGGTAGGCTGCGGCCTGTGTGGGGCTGTGGACGGGGCAGTAGCCGCAGCCTGCCTGGCCCGGGGCGCTCGGGCGGCGGGAGTCGCGGGATGGACGCAGGTGAGGGGCGGGCCGGCGGGGTCCCCCACAGGCAGTGGGGCGGGGGTGTCAGTCTCCCTGGGTGGGGGGACTGTGGAGTGGGGCTGGAGGTCCCCAAGGCGGGGGTATGGGGGCACTGGGGGGTCCCCAAGGCGGGGGGGTCTAGGGGGTCCCCAAGGCGGGGGTATGGGGGCACTGGGGGGTCCCCAAGGCGGGGGTATGGGGGCACTGGGGGGTCCCCAAGGCGGGGGTATGGGGGCACTGGGGGGTCCCCAAGGCGGGGGGGTCTAGGGGGTCCCCAAGGCGGGGGTATGGGGGCACTGGGGGGTCCCCAAGGCGGGGGGGTCTAGGGGGTCCCCAAGGCGGGGGTATGGGGGCACTGGGGGGTCCCCAAGGCGGGGGGGTCTAGGGGGTCCCCAAGGCGGGGGTATGGGGGCACTGGGGGGTCCCCAAGGCGGGGGGGTCTAGGGGGAAGGTGGGGGTATGGGGGAACTGGGGGTCCCCATGGCGGGGGTATGGGGGCATTGGGGGGTCCCCAAGGCGGAAGGGTATGGGGGCATTGGGGGGTCCCCAAGGTGGGGGGCGGGGAGGACTAGGGGGTCCCCAATGCAGGCGGTATGGGGGAAACTGGGGGGTCCCCAAGGTGGAAGGGTATGGGGAACTGGGGGGTCCCCGAGGCGGGGGGTGGAGGGGACTGGGGGTCCCCAGGCAGGGGAACCCCAAGGAAGGGGGGCAGTATTTGGTGGGGGGATCCCCAAGGCAGGGGAGTAGTAGGGGATGTGTAGGTGGGGTCCCAAACTGTGGTACACTGGCCTTGAGGGCTAGTTGGCCCCATGGTGATGCTTTTTCACATCTTTCCCCTGGGGCAGTTGTGCACTGCTGCTTGTGTGCAGCATTCGTGTCCCCGCTGGTTTCTTTACTTCCCCCGCAGGGCAAAAAAAGTCTTTCTGACGGGGGAACCTGCAAGAGCAGTCAAGTGCCCCTGCCTACTAGGGATAGTGCAGCAGCAGTCGAAAAAGCAAATAGAATGTTAGGAATAATTTTAAAACGGGATAGAGAATAAAACAGACACCATCAACAACCATGGGCTCAACGCCCGTTGGTTTCCGAAGCCTCCCTCACTGTTTCCTTCCATCTTTCCCTGTCCAGTGCAGAGTGGCTTCATTTCTGTAGACTAGCTCCGCACCAATCTATTAGATCATCTACCCATTCTCTGTGGGGTCTGCCTCTTATTCGGACTATCCATTATGCCGAATACCAGGGTCTTCACTTTCCATTGTTCGTTCTGCAGATATGTCCAAATAGCGGTAACTTCTGTTGTTTAACCTTTTGCAGTAGGTTCTCTTTCGGCTGTATAGAATTCCTATAGAATTCCTCATTGGTGACCTGCATCCATCCTATTCTCAGGATCCTATTATAACAACTCCTCTCGAAAGCCAATATCCTTCTCTTCAAATCTTTCATTATCACCCATGTCTCACATCCGTACAACATGCTAATAAATACACACATTTTCAAGACACTCAGCTTCGTTCCTAAGCTAATTGCTTTATTTTTCCAGATCTTATCCATCGTTTTCAAACTTGCTGTTGCTTTCACTTTTCTAGTCGCTATTTCCTTCTTACAGTCTAGATCATACGTCATGTTGCTCCCCAAATACGTGAACTTCTCTGTGTTCTGTAGTTCAATCCCATCTACATTGATCTTCTTTCCCATTTCCTTATCTCCAAATACCATTGTCTTCTTTTTATCGATATTCATAATCAGTCCATGCTGCTTCCCTTCCTCATTTAGGACCTGCACCGTTCTTTCTAGCTTCTCTTCATCTTCCACGATGATAACTATATCATCCGCAAACCTCACGTTGTTAATTCTCATCCCGTGCACCGATATCCCTTCTACCTCCTCCTTGATCTTGTCCATCGCTCTCTCTAGGTGTGTGATGAAGATAGTCGGCGATATCAGATCTCCTTATCTCGCACCTCTACTTGCTCTAAACCAACTTCCCAACTCTCCGCATGTTCTCACCACTGCCTCTGCATTATCATTGATATCCTTATTGCCTCTGTATAAATCCATGGTACGCCCTTATCTTGAATACTACGTATAGATGTGGTTGCCTCATCTCAAAAAAGGTATATTGGCACTAGAAAAGATTCAGAAAAGGGCAACACAAATGATGAGGGGTTCGGAGCGAGTCCCATATGAAGAGAGATTAATATGACTGGGACTTTTCAGTTCAGAAAAGAGGAGACTAAGGGTAGTTATGATAGAGGTCTATAAAATCATGACTGGTGTGGAAAAAGTGAACAAGGAAAAGTTATTTACTTGTTCCCATACCATAAGAACTAAGGGGGTCACCAAATAAAATTAATAGGTAGCAGGTTTAAAACAAACAAAAGGAAGTTTCAGCCTGTGGAACTCCTTGCCAGATGATGATGTGAAGACCAGGACTTTAAGAGGGTTTAAAAAAGAACTAGATAAAACTCCATTCAACTGAAGAAGCGGGTTGTGCCCACGAAAGATTGATACCATCTACATTTTTGTTGGTCTCTAAGGTGCTGCAAGACTATTTGTTCTTTAAATTTTTTCTAGATAAATTCAGGGAGGTTAGGTCCATCAATGGCTATTAGCTAGGATGGGTAGGAATGGTGTCCCTAGCCTTTGTCAGAAGCTGGGAATGGGTGACCGGAGGGAGATCACTTGGTGATTCCTTGTTCTGTTCACTCCCTCTGGGGCATCTGGCATTGGCCACTGTCAGATGAGTACTGGGCTAGATGGACCTTTGGTCTGACCCAGTCTGGCCACTGAGTAGTCATTAACTGGTTAACCGATAAGTGATTGCTTATCGATTAACATATCCGTTAACCTAATCAGCACACCCTCTCCCCCCTCTGTGTGCTCTGCATTTAAAACTCAGATCATCAGGCTGGCTCAGTGCCAGCCTATCAGTCCAAGTTTTAAATGAAGGGGAGCAGCCTGCCACCTCGTGCTGCTGCCTCTGTATCAGAGGGATACAGGTCTGCCGTACTGCGGGAGCTGGACTGTTCAGGGAGCTGGTTTAAAAACTGGCTCACCCCTGCTGCCCCACACTGCTTCCTCTGGGTATGTCTACGCTTGCACCCTCTTTCGATAAAGGGATGCAAATGAAGACATTCGAAATTGCAAATGAAGCTGGGATTTAAATATCCCACGCTTCATTTGCATATTCGTATTATGGCCCTATTTTGAAATAACAGACGCTGTTAAGACGTGGTTATTTCAAGAGAAAACCCTTCTCTTGAAATAACCGTTATTCCTCATACAGTGCAATTTCGAATGCCTTCATTTGCATCCCTCTGTCGGAAGAGAGTGCAAGTGTAGACATACCCTCTGTTAGAGGTAGCGGCAGCCCCTGTCTGCAGAGAGCCCAGCCCAGGTCCCATGCAGAATCCTCTCACCCCACACCTGAATCTCCTCACACTGAACCCTCCACACTGGGATCCTGCCTTGATGAGCCTGCTTGCCCCACACCTAGTTTGTCTGGCGCAGAGAGGCAGGGACCCAGGGTGTTTCTGGGCAGGCCCAGCCCTTGCCCCGTGTCAGTCTTTATTAAAATGTGATCCATGTTATGAACAACTTCTACAGAACTTGGCATAGGACGCCCCTCGACCGTGCACACTCCCTGGGCTCCCCCGGTAGCTGGGGAAAGGGCCGTGGCTCACATTGGAAGAACCAAGTCTCTCTCCTAAGGGGATGAGGAAAACGTGTATGTAACTAGGTGAAACGCAGGAGACCGAAGGGATAGCGTGTTATCAGCAGACAGCCAATCAGCAATGGGCACTGTTGCTTTTAAATTTGGCAACTCTTACATCATTTTTATACCCATAAAGTGCCTTGAATTGAAGTGGACACTGTCCATCTTCCTCCCCACCCCGCCTTGTGCATGGCAGTTGGAAAAGGCTGGGTGTATGGGCGGAGTGGGCATAGCCTGCTCTTACAGTGGTTCAGCATTTGAAATTAACTTGGTACCACTCCCTGGAAGCAGCATTTCTTGTTCCACAGGACACCCTGCTTTCTTCTGCAGCATGGTGTGTGCGTGCGGCCTCCTTCACCCCATATGGCCCTTGCTAGTTTACAGACTTCAGAAAAGGTTCCTCTCCAGTTTCTTTTGTAGTGGGGGATGGTAAAGGGCCCCTCACTGCTTCAGTGGGGCTGGCTTGACTGTTCTGGTTATGAAATTACGTGGAGCAAGAGCAGTTGGCAGTACAGTTTTCCTCCGCTCTCCCGATGGCGTTTACTAGCCCTGCTATGGAGCGATCACTGCCAGAAGTTGGTTGTGCTCTGAGTGTTCGTTTCTTGCCTTCTCAGCTCAGAATGCCCACCGGGGGAAAGGCAGGGCCAGTTGCAATAGTGTGTTTTGCTATGGGCAAGTGTCCATTAGGAAGTGGACTGAGACCGACTCTTTGCAAATGAGCATCTGACAGTCGCCATATGATGATCATTTTGATACCTTCTTTCCAGGCCCACATGTAAGTCACTGCCTCAGCAGTGGAAGACTCCATCTCCAACTCTGATTAACACTCTCCTACGCCATTCATCCCCTGCTTATTTCCCTCTTGGACCCATAGCTCCTATGCTCTTGCCTTCATTTTCCTTCCTCAATGCCAGTATTATGCATCCAGAGTTCTACAGCTATGGCTATCCAACTGGGTCTAACCAGGTCGTTGTTACAGATGATAGAACATTATGTGGTTGCTGTTAGCCTAGTGTGTCTATTGACTGGGAACAAGATGATTAATACAGCAAATAAATAGTATGCAGAGCACATCTAGGTGCTCTCTTATCAATGGTGTGATGTATGGTAGATCCTCTGCTGAGCCTTCTTGTACATCCCTAATTTGTATAATCTCATTTAATCAGTTAACCAGTTAAACATTATGTTTAGCTGGTTAACTGCTTACACGTGGGCAGGTGTGGGGGGCTGCTCCAGGGCCAGGCTAGAGCACCTCCCCCCCAATCCAAATGAGGGTTGTTTTCAATTTTTTTCCAACTGTGCGCAGAATAAATGTTGCTGTGTGCATCAAGACGTGTGGATGTGCACCACCAGTAGAAACACATGCTTCCGGCTGTGGGCGCTCTGCTAATCAGCTGGGTGGCACCTCAGTCTCTCCTGGCCAGCTGGTCAAGCGCTCAGCTCACAGGAACACTTCCCGCGGGGTGGGCGGAAGTCCTGCAGCTGCACGTCACTTCCGGGGGTTCTGGAAATGCGCTGGCTGCTTCCTTGCCCCAGGTCTGGGAGCTTACCAGGGGAGTCCCCAGAGGTGCATGCTGGGACGTCCCTTCTCTGCGGGAGCGGGGAGTCAGGCCTGGAGGGAGTGCGCGACGGGGGCTTCTCTGCTCTGTGGGAGGCCTGCGACAGGGCTTCCCTCCTCTCCGAGTGTGTGTGGGGGGAGTCCTGGGAGGAGGCGGGTGCAGGGGACTCTCTGTCCCCACTGGCACCTTGCCCCAGCACCCAGTAGCACCCTTCCCCAGTACCATGTCCCCTGCTCCCACCAGCACCGTTGGGGCCACTTTAGTGAGGCTGGGGGCGGGGGGGGTTGGAGGAGGAGGTGTGGTTTTTTTTTTTTGTTTTGTTTTTTTGCATCTCTCTTGTGTGGCCCCAACTGACTTTACTGTGGGCCAGTGACCCCTGACTCAAAACAGGCTCCTCACCCTGCTCAGAAATAAAGACAATGCAGAAACTTTTTGTGTTTGACATAATATTTTATTTAAAAATGAAGCCTGGCTAACAAATCCCCAATTGAGGTCAAGCCCCCATCTGGCCGCAGCATCATAACACTCCAGCACCCCTCCCCTCCCAATCATACACTGGAACCCTCTGCCCTGAGCCCCTCACATACCCCAAACCAAATTTCTGCACCCTCACATCCACAAGGCTGTGGCTTGCTTAGTACCCCAACCCTCCATCTGACCCCAACACTGCCCGGCCTGGAGCCCCCTCCCCAAGCCAGCGTCCCCTTCTCCACCTCCTCCTGCATCCAGATTTCCTCCCAGAGCTTGCACCTCTCACCCCTTCCCACCCTCAAATCCCTCATTCCCACCCCAGAGCCCACACAGCCTGTCTCAAGCCAGCAAGGTTATGGCTAGACTGCAGGAGTTTTTCAGGATTCCAGAGATATCCCAGAAAAGCTCTTCCGCATCCAAGGATGCGTTTGTTCTTCGGCTTTTTTTAGTGGAAGAGCAAACATGCTCTTTCGTCACCCCTATATTCCTCTTTCCATGAGGAATGAGGGGACTTCCAAAAGAAGGGTTTTTCTGACATTTGGTCAAGTCTAGACAGGCCAAAAGTTGGGAAAATCCTCTTCCTACAAAAGAACTGGAAACAAAATCAGCAGTATAAGGGTTGGGGATAGCAAGTGATGGAGAGGAGGAGAATAGAGAGGGCAGGCTGGGGCTTCAAGGAAGGGGTGGGGTTTTGGGGGAAGGATGGTATCTAAAAGGGTATCATAAGGAGGAGGGAGAAAACTTGTTCATCTTGGCCTCTGAGGATAGACCAAGAAGCAATGGGCTTAAACTGCAGCAAGGGAGATTTAGGTTGGACATTAGGAAAAAGTTCCTAACTGTCAGGGTGGTGAAACACTGGAATAAATTGCCCAGGGAGGTTGTGGAATCCCCATCTCTGGAGATATTTCAGAGTAGGTTAGATAAATGTCTGTCAGGGATGGTCTAGACAGTACTTGGTCCTGCCATGAGGGCAGGGGACTGGACTCGATGACCTCTCGAGGTCCCTTCCAGTCCTAGTATTCTGTGATTCTATGGGACGGTAGATCTTGGCTTGTTCTGTCACTTAAAAAGTGATCTTGGGTGTAAAAAGATTGGAGACCACTGCTGTACAACTTATTCAGATCACCCCGTGAGCATCAGCCATTCCACTGAGTGCGCACAAGGAAAATATCCCTTGCTGCACTCACAGACCATGTTTCTGTTGAGTCATCATCAGAGCTTTGATTTCTTATTAAATCTGTAGGTAGACACAAGGAAATGCATGGAGAAGTATTACAATGTTTTAACCTTTGTTGCACTAAAGTTAACATGGGTAATAAGACTGGCTTACGGCACTGACTGAAAGTCCTTGTGTTTAATAATGTTGTGTGATGGCTGCAATGTGACGTGATATACAAGTCAGAAAATTCTCCACCTGTTTGTGTGCATCTGTGCATCAGTGAGCTAAAACTGAACTAAGAACATTTAATTTTCCAGGTTTAGACTTTAGAAGTACAGAAGATGTCTAAGTTTTCACGCACAATATTAACTTCATCCCTTATGCACTAAAATAGTCTTTGATTATCACACAGGCTACGTCTACACTGGCCAGTCTTGCGCAATGACATATGCAAATGAGGTGTGGTAATGAATATCGCGGTGCCTCATTTGCATACTTAATGAGCCACCATTTTGCGCAAGGGGCTTTTGTGCAAGAAGGAGCAGTCTACACTGCTCCTTCTTGCGCAAAACCCCCCTCTTGCGCGAGAGCTGTTCTGCCTGAAAATAAGCGGCAGAACGGCTCTCGCGCAAGAGGGGGTTTTTGTGCAACAAGGAGCAGTGTAGACTTCTCTTTGCGCAAAAGCCCCTTGTGCAAAAATGGCATCTCATTAAGTATGCAAATGAGGCACCGCAATATTCATTACCACGCCTCATTTGCATAAGTTCTTGCGCAAGACTGGCCAGTGTAGACGTAGCCGTACTGTTTCTCAAATAGTGCAAGGTCATACTGTTGTTTTACACACTTGCCTGCATCCATGTCTAGGATCCCCTACCACTGGAGTGCTCTGCTTATGCCAGATAAACTGATGCTAGCAGTCATTTACGTACAAGATGCAAACTGACAGAAGCACACCATACAAGACTGTAAGTGCTGCCTTGTATTATGAGAGAAAGTAGCTTATATAATTACTGTCTTAAATACCAGTGCGAAAGGAAACGGTTGTAGGTTGTGTTCATCCTTACTCGAGTACTGAACTGTGCAACCCTAACTATTCTCAGTATAATTTTAATGGCTTGTTCTAGGCCAAGTTGAAAGGGAAAAGAAATTCTGTAATCAGTGCTTCTTTGGGGGGATGCTGCTGGAATGGGATGATGTGTCTGGTGCAAGACGTGGCCTTGCTTGGTTCACAGCTCCGTGCCTGGAGTCATGAGGCAGGACAGCCCTGCCTTTGTGAGCGTGCGCTTTGCAGAGCTGCGAGCTTTGGGTCCCCTTGGCTGCTTAGGCAATAAATGTGCACTGAATGAAGATGGACTGCCCTGTCCAATGTGCCCCTCTGATCTGCACGTGCGTATCCATTGCACCGTCTGTCCCGTTCTGAATGCTCAGAGATGCTGGTTAAAATACAGACATTTAAAAGTCAGGGTGCAGAACCTTGTAGCTCTGACAAATCCCAACTGACGTTCCGCTGAACAGCCAAAAGGCTTTGTGCCTGCCTAATTTCCAGCTCTTATTTCCAGCCATTTTGACTCTGAAGCTTTCAAGGAAGCAATTACATCTAGAGTGGAGAAAATACGTTCCCTTGTGTTTTCCCATTCATCTCCTGCTCAGCATTAGCAGAACTGTTTTGTTCAAATGTGTCTAGATATTTGCCTTTGGGTATAAACTAGGGATGTAAAATCCTGGTTAACTAACGTTTAACCTGTTAACTGACTAAGCGGGATCCGGGCTGGGGACCACTCCAGCCTGGCTGCCCATGGGGCTCCCGCCTCCAACCCTGCGCTGTGGTTGGGGCTGCAAGGTGCCCAGCCTGCTCCGGATGCCAGAGCAGCCCTTTGCCCGCAGCTGAGGAGGAGCTGTTCCAGCCCCACCCGTTTCTGGTTATCCTTTCACATCCTTAGTATAAACCAGCTCTGGAGGCTTCCACCCAGTGGGTGGAACTTTTGGAAAGGTGTGATCACCTAGAAATGGGATGTGTAGTGAAAATGCTCTGATAACCCTAACTGTACCTGGAGCACTAGCATGCTGGGATGGGCAACGGGAGAGGGGTCACTTGGTTCCCTATTCTGTTCAGTCCCTGTGGGGCACTCACTCTGACCCAGTGTGGCCGGTCTGAGGTTCTTTGTTTTGCAGAACTTAATAATAAATCCACCTGTGGGTTGCCAATAAGCCAGTGAGTTGCAGGGGGGTTGGGACAGAGAGGAGGAGGTCCAGAGGGGGAAGATTGTTTTTTACTCCAAAATACAGGCTTATGAAAATACCATCTGTCAAAAATAGCACCAGACGCACAGAGACTTTGTGCTATCAATGCTTGTCGGTTGTAGTGAGGAGGAGAAAGAAGATACACCAAAACGTGGCCTGTTGCACGGGTCTGGCTCCAATAATCCTTTTTTCTGCTGCTATTTCATATTAATATTTTCCTATGTAAAGATATGCTCTGCTTGACACAGGGCTGTCTCGGTATGACGTGCAGGCAGGGGCCCTGGGATAGGGGTGACCCTCATGTTCATTCACATGTGATCCATGTAGGGCAGTGGTTCTCAAACTTTTTGGGCTCCAGAGCCCTTTACATGCGTAAAAATGTATGTGGAGCCCCAGCGGTCCACTGATTGTATGTGTTGTACCTATCGACGTTTCCAGTTTGTCAACCTCGCGGAGCCTCTGGAGATGTCTTGTGGAGCCCCTGGGGCTCCATGGAGCACAGTTTGAGAAACACTGCTGTAGGGGAAGAAGACAGAACTTTGGTACAGGGAATCTACTTGCTTGTCTGTCCAGCCAGGTGTTAATTTGGAATTAGTCCCCATTTATGTAGACAGGCTCCCTTCCTTAACGAAAACTACAGTTTAACCCAGTGATGGCAGTTTGCTGCTGCCTTCGTTTTGTCTTTGACACTCAAATCATGATGTTCCAGGTTGGTTAGACCACGGGGCAGGAGAGCTAAGTGAGGCCTGTGGGGTCACATTGACAAAAACATCTTGTTTGCATTGCTTTTCAGAATGTCATATAGATGAACTTCTGCAGCTAGAATGAGTAGAATGAGTGTTCTGTTATCTTAGCACAAACCATAGGGCAGCCATTGACAACACCTGTATGATGCTTAACAAGGCTGAGGGCTTGTCTACACAATTAGCTATTGTGTTTTAAATTCATTACCTCACTTAATCTAAACTAACCTTCCAGTGTAGGCAAGCCCTGAATGCAGTGAACCCCCAGGGAAAACTGACTTTGCATTGTCTCTCCTTAATAGAAGTCTATACTGTGTACACAATCAGCAGCACAAACTCTGAGTGAGAGATGGCCGCTGAGCTAAGAGGTTTGACCACAAGTTACGGAGAGGCAATGGAGTATGCTGTGTGTGTGTGTGGGGGGGGGGGGGGGGCGGTTTCTTGTCAGTTCTATCACTAGGTAATTGATTGGATCTTGTCTTAGCTAAAACAGTTGCTGAGAATATCTTGTCTGAGCAGCAGAGCCGAGTGAAGCTGTGACAGTTTGCTGTGGAGCTTGCCCAAGCTCGTTCAGGAAGAGCACGTTTCAGTTCAGATCACTTTACTCCTCTTCTGACTTCCTTTGGGAGCACTTCCCTTGGCGCTCAGATCAGCCATTCCCAAGCCACCCCCTGGAGTCCTGCTTCTGTTAAAACATCGTCCCAAAGCTCCCAGCGGTAACTCTGACTCCGCTAGTCCTTGCAGACTGGCTTGTTCACGCTGTGGGCAGGACCGCAGCCCTGACCGGGAACGCCTTCGCTAGATTGTTTTGTAATCCAGCGCAGTCAGAGCTGGACACCTAGGCTAGGTCTAGACTGCCGAGAAAAGTCGGAATAAGATACGCAAATTGGGAACTGCAATTTGTGTATCTTTTTCCGCTGTTTTTCCGAAAGAAGCTTTTCTGAAATTTGGCCCATCTACACGGGGCCAAAATTTGGAAACAAGTCTTCTTTGGGAACATCCCGTATTCCTCTCACCGAGAGGAACAGGGATGCCGAAAGAACACATCACTTTTTCAGAAACTGTTCCAAAAAAGCGGACACATTCCTTGGACGCGGTCTAGACATAGCCTTACATTAGCAAAGACAGCCGTCTAAGTACTGATCAAGGCCATGTTTAGAGGGAAACTAGCAGAATGGATAATGTACAAGGCCTGCAGCCTCTAGATTGGGTGCCTCAGCAAAGCTCCCGTTGTTTCACATGACTTACTGCGCGACACGGATAGAGGACATTCTCTCCCCTTCCATGGCTGCAGACTCTGTTTTCCTGAGCAAAGACTTTTGCGTGTTTGATTCTAACGAGGGAGCAATTTTGAGACACCTTGGGGGTCCCTCTTTGAGAGGGATTTTTAGCATCCATGCTGACTTGATCCTAAGCTTCTCACCGCACCACCAGAAAGAAGGGACCCTGGAGAAAGGGACTTGTTTGTTAATAGCACATCTGGGCATTCTGGAAGGAACAGTAAAGCTCTTGCTTCAGGGCTTAAATCAGCCTCAGATTCTTAGAGACCGGCCCGTGTTGGGAAGGGGCAGATTATCCTACATCTGTGCCTATTACAGGGCTCTCGTACCTTCCTCTGCAGCGGCAGGGACTGGCCACTGTCCGAGACGAGGTTCTGAGCTAGATGGGCCTTAGCAGGCTTGGCAGTTCCTGTGTATTGGCTCTATCCTGAGCTTTTCACAGCTTGCTGATTTCATCAGAGCTCTGAGGTCCAGGGGCAGAGCACAGGAGTGCACCGAGACCTGCGCTCTGACCCTGACTGTTAATGGCCCGCTGGGGGACCCTTGGCAGCTTACGGCACCGCTCCGTGCCTCAGTTTCCCCTCTGTAAAATGGGGGTGACAATACCCGGCACCTCGGTAAAGTGCTTTGAGATGGAGGGTGGAACGCATTAGGTAAGAGCGAGGCGGTGTTTGCTGTTAGTGTGATCAGCAGAGCTCTGGCCCATCGACGGGTTCCCAGAGCCTGAGATTGTGAAGCGATCCATCCTTCGTGAATGTGTCCTCCATTATTTTAAAGTGGAAAACCCAAACCCTCCTCCATGTGAGCTCTGTGTTCCCGTTTCTCTCCAGCTACGCTGACCTATGATACGCTCAGGTTTGAGTATGAAGACTTTCCTGAGACCAAGGAGCCGGTCTGGATCCTGGGGAGAACGTACAGCGCGGTCACAGGTACTTCACACACATGCTGGTACTCGCACAGGGCTCGAGGGCTTTACCGACCTCTAACCAGCCCCGTCGTGGCTTGAATGTTTACGTCATGGGGGGGAGCCTTTTTCCAACCGGGGCCACGAACCCCCAGAAACTAGTCGTGGGCCACACAAAAGCCCATGGGGGGGAGGAGGTGGAGGCTGGGGGCTTCCCTAAGGCTCGGGGATTAGGGCTGCTGACGTCCCCCCCGATGCCATTGGTGTGAACACAGTGGTGTCCGATCCATCCCGTTGGGGATGTTGGCAGTCTTGTACTTGGGATGGAGCTAAAAATGAGGGATGTCAGAAGGGGTCCAGGCGGGGGCAGAGGGTTGGGAGGGGGCGAGGGCTACAGCTGGGCTGCAGCTATGGGGTGGGGCTTGGGATGAGGGGGTCGGGGTGCAGGAAGGGGCTGGGGCCAAGGGGTTTCAGGTGTGGAGCAAGCTCAGGGCAGGGGGTTGGGGTGAGGTCTGGGGGGTGGCTCAGGGCTGGGGCAGGGGTTTGGGTGCAGAAGGGGGGTGGGGCACTTAACTCCAGCAGCTCCTGGTTTCCAAAGCAGCCAGCAGGTCACGGTGGCCCCTTGGGGAATGCAGGCAGCTTTCTGGGCTCCCATTGCCCGTGATTCCCGGCCACAGGAGCTGTGGTGATGGCGGCTGCAGGCAGAGCTGCCCAGGTTGCTGCAAGGCAGCGTTCGCAGCTCCCGCCCCGTGGGCAGGCTCCGAGGCTCAGGGATTCTGGCTCGCAGCATGGAGACTTGCCGCGGGCAGGATGAAATTAAGCAGGGGCTGGATCTGTCCCGTGGCCTGGGGGGCCTCAGCCCATCTCCTGTGATCCCAGCTTTTTCTAAAGCGCTTCCTGCCGCAGGGCAGTCCCTGCTTGTTGGCGTGCAGGCCTCCTGCCGTGGTCTCCGTGGCACGCTGCCAGGACTGCCATGCTGCTCCTCAGCCCCGCTGCACGTTGACACAAGATGGTCATGTTTTCGCAGCAGGGGTTGTAGGAACTCCTTCCCGCCCACATTCTGGGCTGGGCAGGCAGCCTCCCATGCTTGTAGGTAGGGCTGGCTGGCACTGGAGAGGGGACACTGAAGTAGTAAAGACTGTTTCTCTTCCCTGGCCTCTCCTGCCCTGCAGGCTGGATTTTTGACTGCCCGTCCTTCACCCACTAGCCCTGCCCCTGTCAAGCTGGGCACTTTCAGCCGTGGAAGTGGCGAGTGGTAGGAGTTAGGGAGGGTCGGTGGCTTTCTCGGGGATGTCACATGTGTGTCTGTTTCTGGAAACCCTCAGAGAAGGAGGCGATCCTGCTGGATGTGACCTCTCGGCTCTGGTTCACGTACCGAAGGAACTTCCCTGCCATTGGTAAGTAGCACTCGCAGGTAAGACACTGACTGCTGTAGAGGAGTCTGCCTTGTTTCTGGGGTCTAACCCGGTGGGAGCCCTCCCATTGACCTCACTAGGCTGTGGACCGGCAATGCGCACAGGGTGAAAGTGTCTGGAGTGGGTAGCAGTTTGCTGGGCGCTGTCGGAGGGCGGAGCTCCTGGCACCTGGGGAACAGCGGCCTAGGGCAGTGCCACGGTGTGAGGAAAGCACTGGTCAAAGCCACCGCCTCTAGCACCTCTGCCTGGCCTCGTGCTGGCACTTGGTCGCCTCCTGGGAGCAGTGGCTGGGGAGGGAGTTACTGCTTTGCCCCAGGAGGGAAGCGGGAAGCCCCATGGTTAGGCGCTAGCTTGGGGCTCAGGAGTCACTGGTTCACTTCCCGGCTCTTCCACAGACTCCCGGGGTGTCCTCGGCCCACTCAGCCTCCATCTCTCAGCTGCCCGCCTGGCGGTGTGACTAGCACTGCCGCGCCTCGTCGTAAAACACGAGACAGGTGCTCAGGTGCAGCGTTCGCAGGGGAGGAGGGGCTGGGGAACCGAACGTGGAGGCTAGCCCTTTTCTCACAGGGAAGGGCGTTCCGAAACCCCCTGCTGCTGTGAAATATACGTGGGGGGGCTTTTCTCTCCCAATAGTCCTTGGTACCTTACAACCCTGCCAGGTGCGCCCTAGCACTCGCAGAGGGCGGATATCTCTGCTGCGCTCTAGGAAATGGTCTGGTAAAACCCCGACTAAATCAGGTAGAGGCCACCCAACATTTGGCCCCAACCAAGTCGCAAGAGACAAGTCCTGGTGTTCCTAGTGTAGTGGGGTACGCCCAGCGTTATCCCCGCTTCGCCCCAAGGCACGCTCCCTGGCAGACCTGGGGAAGGCCTGTGGACCTGAAGTGGTGAGATGGTCGGACGCAGCAGAGGGCCTCGACAGACGTGCAGACTGCGCCCTGCAGTACTCCCATGCTGCTGGCCCCAGATTTCACCAAGGGACTTCTCTTGCAAACCGACCCATCCGAGGGAGGGTTGGGATAGTGCTATCGCAGATGGTGGGCAGGAGGACCATCCAGTGGTCTATCTCGGCAAGAGCCTCCTACTGAAGCAACAGAAATACACAGTGGTTGACTGAGAGCGCCTCGCTGGTCAGTGGGCCGTGGAAACTGCATAGCTACCTGCTGGGGCAGAATGTATCTTCGCGGCCAGCCGTGCCCCTCTTCAGTGGATGCAGCGGAACAAGGGCAGAATGCAAGTGACCAGATTGTTCTTCTCCCGGTAACCGTTCCTCTTTGGTGCGCAGCCCTGAGCTGGGAGCCACCACGGCAGCACCGATGGCTTCCCACGTATGCATTGTCAGGCATCCCAGGTGCCTGCCCCGGAGTGTTGATCGTGGGGAGGACACGTGACGGACTCGGGCCGGTGAGGGGGGGAGGGACACGTGACGGACTCGGGCCGGCGAGGGGGGGGGAGGGACACGTGACGGACTCGGGCCGGCGAGGGGGGGGGAGGGACACGTGACGGACTCGGGCCGGCGAGGGGGGGGGAGGGACACGTGACGGACTCGGGCCGGTGAGGGGGGGAGGGACACGTGACGGACTCGGGCCGGTGAGGGGGGGAGGGACACGTGACGGACTCGGGCCGGTGAGGGGGGAGGGACACGTGACGGACTCGGGCCGGTGAGGGGGGGAGGGACACGTGACGGACTCGGGCCGGTGAGGGGGGGAGGGACACGTGACGGACTCGGGCCGGTGAGGGGGGGAGGGACACGTGACGGACTCGGGCCGGTGAGGGCGGGAGGGAGGGACACGTGACGGACTCGGGCCGGCGGGGGGGGGGGGAGGGACACGTGACGGACTCGGGCCGGTGAGGGGGGAGGGACACGTGACGGACTCGGGCCGGTGAGGGGGGGAGGGACACGTGACGGACTCGGGCCGGTGAGGGGGGGAGGGACACGTGACGGACTCGGGCCGGTGAGGGGGGGAGGGACACGTGACGGACTCGGGCCGGTGAGGGCGGGAGGGAGGGACACGTGACGGACTCGGGCCGGCGAGGGGGGGAGGGAGGGACACGTGACGGACTCGGGCCGGCGAGGGGGGGGGGGAGGGACACGTGACGGACTCGGGCCGGCGAGGGGGGGGGGGAGGGACACGTGACGGACTCGGGCCGGCGAGGGGGGGGGGGGGAGGGACACGTGACGGACTCGGGCCGGCGGGGGGGGGGGAAGGGACACGTGACGGACTCGGGCCGGCGAGGGGGGGGGAGGGACACGTGACGGACTCGGGCCGGCGAGGGGGGGAGGGAGGGACACGTGACGGGCGAGGGGGGGAGGGAGGGACACGTGACGGACTCGGGCCGGCGGGGGGGGGGGAGGGACACGTGACGGACTCGGGCCGGTGGGGGGGGGAGGGACACGTGACGGACTCGGGCCGGTGGGGGGGGGGAGGGACACGTGACGGACTCGGGCCAGTGAGATACAGAAGAGTAGTAGAAGGCAGATACCCTGGCAACAGAATAAGCAAGTCCCTGCTCCCTGGGTAAGCACAACAAAGGCCACGTCGAGGGTGAGAGCTTCTGAGGCAAGCACAACCCACCAGGAAGTGTGGGACCCACTGAGACAAGGCTGGAGCTTTGTCACGGTATGAAATGGGATGGAAAGTCCTGCCTGTTTAAGTGGGATTACAGAGCTGTGCCCTTCCGATGGAGTCATGGGTTATAAACTCAGAAATAAGTTTTCTTAAAACATCTGGAATTTTGAACTAGATACAAGGGTACAAAATGGTCTACTTGTCCATTGTCTAACACCCCTGAGCACCCCCTGGAGGCACAATTTGAATACAGGCCAGTCGGCTGTGCTGAGTCCTGGGGGGTTGCCTGGACTGAGTATCTAGAAGTGAGCGGGGATAGGTAACCTTTGTCTGCACTAGGGGAAAGACTGAGGTTAGATCAGGGTCAGGTAGCACTTGAGCAAGTCTCAGTCTGATCTCAGTGTTCCTCTGTGTAAGGATGTGGCGACACTACACCGCCCCTGGCGACACTACACCGCCCCTGGCGACACTACACCGCCCCTGGCGACACTACACAGCCCCTGGCGACACTACACAGCCGTGTCACTAAAAGTCGGGCAGGCTAAATGCTGTTTGTCGACACTTTTGCCCACCCCTTGCAAACGAGGTTCACATGGTCAACAGGAGAGTGCTCCTGCCAACAATGCGCTTTTTATGGTGCCACTTGCTGCAGCAAAACTTTTAAGGGGGAGGGAGTTAAGCACCTGTGAATGACACAAGGTTTGTCCCTCAGTTGCCAGTGTAGACACGGCCAGAGTTAGATAAATCCCAGGTGAACGTAAAACGTGTTCTCCTGACCATGGTGTGTTGTAGCTGCGCCAGCTCCAGGGTATTAGAGACGCAGTGAGGGGGAGGGGGAGTCTGTCGTTGGACCATTTCTGTTGGGGCAGAGGGAAGAGACAGGCTCTCGAGCCACACTTAGCTCTTCTGTGGTCTGGGAGAGGTACTCGAGGTGTCAAAGCTAATCACGGGATGGGCCAGCTCATCCGGCGCAGACGCGGGGCCATTTTCAAGCAAAGTGGCCCACTAGCACCTCGGCATCATGGGCAGGTTGTTGCTGTTGCTGTTGAGCGCTGTGCACGTTTCCCTGAGGACAGCGATTGATTGCACTGTGAAAAGGGTTCCTCCCCCGGCGACGAGGTGTCTACTCTCGCCACCCTCCTGTGTGCGTTCGGGGCAGCACAGCGATGGTTCCACCCACAGAGTGCTGGCCGAGGTGCGCTGCATGTTGTAGCAGGCATGGTGGGTTCCATGAGTCTTGAAAATGGCTTTGGGGGGAGGTGTTGATTGTGGTAGGTGTGGAACGATGCCTGCAGGTTTTGCATCTGTTCTGGTTGGGGATGGTGCGTTGTGGTCTGCGGAGGGCTTGCTTTGATGATGAGTTTGGAGAGTTTTGGGGGGTGAATGTAAGCAGTGGGGGTTCAGGACGGATGGGATCCCTGTTGAGTACGGGCTGTAGTGTGGTGATACCCCCTGTGGGCTCCAATGTAGGGCAGGAGATGGCATTAGGGGTGTATTTCTGTATTGAAGCAGGTTATCTTGGGGCATTTGGGTGGGCCGTTCCATGATGCAATCTACTCTTCTGGGGGAGTGTTCTTGTTTGGTGAAGGTGGTTTTAAGTATCTCCTGGACTGTCCCCTTCCGGCAGGTTGTGTGGTATCTGAGTGCCCGGCTGTGGAGAACCGGTTTCTTGGAGTGCTAACGGTGGCCATTGGGTCTGTGTGGTTGTCTTGCAGGGTTCCATTGTTGAAGCTGGTTGGGATCCAGGACGTTGACGCTAGTGTGGGAGTGTTCCCGAAAGAGTTTAAAGGCCTTGGTGGCTGTTGAAGTTGGGGTGGAAATCTATAGGAGTGTAAGCTCTCTGTCCAGACGATGAAAATGTCACCGGTTTTCTCTCAGGTATGTCATTGGGTTTGTGCTTTGTTTGGTCAGACGCTTTTCGTCCAGGTGGCCCATGAAGGGCTTGGCATATTGAGGAGCCAGCATGGTACCTGTGGCTGGCAGAAAGTGCCTATTGAATTGCTGTGGGTGAGGATGGAATGAATGCGTTGGGAGCAGACATGTGAGGGCTGTCCACTGTCTTGTACGTACTGGAGGGAGGCAGCTCTGCCGTCATTGTGAGGGATACTGTATGGGGAAGTGGTGGCAAGGATGTTGTTTTGAGGGCAGTTGTGAAGGTTGTGGAGCGAGTCAGCGTGTCCTGGAGGAAGGAGGCTTGTGTGGTGGGTTGTTGTAAGGGTGGTTTCTGTGAGTCCCTGTATTCTTTCAGGAAGAGAGCTGTGGTCCGGTATGGTGGGTCTGTCTGGTTCCCGTCTTCGTGTGTCTTGGAACGAATGTCGACGGTCCCTGGGGCAGGAAGGTATGAAGTTTCTCTTGAAGTGGATTAGGAAGGGTGTGCTAGTACCTGAAGTTCTTGGGGAAGTTGCATGGGGTCGTCCTTTAGTTCTTTATCATAGTTCGTGGCAGAGAGATGTCAATTGGCTTCATCAGCATCATCACAGTTGAGGACTGCACGGCACCCTCGTAGTCTGCTGGCTCGGTTGCGATCTTGTGGTTAGATTTCATGGGCTGTAAGGGTGTCCTCTCAGCGGTGGAGAGAGTATGGTGGCGGTGACGTTGGTTACGGGCTTTGCGGTCACTTCCCCCTGTAGCAACCAACGGCATGATCGTGAGTGCAGTTCCAGCCGCCCTGTGGTGCCGCCAGGTCGCGTGGTTACTGGGGACAAGGTAATGGTGAGCGGCCCTGTCACTGCCACAAAAACTCTGAGGCAGAGATGGCGAAAGGAGGGGACCTGAAGCGGAGCTGTGGGCAGGGCCGGCTCTAGGCACCAGCAAATCCAGCCCGTGCTTGGGGTGGCACATTTCCTGGGGCGGCATTTCCAGGTAAGCAGCTGCCCCCGGCAATGCCCCGCCCTGCCGATTTTAAAGGGCCACAGGAGCTTGGCTCTGGCTGCGTGTTGCCAGGCTCTGCCCCACCCCGCAGGCTCCAGTTCTGCCGCAGCCCCAACCCCCTTCACCGGCGAGAGACCGCTCCCTGCTGGCCGCCCGGCTCGCTGCGTCCGCCCCGCCCTGCCGGCTTCAGTCCTGCCACGGCCCCAGCCCCCTTCACCGGCGAGAGACCGCTCCCTGCCGGCCGCCCGGCTCGCTGCGTCCGCCCCGCCCTGCTGGCTCCCGTCCTGCCACGGCCCCAGCCCCCTTCACCGGCGAGAGACCGCTCCCTGCCGGCCGCCCGGCTCGCTGTGTCCGCCCCGCCCGTTCCCCACGCCGCCCTTGCACCCTGCACCTTGGTCCCCCTGCTCTCCCTGTTCCCTGCGGCTCTCTGGCTCTGCGCCGCCCATTCCCTGCACCACCCCTGCACTCCGGTTCCTGCACCTCTCTGGCTCTGCGCTGTCCTTGCACCCTGCTCCCCCTGTGGGTCAGGAGTGAGGGGGGCTGGTCCATAGGGAAGTGCTGGACAGGGCAGGGATAAGGCTGTTGTGAGCCAGCAGCGAGTGAAAGGGGAGGGGGAGTTTACTTGAAGTGCCTTTGCCTTTATGGAAAAAAAATAATGAAAATGATCCAGTAAAACTCCAATTGTCCGGCATCCAGTGGTCTGGCACCCCCGATGGTCCGGCACTCCCGATCGTCCAGCACCAACTGGAACCCGGAAGTGCTCCGGACAGTTGGAGCGGCTTCCCCAAGTCCACTGCTGCTGCTGCTGAAACTGACCAGTGGCGGACTTGGGGAAGCCGTGGGGCAGAGCAGCTGGGGTGCTGCCAGGTTGGTCCCGCAGCGCTGCCCCTCACCAGCACCCGGTTTGCCCCGCGCCATTCCCCGCCCGTCCGCCCCCCGCCTCACATCTGTCACAGCCCCCCTGCCAGAGTATCTCCTGATACTCCGGCATATCCGATAATCTGACACCCCCTGGGTCCCAAAGGTGCCGGATTATCGGAAGTCTGCTGAATTTGCTATTTATAGGGCTAAAATGCTGGGACAAAAACAAACAAAAAAATGTGCAAAGTGCAAATGTGTAAAAGCCAACAAAAAGGGGGGGGGTTTGCTTGGGGGGGCAAGAAACCTAGAGCTGGCCCTGGCTGTGGGGGGTGAAAAGTGACCTGCCTCCGCACCAGGAGATGGTCCCATTAAAAAAATGACTTCACGCTCCTTGTGTCTCTGTTCCCTGGAATACCAGTTTGCTTGAACTCCTGTTGGCTTACTTGACCACGCTGGCTGTCATCCCAGGGCACAGGTGCAAACTGCCTGTGTTAGGGACACAGCAGGGACCCCCCAAAGGAGCGAAAGTGCCTGTGGCCCAGCGAGTTCGTCACATCTCTGCTTCAGTCGCCCTTTCGCCCTTTCCCATTCCCCCGCTGCGCCTTTCTCCGGGCTGCTTCCATGCGAGCAGCGGCCTTGCAAGGTGCCCGCACTACAGTCGAGTTGCCATGTGTTCTTATTGCTGCTGTGAACCCCTCCGCCCTCTTCTGCCGCCACCCGCTCCGGTGTTGGCTGCCCCCGTCCCCTGGGATGTCTCCACTGTGGTTTCAGCTCTTGGCTTTGGTTGTGCGTGCCAGCCTGTGTGACGGAGAGCTCTGCCGCCCCAGCAGAAACCGATCTCGCGCGGGCAGGAGGCTGGCGCTGAGCTCTGGAGAGCTCCTCTCTTTCATTGCAGGCATTTCCTAGGAGCAGCTGAGTCAGTGCAGCCCGCTCCTCCTTCTGCTCCCGCTTGGCCTGGCCTGGGAGTGGAGCTGGCAGCTTTCTCTGACGCTCAGCCGTGGGATTTGCTTAAAGCCTTTAGCGTCTGCTACTGATCCAAGTGCCTCTGCCTCCTGGCTCATTTCTCTCCTGTCCGCTTGGGAGCCCCGTGTAGCGCCAGGCGCTGCAGAGGCCTCCCCTTGTCCAGGTGCAGGGTCTGGGTGGAGGTTATGGAGAAAATAGTCCAGACAAGGCCTGGTTTTGAACAGTTCACCAGGGTTCTGGTAGCTTTCCAGCTGTTCCCCTCACACCGGTTGGGGGGGCCCTCAGGGCGGCCCGGGGGACCTGGCACTGGCAGCAGGGGTCTGCCCCCACACTTCCTGACGGTGGCGAGCAGCAGAATGCTCCGCTCTGCTGCCCGCCCCACTTCCACTCCGCTCCTTCCCCCAAGCCGCCTCCCCCGAGCTCCCGCCGGGAGCCTAGGTCGCTCCGCTTCCCACTGCCGGGGAGTGCGGGCACAGGCCCCCCGCTAGACCCCTGGGCTGCACTGGGGGTGGGGGACCTGCCCCTGCACTCGCGATGTGGGAAGCGGAGCGACCCGGCCAGGAGCCAGTGAGCAGAGCGGGCTGGGCCTGGGGCACTCCGCTTCCCGCTGCCGCCCTTGGTGCGACCTGATCCCGCTGCCAGCGCTTGTCCCTCGGGCCGCGTTGCTAGGGGGTGGGGTGCAGCTGGGCTGGGTGGAGCGGGGGCGGGGCCTTGGGGAGGCGTGAGGGGGTTGTCCCTGGCTCTCCACCCCTGTAGGGATGGCCCTGGGTGGTGTGGTCTGGAGATCTGTTCACAGACCCATGCCTGGGGGCTGTCGTGATCCCACCTCTCGCTCCCCAGTCTGCGCTGCTTGGCACTCCTCCCCTCTGTTCTGTAAGCGCCTGGCTTTATTTCCCTTAAGGGCGGGCGGGAGGGTGCCTCTTAAATCTGTCTTTATTCCTCGGCGTCGCTGTCTGAGACGAGTCCCTGCCATCGCTGCACCCACCTGGTCCCCTCCCCACTGTATTGCTCTGTGACTAGACAGCTGATCTAACCCTGATGTTTTGCTTGGCTGCAGGAGGAACAGGTCCCACGTCCGATACCGGCTGGGGCTGCATGTTAAGATGTGGTCAGATGATCTTCGCTCAGGCACTGGTCTGCCGGCACTTAGGCAGAGGTAAATCAGCTCGCCCTTCGGCCAGGTGTCCAGAGCCAGCCACAAGCTGGGGTTACCGAGAGAGAGGGCACAGCCTGTAACTGCCGTGGGCGCCATGTCGCATTTCCCAGCTCTTCCCAGCTGAAGAGCTGGAGGATGGAGCAGCCCCCATGGAAACGCCCGGCGAGTTTCACGAGCATCGTCCAAATCCACATGCATAAGTCAGTTAAGTGGACAAAATACTGTCTGGGCAATCGGCCTGGGCTGGCCTGGCCGGGAAGCGTTCTTGTGCGTCCCTCTGCACCAGCTTGGAGACGAGATCACGTCGGGGGGCGGCCTAGGGTTTGGGTTAACTGCTGCGGCAGCCTGCAGACGTTCTGCCCGCTGATAGGCCATGGTTACGTTGGATCCTTTCTAAATGACTGCAGACCCCAGTTAGTCTGAGACCCCCAAAGGGCTCAGCAAGGGAGCCCCAAACTGCGCAGGCTGGTACGTCTGAAATCCTTCCGCTGGCTGACACTGCTGCAAAGCAGGCAGCTGCTACTTTTATTTTTAACTCCCTGCTGAGATGCCTTCAGGCGGCTCTGAATCCCACTATCCTAGAAGTGACACCAGAGGCCAGCTGTGCTGTGACACCTGGTCTCTCTGGCGGCGGTGGCTGCGGTGCTCTGGGCTGGCAGAAGACCCCGGTGCGCAGTCTTCCTGCGCCTCCCAGGCAGTGCCCCACTTCGGTGGTGACTGAGGCGCTTGCTTGCTTGCGGGATTTCGGGGCGAGATTTTTGACACGGGTGTTCTCTCGCCTTGGGAGCCAGTGCATCCCGAGAAGGATCCCTGCACACCCTGGAGATATTTACCACGGCTTCAGTTCCCACCGCCGGGAAGACCCTTGTACTTGTGTTTAGCGGGGTCCTTTTGGGGGGATCTCCTCAGGTTCCTAGCAATAAGGTGTCTGGCACACAGCGGAAGGAAGTCCCAGGCCGGGACGTGAGACGTAGACTGGTAAGTAACCTGCATTTCTCCTCCCGTCTCTCTTAGATTGGAGGTGGGTGAAAGGGGAGATGCAGACAGACGAGTACTTCAGTGTCCTTAATGCCTTCAGTGACAAGAAAGACAGCTACTACTCCATCCACCAGATAGGTGAGACAGGCGTGTGCTGCCCGGGACCCCCGACGGTACAGAGCAGCAGCTTCCTCTTAGTGCCAAAGCCGGGCCAGGGCCTGCCACTGACGGCTATTGCCATGGAAGGGTCGAAGGGTTTGTGCCATGAAAACCACCGAGTGCAGCCCCTCCGGCCTAATGCCAGTACCCCCCCCCCCCCGCCGAGTGCAGCCCTTCCGGCCTAATGCCAGTACCCCCCCCCCCGCCGAGTGCAGCCCTTCCGGCCTAATGCCAGTACCCCCCCCCCCCCCCGCCGAGTGCAGCCCTTCCGGCCTAATGCCAGTACCCCCCCCCCCCCGCCGAGTGCAGCCCTCCCGGCCTAATGCCAGTACCCCCCCCCCCCCCCCCCCGAGTGCAGCCCCTCCGGCCTAATGCCAGTACCCCCCCCCCCCCCCCCCGCCGAGTGCAGCCCTCCCGGCCTAATGCCAGTACCCCCCCCCCCCCCCCCCCGCCGAGTGCAGCCCTCCCGGCCTAATGCCAGTACCCCCCCCCCCCCCCCGCCGAGTGCAGCCCTCCCGGCCTAATGCCAGTACCCCCCCCCCCCCCCGCCGAGTGCAGCCCCTCCGGCCTAATGCCAGTACCCCCCCCCCCCCCGCCGAGTGCAGCCCCTCCGGCCTAATGCCAGTACCCCCCCCCCCCCCCCCCCCCCCCCGCCGAGTGCAGCCCTTCCGGCCTAATGCCAGTACCCCCCCCCCCCCCCGCCGCCGAGTGCAGCCCTCCCGGCCTAATGCCAGTACCCCCCCCCCCCCGCCGAGTGCAGCCCTTCCGGCCTAATGCCAGTACCCCCCCGCCCCCCCACCGCCGAGTGCAGCCCTCCCGGCCTAATGCCAGTCCCCCCCCCCCCCCGCCGAGTGCAGCCCTCCCGGCCTAATGCCAGTACCCCCCCCCCCCCCCGCCGAGTGCAGCCCTCCCGGCCTAATGCCAGTACCCCCCCCCCCCCCCGAGTGCAGCCCTCCCGGCCTAATGCCAGTACCCCCCCCCCCCCCCCGCCGAGTGCAGCCCTTCCGGCCTAATGCCAGTACCCCCCCCCCCCCCCCCGCCGAGTGCAGCCCTTCCGGCCTAATGCCAGTACCCCCCCCCCCCCCCCCCGCCGAGTGCAGCCCTTCCGGCCTAATGCCAGTACCCCCCCCCCCCCCCCCCCCCCCCCCCCCCGCCGAGTGCAGCCCTTCCGGCCTAATGCCAGTACCCCCCCCCCCCCCCGCCGAGTGCAGCCCTTCCGGCCTAATGCCAGTACCCCCCCCCCCCCCCCGAGTGCAGCCCTCCCGGCCTAATGCCAGTACCCCCCCCCCCCCCCGAGTGCAGCCCTCCCGGCCTAATGCCAGTACCCCCCCCCCCCCCCCCCCGCCGAGTGCAGCCCTCCCGGCCTAATGCCAGTACCCCCCCCCCCCCCCCCCCGCGTGCAGCCCTTCCGGCCTAATGCCAGTACCCCCCCCCCCCACTGCCGAGTGCAGCCCTTCCGGCCTAATGCCAGTACCCCCCCCCCCCCGAGTGCAGCCCTCCCGGCCTAATGCCAGTACCCCCCCCCCCCCGAGTGCAGCCCTCCCGGCCTAATGCCAGTACCCCCCCCCCCCCCCCGCCGAGTGCAGCCCCTCCGGCCTAATGCCAGTACCCCCCCCGTCCCCCCGAGTGCAGCCCTCCCGGCCTAATGCCAGTACCCCCCCCCCCTCCCCCCGAGTGCAGCCCTCCCGGCCTAATGCCAGTACCCCCCCCCCCCCGCCGAGTGCAGCCCCTCCGGCCTAATGCCAGTACCCCCCCCCCCCCCGCCGAGTGCAGCCCTCCCGGCCTAATGCCAGTACCCCCCCCCCCCCCCCCCGCCGAGTGCAGCCCTTCCGGCCTAATGCCAGTACCCCCCCCCCCCCCGCCGAGTGCAGCCCTTCCGGCCTAATGCCAGTACCCCCCCCCCCCCCTCCCCCCGCCGAGTGCAGCCCTTCCGGCCTAATGCCAGTACCCCCCCCCCCCCCCGCCGAGTGCAGCCCTCCCGGCCTAATGCCAGTACCCCCCCCCGCCCCCCCACCGCCGAGTGCAGCCCTTCCGGCCTAATGCCAGTACCCCCCCCCCCCCCCCACCGCCGAGTGCAGCCCTTCCGGCCTAATGCCAGTACCCCCCCCCCCCCCGCTGAGTGCAGCCCTCCCGGCCTAATGCCAGTACCCCCCCCCCCCCCCCGCAGAGTGCAGCCCTCCCGGCCTAATGCCAGTACCCCCCCCCCCCCCCCCGCAGAGCCCTGCAGCCCTCCCGGCCTAATGCCAGTACCCCCCCCCCCCCCCCGCCGAGTGCAGCCCTTCCGGCCTAATGCCAGTACCCCCCCCCCCCCCGCCGAGTGCAGCCCTCCCGGCCTAATGCCAGTACCCCCCCCCCCCCCCGCCGAGTGCAGCCCTCCCGGCCTAATGCCAGTACCCCCCCCCCCCCCCCCCCCCGCCGAGTGCAGCCCTCCCGGCCTAATGCCAGTACCCCCCCCCCTCCCCCCCCCCGCCGAGTGCAGCCCTCCCGGCCTAATGCCAGTACCCCCCCCCCCCCCCCCGCCGAGTGCAGCCCTCCCGGCCTAATGCCAGTACCCCCCCCCCCCCCCACTGCCGAGTGCAGCCCTCCCGGCCTAATGCCAGTACCCCCCCCCCCCCCACTGCCGAGTGCAGCCCTTCCGGCCTAATGCCAGTACCCCCCCCCCCCCCGCCGAGTGCAGCCCTCCCGGCCTAATGCCAGTACCCCCCCCCCCCCCGCCGAGTGCAGCCCTTCCGGCCTAATGCCACGATCTCTCCCCCCCCCCCCCCCCACCCGTGCGTGCCGGGAGAGAGACTGTGATGCAGCCGTGCCCCAGCGCTATGGAGAACTAATGCCCACGGCACAGAGATCCTGCCTGGGGTGGTGCTGCCAGGAGTGACGGGAAAGCAGAGCGTGCCTGGGGGGGGGGGCGCTGCCAGGAGTGAGGGAAAGCAGAGCGTGCCTGGGGGGGGCGGCGCTGCCAGGAGTGAGGGAAAGCAGAGCGTGCCTGGGGGGGGCGGCGCTGCCAGGAGTGAGGGGAAAGCAGAGCGTGCCTGGGGGGGGCGGCGCTGCCAGGAGTGAGGGGAAAGCAGAGCGTGCCTGGGGGGGGCGGCGCTGCCAGGAGTGAGGGAAAGCAGAGCGTGCCTGGGGGGGGCGGCGCTGCCAGGAGTGAGGGAAAGCAGAGCGTGCCTGGGGGGGGCGGCGCTGCCAGGAGTGAGGGAAAGCAGAGCGTGCCTGGGGGGGGCGGCGCTGCCAGGAGTGAGGGAAAGCAGAGCGTGCCTGGGGGGGGCGGCGCTGCCAGGAGTGAGGGAAAGCAGAGCGTGCCTGGGGGGGGCGGCGCTGCCAGGAGTGAGGGAAAGCAGAGCGTGCCTGGGGGGGGCGGCGCTGCCAGGAGTGAGGGAAAGCAGAGCGTGCCTGGGGGGGCGGCGCTGCCAGGAGTGAGGGAAAGCAGAGCGTGCCTGGGGGGGGCGGCGCTGCCAGGAGTGAGGGAAAGCAGAGCGTGCCTGGGGGGGGCGGTGCTCCCAGGTGTGACGGGAAAGCAGAGCGTGCCTGGGGGGGGCGGCGCTGCCAGGAGTGAGGGAAAGCAGAGCGTGCCTGGGGGGGCGGCGCTGCCAGGAGTGAGGGAAAGCAGAGCGTGCCTGGGGGGGGCGGCGCTGCCAGGAGTGAGGGAAAGCAGAGCGTGCCTGGGGGGGCGGCGCTGCCAGGAGTGAGGGAAAGCAGAGCGTGCCTGGGGGGGCGGCGCTCCCAGGAGTGAGGGAAAGCAGAGCGTGCCTGGGGGGCGGCGCTGCCAGGAGTGAGGGAAAGCAGAGCGTGCCTGGGGGGGGCAGCGCTGCCAGGAGTGAGGGAAAGCAGAGCGTGCCTGGGGGGGGCGGCGCTGCCAGGAGTGACAGGAAAGCAGAGCGTGCCTGGGGGGGGCGGCGCTGCCAGGAGTGAGGGAAAGCAGAGTGTGCCTGGGGGGGGCGGCGCTGCCAGGAGTGAGGGAAAGCAGAGCGTGCCTGGGGGGGGCGGCGCTGCCAGGAGTGAGGGAAAGCAGAGCGTGCCTGGGGGGGGCGGCGCTGCCAGGAGTGAGGGAAAGCAGAGCGTGCCTGGGGGGGGCGGCGCTGCCAGGAGTGAGGGAAAGCAGAGCGTGCCTGGGGGGGCGGTGCTGCCAGGAGTGACAGGAAAGCAGAGCGTGCCTGGGGGGGCGGCGCTGCCAGGAGTGAGGGAAAGCAGAGCGTGCCTGGGGGGGGCGGCGCTGCCAGGAGTGAGGGAAAGCAGAGCGTGCCTGGGGGGGGCGGCGCTGCCAGGAGTGAGGGAAAGCAGAGCGTGCCTGGGGGGGGCGGCGCTGCCAGGAGTGAGGGAAAGCAGAGCGTGCCTGGGGGGGGCGGCGCTGCCAGGAGTGAGGGAAAGCAGAGCGTGCCTGGGGGGGGCGGCGCTGCCAGGAGTGAGGGAAAGCAGAGCGTGCCTGGGGGGGGCGGCGCTCCCAGGAGTGACGGGAAAGCAGAGCGTGCCTGGGGGGGGCGGCGCTCCCAGGTGTGACGGGAAAGCAGAGCGTGCCTGGGGGGGGCGGCGCTGCCAGGAGTGAGGGAAAGCAGAGCGTGCCTGGGGGGGGGGGCGGAGCTCCGGCCCTCCCGCGCAGGCCGTGGGACGGGGGGACTCAGCACCTCTGAACATCGGGGGGTTCTCGGCAGCGTTTCCCCGGCGGTGGGGCGCTGCCGTGAGACTCTGCTCCCTGGGCCCGGAGGGAAGAGGGCGTCCGGTGAGTCCGTCTGCGCTGGGGCCCGTCCCTCGGGTGCGGGTCTTTCAGGCCCTTAGCTGTGGCCGGGCCCGGGCCCAGCCAGCCCCTCAGCGCAGAGCAGAGCCCAGCTGTGGCCAGTCCCATCCAACCCGACTAGCCCCTCACAGCGCAGGGGAGTGGGGGGCCGCGGACTCATCTGCTGTGTCTGCTCCTGCAGCCCAGATGGGAGTCGGCGAGGGCAAGTCGATTGGCCAGTGGTACGGACCAAACACAGTCGCACAAGTGCTCAAGTAAGTGCCGGGCTTTTCCCTTCGCCCCTCCCACCGCCCGCTGCCCGCTCGCCCCGCTGGCTGCAGTGGGCCCCCCAGCCATTCCCCCCCCAGCCATCCTCCCCCAGCCATCCCAGTGGGGCAACGGGACGGACTTACCCCGTGCCCCAGCCATCCCAGTGGGGCACCAGGACGGACTTACCCCGTGCCCCAGCCATCCCCCCCAGCCATCCCAGTGGGGCAAAGGAACGGACTTACCCCATGCCCCAGCCATCCCCCCCAGCCATCCCAGTGGGGCAACAGGACGGACTTACCCCGTGCCCCAGCCATCCCCCCCCCAGCCATCCCAGTGGGGCAACAGGACGGACTTACCCCGTGCCCCAGCCATCCCCCCCCAGCCATTCCCCCCCAGCCATCCCAGTGGGGCAACAGGACGGACTTACCCCGTGCCCCAGCCATCCCAGTGGGGCACCAGGACGGACTTACCCTGTGCCCCAGCCTGGGGGGCCAGAAAGGCAAGTGAACGCCGAGTGAGAAGCCGGGCCCTGGCATCAGCGTCCCTGAGCCGGCTCGTGTCTGCCCACGGGCTCTGACGGCCTCGGCAGCAGTGGCCTTCCCTCAGGGCCCAGGACAGGCAGGCTCTCCGCCCCACAAGCCGTCCGCGGGACTCAGGCAGTCGCGGGAGGGAGGAGCCTTACCGAGCGAGTGGGGGAGGGCTCAGTGGTTTGAGCACTGGCCTGCTAAGCCCAGGGTTGTGAGTTCAATCCTTGAGGGGCCAGTTAGGGCTCTGGGCCAAGCTGTCAGGGTTGGTGCTTGGTCCTGCTCTGAGGGCAGGGACTGGACTCCATGACCCCTCGAGGTCCCTTCCAGCTCTATCAGAGCGGTGTAGTAGTGTTTGGCTGGGCTCTCTGAGGGGAGCCCAGGGACAGCTGTCTCTGGTAGGAACTAGATGTGGTGAAACTGCGTTGTTGTTCGATTCCCAGGCTAGGCTAGCAGCACGTTCCTCCCTGCTCCGACTGAGCAGCTCTGCATTCTCGCAGTGAGCTGTGCCGAGCCGAGGTAGGAGTGCTCTGCTAAATCCCTGCCTTTGCCAGAGCCTGCTAGTTAGTCCTGTTTGCGTCTCTCTCCTCCCTGCAGAAAACTTGCTGCGTTTGACACCTGGAGCGCCTTGGCAGTGCACATAGCCATGGACAACACGGTAGTGATGGAAGAAATCAGTAAGTGCAACACGCAGAGGCAAGCTGCGTGCACTGGCTGTCGGGCCAAAGGGAGGAACAGGAGAGCAGAGACAGTGTAATATGGCTGCTTTCTTCGGTGGGGTCCCCGTGTGTGCTCCACTTGCGCTTCAACAAAAGCAACATAAGGACCTTCAAAAATCCAAACTGGCATTACCCTTTGATGATGCAATCCTAGAAATTGCCGATGATATATGGATGCAGCTCAGCAAAAATCCAAGACGTCCCAACATAGGAATGCTGCTGCCGATAAAGAATCGAAACACTCAGACCTTCTCGGACGGAAAGTTTGTCCTTCCGCCGCACTTATACTGAGAATGGCGCACTGCACTGCTCATCTGTCTGACCATAGCTGGCAGTTTTAGAGAACTTGCCCGACGAGAAACAGCAGCTCTTAAAATCAGTTACCCAGGAAGGCTATACGGCCTCAACAACGGCCTTGCAAATTTCCCTGGATATTGCCGATGCAGCAGCATGGGCCACGGGCACGTCAGTGGTTATGAGGCAGTCGTGATGGCTACAGATGGCATCCGTACCTAAGGATTTACAATCTAAGGTAGAAGACCTGCCCTTTGACAGAGAGAGTCGCCGTTTCTCGTCGGGCAAGTTCTCTAAAACTGCTGCCAGCTATGGTCAGACAGATGAGCAGTGCAGTGCGCCATTCTCAGTATAAGTGCGGCGGAAGGACAAACTTTCCGTCCGAGAAGGTCTGAGTGTTTCGATTCTTTATCGGCAGCAGCATTCCTATGTTGTGACGTCTTGGATTTTTGCTGAGCTGCATCCACAACTAACGAGTTCGGTTGAGGGCGCGTGAACAGAAATTCCATCCCCTTCGGGGGAACAAAGTATTTCTTGGCTGCCCCCTTACGAGTGGGCTGAGAGGATGCCGGAGTTTGCCATATTATTGCGCCATCGAAGGGTAATGCCAGTTTGGATTTGGGGATTTTTGAAGGTCCTTCAACAGCTTATGTTGCTTTTGTTGAACCTCAAGTGGAGCACACGCAGGGCCATGCACCGCGAAGAAACATCGTTACTGCAGAGGGCGAGTAACTTCCTCACATGGGTGGTAAACGGCCGCTGTACAAATCGTGGCCGGGGAGTTGGAAACAAAGGGCATCCCCACCCAGCAAAGGAAACCCCGGGGCTCACCTGTGCCCGCTGACTCGGGCCTGCAGGCCTTGGGCTGCTGGGCGGACTTCTAGCCTCGGGCTAGTGCCCAGGCGGTAGGGAGTGTCCGCGGGCTCCGGTTGAGGTCTTCACAGCAGTGCAAGAGCCCTGCAGGCCTGACTCTGCGGGCACAGGCGAGCCAGGTTGGCTTTGCTTGGCAGCTACCCCCAGAGTGGAGACTGATGCTGGTAGGAGCAAGCAGCAAAGCCAGATGAGCATTTTGATCACTTTTACTGTAAATTCTGGGTTGACTGGCACAGCGGAGAGCGCACCAGCCCCGGCACTAGGCGGGAGCTGCCTGAAGGTTGGGGTTGGCACGTTCGTGTGGTGGCCGGGGTGGCCGTCCATGTTTCCGAGAGCTGCAGCTTCTTTCACCCAGCAGGAAGGGAGCAAGAACAGATGTGACGGGAGGGGGAGGAATAAGCAACATTGCCTTGCACACCGAGAGGGAGGGGCAAGGGAAGAGAAGAAAGCACTGGCTACAGGCAGAGCTGTTAGAGGTAATGGATCAGCTGTTCCCTTCTGAGATGGCAGAAAACTGGATGGCTCACTGCATCCGCAGTGTTTGATTTGCGCCAGGCTGAGCCCCGGCAGTTCATAGCCCTGCACCTCTGGGCTTGCTGCACCAGTTGTAAATGCGAAACACCTGATTGCGCTCCGGCACCTTTGTCAGTGCCACTCAAGCCCCGATAATCCGCCTCGGAGGTACATGGCTGCAGCTTCTTTGGGCCACCGTTTCAGATTGATTTGCATCTTTAGTCTGCAGCGCTTTACTACCAAGTAACGCCAGTTTTCCAGGGAGTGGTAGACTTGGCAATTGAATTCGTAAGGCCTGGAGAAGGGTAATTGGAATCGGGGTCAGAAATTCCCAGCTAATGGGGAAATCTGGCGCTGAGTTGCTGGGTGGTCTTCAGCAACCTAGTTAGACTCTCAGCCTCAGTTTCCTCTTCTGCAAAATGGGGATGTGCAGTGCTCACAGGTGTGCTGTGAGGATCGGTGTTTGTGCAGTACTCGTGCTGGGTTTCCGTCGCTGATGCAGACGTGTTGTGCTCTGCTTCACGGAGCCTTAGCCCTCATGGACTCTTCATCTGACCAGTCTGAGCGTGGCAAGGCTCCTTGCCAGAAAGCCTGTGCTGCGTGTGGAGACAGGTCCCATGGGGAGGTCCCTGTAGACTCCTTGTGGCTCCCGAGTGCTCCGTGGGGTCTTATTGCAGATGGAGGCCTCCAGTGTTCAGCCAGGGCACTTCCCTTCTCCCTCCCTAGCTCCCCCGGGGTCAGTGTGTGGGGATTGCGCTGTTATTGTCCTGGCACCCCAAGTGAGCCCTGTGGGATGTCTGCACAGCAGTAAAGCCCTGGCAGCTGGCCTGGGCTGTGGGACTGGACCGTTGCAAGGCAGATGTTCGGGATCAGGCTGGGGACGAGGCTCCGGGACCCTCCTCCTCGTGGACTCCCAGAGCCCTGGCTCCAGCCTGAATCTGAATGCCTGCCCGGCAGGCTGCAGGGCCATGCGTCCGAGCCAGCTGACACAAGCCAGCCAGCGGGGAACGCTTGGGGCACATGGAAGGGCTCTGGGTGCAAGGCTGGAGGTACAGTTACCTCCAGAACATGCACGTGGGCGTGGACTTCTGCCCAGCGCACGCGAGGCAGGGAAAGGGCTCTGTGCAGAGGACGTCGCTCTGGACCCCGGCCGGCCGGTCGCTGCGCCGTGAGCGGTGGGAGGCTGGGTGAGTCAGGTCCTCGGCCAGCACGAGAAGCCGCTAGCTGCTTTTCCTGACGCGCGCTCCCTTTTGTAGGAAGGCTATGCAAGGCCAGTGTCTCCTGGGCTGGGGCGGCAGCCTTCCCTGGGGCAGGGCCAGACCTGGTCTACAATGGGTACCCGGATGGAGCGGAGGTTACGGACAGGTCGCTATGGAAACCATTGGTGCTGCTGATCCCTCTTCGCCTCGGGCTCACAGACATCAACGAGGCTTACATTGAAACGTTAAAGGTAGGCGCTGCTGGCGGCCCGCGCACCAGGGCAGTCTGGTTCCAGGGAAGAATGTTCGTGCGTTGCAAGAGACAGTGTCTAGGTGCCTAAGTCTCCTTGGCAGTGGGGGACCTAAGAGCCCAAGTGGTGAAGTCACCTGAAAATGGGATTTAGGCGCTTCTGAGGATTTTGCCTCGGTCTGTTCTCAGCCCCTCCCGGTGTCTGAACCCAGCCCAGGCTGCCAGTCTGCTCGGCTGGGCTGTGCACCGGGGTCAGAGCTGGGTGCCACGATCCAGGCGCAGAGCTCTGGGATTCCAGCAGGGCTCGGCGCGGCCGGGCTGGCAGGCTCAGAGGGCCCATGCTGACGTGCTCTAGCCCTGGTGCTGGCCCCGTGGCTGTGTGAGCGGGATGTCTCTGACTGGTGCCTGGACGCAGCAGGGTGGAGGCTGTTTCCCCATCCCTTGCCCAAGAGCATGGGAACAACGTAGGTCCCTTGGGGGCGGCTGCAGGTCCAGGGCAAACCCAGGCCCTGCTGAGTCGTGGGGAGTGTCAGTGACTCTGGAGAGTTTCACTCCGTTGCTGGAGGAATTTGGGCCCGGACCAGGCAGGGTCCAGTCTCGTCTCTTCTCCCGTTTCTTCCTGGGCTGCGCCTCTGAGCCTTGTTCCGTCGAGGCCCCGTGGCGCAGCGACCCCCTACGCTTGGCTGTGCTGCTTGGGGGCTCACGCTGCAGCCCGGCAGGTGCCCATGACGGTGACCCCTTGCGCGGCTGCCCACGTTCTCTTGCTTTGCAGCACTGCTTCATGATGCCGCAGTCCCTGGGCGTGATTGGCGGGAAGCCCAACAGTGCTCATTACTTCATTGGCTACGTGGGTGAGTGACCAGCCGGCCTCGCTGGTGCCACGTCGGGGAGCAGCCCAGTCCGGCTTGAGACGCCTGGCCACGCCGGGGAGCGGGCGGCTGGGCTAGCTGTCTGATGTGCCCATGCTGTCGCTTTGTGTCTGTAGGCGAGGAGCTAGTTTACCTGGACCCGCACACCACGCAGCCTGCCGTGGACGCCAGTGACAGCGGCTGCATCCCCGACGAGAGCTTCCACTGCCAGCACCCGCCCTGCCGCATGAGCATCGCCGAGCTCGACCCGTCCATCGCAGTGGTGCGTCCCAGGACTCCTCCGGCTGGGCACTCACAGGGCGGGGACCTGGAGAGAGGTTACCTCTCGTGCCCTGACTGTCTGCATGTGTCCGGAGCAGCCTGCTAGCTCTGCGGAGCATTGCCCAGGCTGCTGAAGCTGCCCCCGCCCCACCCCGTTCCTGCACAGCCGTGAAGGCGTGACAGCCTGAGAGTCCAACACTGGACAGACTTGAGGAACCCCTGAACCAGGGGTCTGCCTCTGGGTCGCCCCCGCTTAGCTTTTCTCTGAGTGGGTGGGCTCAGGGGGAGGGGCAAAGGGAGTAATTACCCCAGAGCCTGGAGGTTCAAAAGGGCCGGGGCTCTGGGCAGGTGGGGGAAGGGTTGTGCTGCAGTCTGGCAAGTGCTGAGGATTGGCTGCCCATTCAGAAGTGTGGAGCCAGGCCCACCCCCACCTTGCCGGGGGCCCAGCGAGGCTGCCAGCTCCCCGGGAGCATAGGTTCTGCCGTCTCTGAATTGAAGTCTGGCTTTGCCTCCTGCCTTGGGGTGACGTACATGGCCCAGGCCCTGGCTCCGGGGCGCTCCAGCCCTAGAGCAGCTATGGGGGAAAGTGGGGGGTGGTGAGCCCCCACCCGCAGCTCCTCCCTCCCCCTTCCTGCACACCACCACAGGTCATGCAGGAGGTGCCGGGGAAGGGGGTGCAGTAGGGGCAGGCCTGTGGTAGAGCCGGCCTCCCGCCCCCACACACACGAGAAAGTCGGTGCCTCTGGACCCCAGCACAGCTGTGCCCTGTTTGAAATGTCTGAACTGTGCGCGCAGCTGGGCTGGCTCTGGCCCCCTCTCGCTTCCAGGCGGGCCCCAGTGAGCGCCACAGCTTTGGAGGGGATTGGCCAGAGCAGCCCCTGAAGTAGCTGCTTGTGCTGCAGGCTGACTTGCAATTCGAGCGGGTGGCTAGCAGGACCAAAGCGCCGCCCCGCCGTGCCGCGCCGCGCCCTTGCTACCGGCTGGGCCCACGCGCCGCGTGTCTGTCACAGACCTGCTGGGCGCTGCTCCCGGGCGTGGGGAGGCGCGGCCACACCCTGCTTTGTCTGTACTGGAAGCCAATGAGGACTGTGCCCTGTTTCTTTCCAGGGCTTTTTCTGCAACACGGAGGAGGACTTTAATGACTGGTGCCAGCAAGTCCGAAAGGTTTGTGCTCCGCCACGTCACTGGGAAAGGGCCGCTCCGGCACATGGCAGCCAGGTGTCGAGCACCCCCAGTTCATTCAACCCCAGACGAGCTCAGCCCCCGCTGAAAGCGCCCAGGAGGCTGGCACGTCCGGCTCCCGGCTGGTCTCTAGGCACCGGACAGCCACTTGGGGACGCTGTGGCAGGCTGCTCAGAGAACGAGGCGGGTGGGCCGTGGCCAGGGTGTCGCAGGAAGCCTGCCAGAGGCAGGGAAACCCCCGATCTCCTCTCTCTGTCCTGGGCCCGGCCACCCTCCTGCCTGCCCGGGGGGTGGGACGCAGCAGAGTGTCAAGTTAGAGAAGAGGAAGGTGGCTTGTCAGATCTGTTCACCTCCCAGGCAGACCCGCCCCCCTTGACTGGGGGCACGTTTGTGCTCACAGGCTGCCTCTGTTGGCTCCACAGCTGTCCCTGCTGAGAGGAGCCCTGCCCATGTTTGAACTGGTAGAACATCAGCCCTCGCACTTCTCCAGCCCCGACGTTCTGAATCTCACGCCAGGTAAGGCCAGGAGCCCCCGGTGGGCTTATCCCTTCCGCTTCCTGTTGGATCTGCGCGGTACCCTGGGCTCTCTGCTCCCTGCCAACTGGAACGACGGGGCGCTCCTCTAGACGGGATGGCGACGGCTGGGAGTGATTCCTTGCCTTTGTGCTGACGTGGCTGGGCGGGAGCTGCCACGCAGTCCCTGTCTGGGTTTAGTGATAGGCCTGCTTCGTTGGGCCGTGTCCTCTGAGTGCTCTGCTGCAGGGGTGCATGCGCCCCAGCTCTGCCGGTCGGAGAAATTCAGTACGTCTGTCCCTGCCTGCTGCCAGGAGGCTCCTCAGCAGGACTTCCACTGCCCGAGGCTAGAGACGAGCTCAGAGGCGTCTGATCGTGGATCGTTAACTCCTGAGTTTTGCATGTTTCTTTTTGCTGCTTTGAAGCCTCCTCCTTTTAGTGTTTGTTCTAGTTCTTTCTCAGCCCTTAGCTAGACAGTCGGCCGTAGTGACTGTTTGTCATTTGGCCATTCCCGCACAGCCACAGCCCTGGAAGTTCACTATTGGAACAGACTTGAGGAACCTATGCAATAGGGGGTCTGCCTCTGCCCTTGGTGGGTGGAGTTTTATCCTGGATGTTACAAGCCACCCGAGAACAGCATTCACTGGAAATGTTCTTTCTGCTCGGGTGGGGATGCGTGACGTCTCCCGGGGCCGGCGGCAGGGGCTGGGGTGTGGCCCACATGAAGCTGCAAGAGGGTGCCAGTCCGCTTTCTTTCCAAAGACTGGCTGAACCCAGCCTCTCTTGGAGCAGAACGTGCTGCGTAGCACACACCCATAAATGTAAATGAGGGTCCGTCTGTGTATGGACACGTCTACATGCAGCTGCCAGATGGTGCCCCCAGGGTTGTGCCACACGCAGGCTGAGGCACGCGCAATCCAGTGCCGAGGAGAGATGGGAGCTAATACACTGTGCCACCCATAGTGGAAGTGTCATGTGGATTGGCCACTTAGAGCGTGCGCTGTCGTCTTCCCCCCGCCGAGCCCCGCAGCCAGTCATGCTCACCGCTTCTTTCCATTGGCGTCTGCCGCCCCCAAACTGCCTGGGATGCAGCTTGTGGCTTTGGGGTAAATCTGTGGTAAGCAAGGGGCCCATTCCAGAGGTAACGTGCCCTCTGTACACAGCTTCTTAGAGGGACAAGTGGTGTTCAGCCACCCGAGACTCAGCAATTGCAGAGGTAGGTTTGTCTCTTGTGTCTTTCAGACTCTTCTGATGCAGACAGACTGGAAAGATTCTTTGACTCAGAGGATGAAGACTTTGAAATCTTGTCTCTTTGAAAATAGATAGAAACTGACTCTGCACAGCTGTGGTGTGTGGGGGACGTGGGCGGGGGGAGGAAGTTCCTTCGAGCGCCTCGGCCCCTACTGGTTTTCATAGGTGCTTGCTGACATCCCTGCCTCCCATCCATCCCAGCAATCTGTGCACTGTCTGCATTGGGATCAAGAAACAAGTCACGGTTAAGGCTTCAGTGGCCAGTCAGGATTTCTCAGTGCCACGCCTGGGCAGAAAGTGGATGCAGTGGTGCCCAGAATGTCAAAGGTTGGTTTGTTACAGCAGCAGCTGTGCTGGTCTGACCGGAGTAACAGCAGAACCCCCCAGAGAGCTAGACCCTTAGGACTACACCCAGCGCTATTTAATCGGAGCCACCCTTCTGCCGGGGACGGGGGCAAAGCCTCTAGTTCCTCCCACAGCTTTCCTCCTTCTGGCTGACCTGGGCCATGTAAATGAATCCCAGACATGCCCCACACGAGTGCCCAGCCCAGAACTACGTGAGCTACTTGCCTGGATGGTCGTGTTTTCCATAGTACTAGGCCCCATGCTGCTGCTCATGCTTTACAGAAGTTGCAGTGCTCTCACACACACACGGTGCTGCCTGTTTTCTCACCGCTCCCGGAAGCTGCAGGCTCTGATGAAGGGCAGCCTTCTCGCAGGTGTATGTGATGTGTGGCCAGGAATGACGCAGGCACTTCCTCTACACGGAAAGCCTCATGGTGATCGCCACGGTCTGGAACTGACAGCCAAAAGGGAGGAGAATCCCTGTGCGAGTAAAAGGAGGAAGGAAGGAAAAGGACGTCTGGGAAGGGCTCGAGTCTCACTGGAAGGGTCATCAAGGCTCTGCAAAAAGATGGGTTGATGAACACAGCAGGGAGATGTCTTCACTAGAGCAGCCTTGAGAGGCTGAGATGTTCAAAGCGTGAGCCTGATCTCACTTTCAGTAGAAGTGGTGGAGGCGGGGGGGGGGGGAGCAGATGACGGCTGATTCTCCCATGCCCCTTCTCGTCCCTAACCCTCTTCTGACTCTAGAGGCTGCCTGGTGTTGGTAAGTGACGTTTCACCTGTAAATTACTCCTTAAGCTAACAGCTCTTGGTACCATAAAACCACCACAAAGCATCCTGTGCAGCATAGTCACTAGCTACTGCTCCTGGTGGACTCCCTGCTTTCTAAACGCTGTACAAGGGCCCCTGAAATGTAAGGGGACATAGCATTGATTTCATAGCTGCGTGGTTCCATTTCATCCTGTTTTGCAGCTTTCTCTGCGACCGTCCATGCAGCAAGTGCACACGGCAGAGGCTAGTCCAGAGACATCCATTTTAAATGATCATCCCAAATATCAGGGAAAAATGGCAGCCTCAAAGTTAATTGTTAAGCACCAAACATAATTGCACTGGAGCCCTTGGAGTTCCTTTATCACTGCACAGGGGCTTGCCTGTGGCCTGTAATAGCTGTTCAGTGCAAACAGGGCTCAAAGGAGCCAGACGGATTCATGGAGGACAGGACCATGGATGGCTGACGGGCAGGACGGGCGTCCCGAGCCCCTGGGTGTCAGAGGCTGGGCAGGTGGGACAGAAAACGGTCTGCGAGCCGCCCTGAGGCGGGCCACCCTACAGATACTGAAATCTGCTTTCTGCAAGGCTCCTGCAGCTGGCAGTTCCACGTGTGCAAAGCGTTTCCCTTTAGCGAGCAGCAGCACTTGTGAGCTGATGCCTTTGTGCCCCGAAGGTGGCGACAGCTGGCTGGAAATGATTCCCTCCCTGACCAGACTGACTGGCCCCATCTAGTTATCTGCCCCTAGTCTCTTAGAGCGCCAGGCGGCTTCTGTCACTACGTTACTTGCTGCTTTCTCTCTGCTGCTGTTCCTCCTCATCTCTTGCATTAATGTGAAAGGAGAGGGGAGATGGAGGAAGTGGGGCTGTGCTCCGTTCATCAATGGCTTTCAATTTGTATCTGAATAAACAAACTGAAAATCTTTGGGGGTGTGCTGGTTTCTGCCGCAGAGCCCAAGCTGTCAGGGAAGGGGGGAGGCGTTTTTACCCCTCACTCCTTGTCCAGAGATGCTCATAGTATGGAAACTCTCCTGAAGCAGCTCTACGGCATCTCGTCTTAACCATGCGTTGGGTGGTGAAGGTGGATGGGGCTAACCTGTCAAAAGAATCCAAGTGGTGCAAAGGGTGTCTGCTAGTCCACTCAGGATGCTTGGAAGTGTAGCTGGGCCTGAGCTAAGGAGCCATGCCTCAAACATCGTGGCCTGGCCCAGATGGCTTGAATCCTTGTCAGACTGAAGATAAAGGAACCGTTTCCTGGATTCTTGCTTAGAATATTTTTAGGGTGGGGGAGATGAGACAGTAGCGTGCTCTCCTCAACTTCAGAATTATCTTCCCTTACTGCAATGCCAATGCCTCCCAAAGGCAGTGCAAGCTCCCATAAGAACACAGGGCCTGGACTTGGACTGTTAGTGCTTGCGTGGAAACAAGTTGGTGGCAAATTCACCATCCTCTGCTGAGTGTTAAATGCGGATAGTTTAATAGGGGACAGATGAAAGCATCCAAGGTATAGACAAAATAATGACCCCTCAATGTACCTTTAAACTGCTCTGACATGCACACCTGCCAGGCTGCTAACTTGCAGTACCAGCAGCAAAGCTAGACTACTGCCAGCTACAGTGGGATCCCATGGGTGCATCTATGAAACTGTTCTAACATGTTTTCATTTAGAAAAATTAGGTTGCTAGTCCTCATGCCTACAAAGATAACTTAATAGGAAGTGTCTAAGCTAGTCACGTGTGAAGTGCCCCACCTATCTGGGGGGATATTTGAAGCCTAAAGAGGACTATTTTCTTTCCAATGACAATAGCAGAGCTGCTATTCCCTTTAAAAAGGATACCGGTCAGCATCTGAATCTTTTCATCAGTTGTGACGTGGAATCAGGCCACTAGAAACGAGGGATGGAATTGGCTCTCTCAGCTAGGTTGGTGTAGTGTTTTGACTCCCACCCTTTTGTTTTGGTCCTTTATAGAATAGAGCATTTCTGACAACTGTCCAACCAGAAAAAACTGGCAGAGGCCAGTGCTGCTACTGACATTTTTGCTCTTTGTGAAATCAAAATTTCAACTTGATATTGTTCCTTTAAAAGCCAGCTAAGAGAACCTGCTAGACAAGCGCAGCTGTGGGGTACAACTGTACATCCGCAGTGTCCTCTACTTCCACATGCTGCAACCAGGCCATTTAACAGTCAGCTTCTAAGTGACAACAGACACACCTTCTGTTATATTGAAATACTTACTACCATTAGTGTCAGATGTTTACTGGTCCATATTTGTTAGGAAAAGGACAACAGTGCTATATATGACTGTTGCCATGGGCCCATCACCGCAGTATGAGTCCCTACCCAGCTTTCCATAAACTCATCCTCAGCATAGCCTGGCCAGGCTAAGGAAGTATCACTCCCGGTTTGTAGACAGGGAACAAAAGGCAGAGACCAATAAAGTAACACACTTGAGGTCACATTAAATTTGCAGAAGGGCTGGGAACTTAGGTCTCTGCTTCCCAGTCCTGTACCTCAGCCACAAAGGCCCTCTTCACTCAAGAGTAAGTTACTCCAGCGGTTACTCTCTCAATAATGCCACAAACTAAATTAAATTCTTTTCAGCAGTTCTCTAAAGGAGAAGTCTGCAATAGGCTCATACTTAAAAGAAATAGTTCCAGTACAACAGGATTTTCCCCATTTTCGATAGTGTTGGATCTCATCAGCATAGCCTCATTTAAGCTTTAAAACTTGATGGCCAGATTTGTGTCTGCTGGGCCAAGGAATTCAACCCTCATTGCCAGCTGGCAGACGGGAACTCTTTAGCAGCAGATATAAGGGAGAGCAGCAGTAGTGACCTCTCATGTCAAGCAAGTACACCAGACTAACACGGCTACATTTCTATTACTATGTCAAGCAAGGTGAGCTGTTGAGCACTAATGTGTCAAAGCCAACAGTTAGCTAATAGAAATGCAGCATAAAATATCAGAGCTGACTGGCAGATTTTTTTAAAAGCAACCTACAGATACAAAAACTAAAATCCTGCCAACATTTCAATTTTACATCCAGTCAAGCCTCTTGCTTGATGTAAGAACACAGAAGATGCTATTCTAGAAGTAGCAGCATGGAATCTGGCATTGGCCAACAAGGAGCTGAGAGTCAAGAAAGACAAAACCCTCTCGAAGTGTGGCATGGGGCCGGGGGTATGCTGGGGAACTCAATTCAGTTTAAAGCTTGCTCTGGATTCAGTCTGCAGATCACCTTTCAAATCAGTCCCAGGCTATAGCAATATATCTCCCCGGAGTTTTTAATGGCACCCATCACCTAGGAGGTGGCACTGCCCTCTTTAACCAGCCTATTTAAGTAAATCCTTGGTGCTGTTGCAATAAAAGGCAGTAATTTATTAGCAAGACTTCCATGAATTAAGATTTGAAGTTGGCATGTTAAATAAGTTATGGGACGAGGAGTCTCATGGGCATGATTCTCTAAGATAACAGTTCTCTAAGTAGAAAGAGAAAACCCCTTTTCTTGATTTGCAACCCTACCACCCCCCATCAAGTCCCATTATCATAACTCATCCTGCTAATTAAACAACAGCTCCTTACAATTCCTTGTTTCATACCATTTGTCACTGCTCCAGCACAAGGCTTGTGCCTGGATTACAGGAAGATTTACAAAGAAAGTCTGCATTTATAAAATACATCAGAAGATGGCTTACAAGAGCCAAATGGCAGAGGAGGAGTTAGATACAAGAAAAGATCTTCAGGGTATTTTTGGTCTATAAAAACAATATTCTGCGATCTAAACTGTGCTCTGCAAGGTGAAGTAGTCGGTGTGCAGATCTGAGATGCCAGTTCTTCCAATCAGATCAGGAGCAGAACATGCTGCAGGAAGAGTGTGGAGTCACTGCCAATGCTATTTCCAGAGTTCTCCTATGGGCTTATTCTGAACCTCCTGCATGGCCGCCTCAGTGAAAGACTTAATTTCGTTGTGCAACTCTTCAATGCTCTTCGAAGCATCAACTATCTGTTTCCAAAGTAAAAGAAATTGCATTTAAAATCTCTCAGTGCCCAAGACTTTCATTAGCGAAGATAATAAAACAGCGAAGTGTTTAGAAAGGAGAAGTCACTGACTATCTTGGACTTATTTCCATCTGTTCCCCACTAGAGGGCGCAAAACTGGGACATACCAACCTATCTTAGCCCCTCTTCCATGCACTGCCCTGTTGCAGGAGATTCCCTTAGCGCATGGGTTCCCAAACTGGGGGGCATGAAGAAATTCCTGGGGGGTGCGAGGTGACCCAGCCACACACCACTCCCCCCACCCCGTCAATCCCACCCCAAGTTCTGCTGCTATCTGGGGGGGGCGTGAGGTTTCTCAAAAATCAAAAAGGGGGGCCTGATGCCGAAAAGTTTGGGAATCGCTGCCTTGGAGCGTCTCTTTACAGAAACAAATTAAACAAGCAGGTAGTCAAAGGAACCTTACTGTCAAGCGAAACACCAATCTATGTCGGTTAGAATTCGTATCTATTAAACTGAGATCTTTCAGGCCGTCGCTAAGCCAGGAAACTATGGGGGCTTTGCAGAGTTTGGAGAAAAACAGCTGAGTTTTAAATAAGCTGATGATTTTTCATGCAAGTTGCTGCTCAGTCGTTGCTACAAACCTATGGCAATTGGTAAGGCCAGCATGTTGCCAGGGCTTCGTTTAGACAATGAGCAGAACGAAGTGAACAGCTAAGGAACTGTTCCAAGAGATGCAGCTTTTGTTTCTTTATAAATGACCTAATACAGGACAGGACAACGGTGGAGATGGAAACAGGCAGGTAACGAATTCTCAGGTCACTAAATCCAGGCTTAACAGATGAGTTGAGAGTCAAGCCCAGTGAATAATATGCAATAGCTGATTCAGCCTCATCTTCACCTCATCCACGATTGCAATTTCCTCAGTGTGTTTATCAATTGAGAGTATTCAGCTTGATTGTAAGTCTATGAAATGACTGAACAGGCCTCTGGGAGTGGCTGCCATTATTCTACCCAGTGATCACTGTAATACCTCGATCAGCTTACATATTATAAGACTACTGAGTGGGGCTGTCAGGAGCCATTTGAGGAACACCTGGCACTATGTCCGTCTCTGTTCTGGGCTCAGTTGCTGAGCTGCAAAACCAGACATTTTGCTGACACGTGAGATTGCAACTCTCGCTGAACAGTAGATCCAGACCAAGAAAATGCGGGTCATCCTCCGCATGAATGGGAAGTCAGGGTTTCAAGGCAGTTGTCCATAAAATCTGCATTTTAAAGTATGTGGTTAATTAACAGTGGTTTACTATAGGCTGACACGCTCACTTGCTTTCTTGACCTAATTTTATATCAAGCTTAATAGATCTTTGTTCCAGTCATTCAAATGAGGAGCTGCATTTCCTCCATCCTGATAATAGGAGACCAAGATGGCATCTGCCTGTGACTGCTACACTGCAGCAGTTTTGTCTTCACCGTTTGATTAGAAGGGTTGGAGAACCCCTGACATTCTAGAACAACTCTTCCTCAAAGGGGGCTCCAAAGGACTAAACCTTGAGATGCCTCGTTTTAATTCACTGGCTCATCTAGCGCTCTCTTGGGCAGTTATTCCCTTACCTTCCAGTTTAAAGTCTTGTCCTTCATCAATTGCTGGTAATTCTGTAGAACTTTCTCCTGGAAGGCGCTGCATTCATAGCGTTCGTTTCCAAAGTCCCCTCGCTGTGCTGCCTCCAACACACTCAGTCGAAGAAACACGATCAAATCTGGCTTTGGAAGCCCTACATCAGGCTGTTTGCACCAATCCATGGAAAAATTCTGCCCAAGGAAACAAATAGGAGGCAGAAGAACCAAATCAATGAAAATGAGAAAAGGCAGCTCCAAAAGAGACCAGCAGGGAAAAGGACTTGGGTGTAATGAACAGCTACTGAAGAACGACTGACAGGTGGACCAGAGTCTCCGCTGCTGTAAATCAATGTAGCTCCACTGACTTTGAGGGGCCGTGCCAGCTTTTGCCAACTGAGACTAGCCCACGTACGGGTACTAGAAAAGGCACCCCAAATACTTAACACTGACGGGCAGCCGAGGCTAGTGAGTGGGCCACAAGGCTGTCCTAACTGAGACCGTCTCCCAGGATAGGATGGTTTTGCTAACTGCTACTGCATACCTAGAATCTGTGGGGTGTGCCGACTACAGCATAACCGCGCGTTGAGTGAATGCAGAGGGAGCGCACAGTTCTCCCAACCAGTAGTGTGTGCAGTCAGCACACCGCTCACCTCACGTGCCCTTGCTTTAATGCAGGGCTCCTCAACACATGGGCCGCATGCAGCCCGTGGTGCAGTTTGGGTTTACCCAGGGCTCAACACATAGCCCGCAGGTGGGAGCCAAAACAAAGAAGTCGTCAGTATAATGGTCCTCTGTTGAGATGCGTTTTAGTAGTTAAATTCCTGGACTGTCCTTGCTCATTCAAAGTACTGTCAGATGGGTGGAACTCGGGGAAATATTGCATTTATTCATATCAGCAGAACTGACTGTTACGATGCTCAGAAAATCAAACCATTCATTTGGACGTTGCAGGTGCAGCCTAGTTCTAGATACCTATTTTATAAATATGGGCCAAATGTGCTTTTTCTGCATGTCACTCATTGCGAGGGAAGGGATCCGTCCTGACCTGTAGGCTTAACCGCTCCTGCCTTGATTTCAAGCCATGACTGTTTTTTTCACCCCTCTCACTATTCTGCATGAGCTTCCAGACTTCAAACTGCTCATCTCCATTGGAAGAGTATAACTGTACAAATCAATTTCATCCCCATACACCTAACTGGTACCATTCCCTGGAATGCCCTCCCAATGAGACACAGACTCTGCCTCTCTGTTCATTCACTCACCTCTTTGGCACTTGTGAAGGCCACTCCGGAAAAGGCGTATCTGTCCACCACTAGAGTGATGCCTTGATTTAACTTTTCTTTAATCAAGGGCCTGAACAACAATAAGAAAATACATGTGCCATTGAGCCCAGGCAGAAATACAACACGTTCTGTAAAAAGGACATAGCAGGTGGGCTATTTTCACTTAGTTGATGCACTTCGCTATAGTGATCTCCAGCAACTGTCTGGGTTACAGGAGTTTGACACCTGAGTACGATTTTTGTTTTTAAACTCTGTCACCCACAGTCTCTCCATGCTCTGAGAATCTCCCTCAAGATAATGCTAACATGCTTCAGTACACCTCAGCTCTAACCTAAGGCCGCGCTCCCCGTAAGCAAAGAACGCTGGTCACTTCGCAATGAGATGGCTCTGTGGTACTCAGCGGAGGAGACTTCCAAATGCACTTACTCATAGTAGAGCTTTTCACTCAGATGTCAAGAGATTACAAGGTCACATGTTCACTCACAGTGTGATGAGTCTCTTAAAACCTCATGTAAAAAGGCTTTATTCTGCAACCATATTAGGATAGCAGCAGCCAAAACACAAGCAGAATGTCACATCTTCACATTCTTTTTAAATTCTATCAAAGCAATTTAATAGGCACCTCTCCTAACAGTACCCACCTTACCAGATAAGGAAGCTCTTAAGATGTTTAAAGAAAACTTTGACAGCATTTTATCTGACAAGGAGTCACTTAACAGCTTGGGTGTGAAATTTCTGCTTCATTATTGTTTTGCCTTTAGGATCCCTATTTTTCCATTGGTTATCTGTATGGCTTCTGTGTGTTTACATAATTAATTTTGCTAGGTATAAATCAGCTACTTGGTGGGGTATGATGGTTAAACATGTTTCATAATGGGCTAGGATTGGTTAAGGAAATACTGTTTTGTAAAGTTCTTTAGAATCAACTCCACAGCCCCAAGATCAGAGCTGCCAGACCTGAATACCCTGCTAATTACACTGTGCAGGACCTGGAGTTCCCAGATGACCTGAGTGTGACTGATCATCAGGAAAAGTTTGTCTGCCTGTGTGGGAGTAGTGAGCATTGTATAGCGAGGGCATGCATTCTGGTTTGGGGATTGTTAATAAATAGAGGTTAAGCAGAGGTTAAGGATATTACAGTGAGCGCCCCAGGAACTGGGTACGGGCAGATGCCTTTCACCTAGAAGCTTAGGAACTGGGAAAGGGTTGCGAGACCTAAATCAACCAGGTTACACCTTGAGCCATAGGAGCTGGATAAAGGTGGGTGCCCTAGAGTGTGGACTCAAAGCTGTACACGCTCCATCACAACTCAAACAGAGGTATAGTTACACTTGTTCCCAGCGGTTAGCAGAGAAAAGCAGATGCACTGTGTGGTCCTCCAGATTATTCTTGTTCTCCAAGTAGGAGCTAATTAGCTTCCCAATGTCTGTTGTTCTGTCTGTAAGAGAGAGTGCAAGAACAAATGGGGTGAGTCATGCAGTCTCTTGGTCCAGTTACCATGCAATAGGACTTTAAGATTAACCCCTTACACAAATTCAACTGAACAAATACTTTAAACCCAAGCTAAAACCAGGCATGCTTGGACATATGTGCCACTACTATGACAATCCAACAGTCTGATTTTTGAAAACTGCTATGCAAAGTTGCACTGTAAACAAATTCAAAACCAGGGCGTGCCCTGATGTAGGAAGCAGAATCTCAGCCTGAAGGGCAGAGTAAATATCAGAGACAGAGAGGAGTAAATGGACCAAGAGGGCAGAAGAGCCTCGTGTGGCATCCTGTCCTTCCTAGTGCAGCCACGTTCCCATGCCCGGCCTCACTGTGACCAGCGAGGGACCGTGCAACACGCCCTGGCAATGCAGCTGGGGCACCAGGGCTACACTCCGCAGCGGGTCAGTGCCCCCCCCCCGGTGAAAGGGGAGGGCTCCCGGGGGGGGCAACGCCCTGGGTGTGCACAGACGCGCCTTTCGGATGACCGGCCCCCTAACTGGCAAGTACGCGGGGGGGGGGGCAGCACCCTGGGCTCATCCTCCGGGACCCCCAGCGACCCCCGGCGGGCGCGGCGCGGGGACCCCGTACCCGGGAAGCGCAGGAGCTCGGCGCGCTGCCCGGCGCCCCGCAGCGCCTCCACCAGCCGGCGGGCCTGCGTGCTCTTGCCGCTGCGGTCCGCCCCCTCCAGCACCACCAGCGCCCCGCGCCTGCAGGCCATGGCCACGCGCGCCCCCAGCTCCGCACAGCGCGGGAGCGTCCGCCCCGAGCCCGCCAAGCAGCGCCCGCCCGCGGCTCCGCCTCCCGCCAGCCGCGGGGGCGGGACCAGGCGGAGTGCGCTGGGGGCGCCTGTGTTCCAGGGGCGCCGTGCCAGGGCTGGGAGGGGGGGGGGGGTTCCAGTAGCTGAGTGCCAGGGCTGGGGGGTTCCAGTATCTCTGTGCCAGGGCTGGGGGGGGTTCCAGTAGCTCCAGGACTGGAGGGGGGGCGGGGTTCCAGTAGCTCAGTGGCAGGGCTGGGGGGTTCCAGGCTCTCTGTGTCAGGGCTGGGGGGTTCCAGTATCGCTGTGCCAGGGCTGAGGGGGGCTCCAGTAGCTCAGTGGCAGGGCTGGGGGGGGTTCCAGGCTCTCTGTGTCAGGGCTGGGGGGGGTTCCAGGCTCGCTGTGCCAGGGCTGGGGGGTTCCAGTAGCTCCAGGCCAGGACTGGAGGGGGGCGGGGTTCCAGTAGCTCAGTGGCAGGGCTGGGGGGGGGCTCTAGTAGCTCAGTGGTAGGGTTGGGGGGGTTCCAGGCTCTCTGTGCCAGGGCTGAGGGGGAGGCTCCAGTAGCTCAGTGGCAGGGCTGGGGGGGGGTTCCAGGCTCGCTGTGCCAGGGCTGGGGGGTTCCAGTAGCTCAGTGCCAGGGCTGGGGTGGTTCCAGGCTCGCTGTGCCAGGGCTGGGGGGTTCCAGTAGCTCAGTGTCAGGGCTGAGGGGGGTTCCAGTATCTCTGTGCCAGGGCTGGGGGGGGTTCCAGGCTCTCTGTGCCAGGGCTGAGGGGGAGGCTCCAGTAGCTCAGTGGCAGGGCTGGGGGGGGGTTCCAGGCTCGCTGTGCCAGGGCTGGGGGGTTCCAGTAGCTCAGTGCCAGGGCTGGGGTGGTTCCAGGCTCGCTGTGCCAGGGCTGGGGGGTTCCAGTAGCTCAGTGTCAGGGCTGAGGGGGGTTCCAGTATCTCTGTGCCAGGGCTGGGGGGTTCCAGTAGCTCAGTGGCAGGGCTGGGGGGTTCCAGTATCGCTGTGCCAGGGCTGGGGGGTTCCAGTATCGCAGTGGCAGGGCTGGGGGGTTCCAGTAGCTCAGTGGCAGGGCTGGGGGGTTCCAGTATCGCTGTGCCAGGTCTGGGGGGTTCCAGTAGCTCAGTGCCAGGGCTGGGGGGTGTTCCAGGCTCGCTGTGCCAGGGCTGGGGGGTTCCAGTAGCTCAGTGCCAGGGCTGGGGGGGGTTCCAGGCTCTCTGTGCCAGGGCTGGGGGGTTCCAGGCTCGCTGTGCCAGGGCTGGGGGGGTTCCAGGCTCGCTGTGCCAGGGCTGGGGGGTTCCAGTAGCTCCAGGCCAGGACTGGAGGGGGGGCGGGGTTCCAGTAGCTCAGTGGCAGGGGGGAGGGACGTGACGTGGAAGGGAGGCGTGTCTGAGGGGAGGCGAGCTGCGCGCGCACGTCGGGACCAACTCGCAGTCCCGAGCCGACAGCAGCCCCGCCCCCTCGGCGTCTGCGCCGCTGCCACGCCCCTGGTTGAAAGACAGCTGGCGGCGTCCCGGGCGGCCAATCAGCGGCGCCGGGGCTGCATGCGGAATGAGGCCGGGGCTGCGGCCCTTGTCATGCGGGCCCGAGCGGAGGGCGCGGGGCACAAGATGGCGACAGCCATGTACCTGGAGCACTACCTGGACAGTGAGTGGCGGCCCGCGCGGGGGCGGCGGCGGGAGCGCGGGGGGAGGGGCACCGCCCCGCCGCGGGGGGGCCGTTGGCGCGAGCGCTGTCGCTACTGCAGCTGGCTGCGGGAATTGCAACTGCGTCACTCGCCCCTGGGGGCGTGGCCTCGCCTGCGTCATCGGGCGCGCCATTTACGCGACGGGTGCGCGCCTGCGTCATCGGCGCGTGCCGAAGGCGGGAGCGCGGCGCGATCGCCGCTGGTCGCTTGTGGCCCGGCCCCGCCCCGCCCCCATCAGCTCCCCGCCTCCTGGACGGGCGGGGCCGGTAACGGACACCCCCCCCCTCCCGGGGCTGCTCGCCGCGCTGCGCGTGGGTCCGGAGCGACTGATGCTAATGGGGGGCGCGCGGAGATACCGGTAAGTGGGCTAGGGCGGGGGGTGGGGTGCAGGGGGGGGTTCGGGGCGGGGGACCTGGGCGGGGGGGTGGTTGGGGGGCTGGGGCGGGGCGGGGTGTAGGAGGGGGTTCGGGGGGGGACCGGGGTGCAGGGGTTGGGGTGGGGTGCAGGAGGGGGTTCGGGGGGGGACCGGGGTGCAGGGGTTGGGGTGGAGTGTAGGAGGGGTTCGGGGGGGGACCGGGGTGCAGGGGTTGGGGTGGGGTGCAGGAGGGGGTTCGGGGGGGGACGGGGGTGCAGGGGTTGGGGTGGGGTGTAGGAGGGGGTTCGGGGGGGGACCGGGGTGCAGGGGTTGGGGTGGGGTGCAGGAGGTGGTTGGGGGGGGACGGGGGTGCAGGGGTTGGGGTGGGGTGTAGGAGGGGGTTCGGGGGGGGACCGGGGTGCAGGGGTTGGGGTGGGGTGCAGGAGGGGGTTCGGGGGGGGACGGGGGTGCAGGGGTTGGGGTGGGGTGTAGGAGGGGTTCGGGGGGGGACCGGGGTGCAGGGGTTGGGGTGGGGTGCAGGAGGTGGTTGGGGGGGGACGGGGGTGCAGGGGTTGGGGTGGGGTGTAGGAGGGGGTTCGGGGGGGGACCGGGGTGCAGGGGTTGGGGTGGGGTGCAGGAGGTGGTTGGGGGGCTGGGGCGGGGTGGGGTGCAGGAGGGGGTTCGGGGCGGGGGACCTGGGCGGGGGGGTGGTTGGGGGGCTGGGGTGGGGTGTAGGAGGGGGTTCGGGGCGGGGGACCGGGGTGCAGGGGGTGGGGTGCTGGGGGGGTTCAGGGCGGGGGACTGGGGCGTGGGGTGGGGTTCAGAAGGGGTTTTTGAAGATGTATTGAAAATTAAAAATATGATTCAAGCAATCTGCTTAGCCAGCTCCTTTAAAATTATTATGTACACATTATCCTGATCTCCCCACTGAAAACATGTCCAACTTTAGTACCTCTTGTTTATCGTCTGACCGCAATGCTAGTTTATTGCATATTTCTGCCTTTTCTGCATTATTATTAACATGTTCAAATTATCCCTGTGGTAATGTATTAGTGCCATTGTTAGGATTTCTTTTGTACCTAATACTCTTTAAGCACTGCTTTTTTTTCCTCAACTCTGCTACGAATTTCTCCTTGTGTTCCTTTGTTTCTTTTATAAACTAGAGATATAAAAGGCTAACCAGTTAATGGTAAGCATTAGGCTTACCATTAACCAACCTTAACACTTAACCCAGACAGCCTCATGCTGTCTGGGTTGACCCCAACCAACCTTAACACTTAACCCAGACAGCCTCATGCTGGCTGGAGAGACCCCAACCCCCAGCCACATTAGGCCCACTGGCCAGAGGTGCTCCAGCTGCAGAAGGCCAGCCAGCATGATCTCAGTTAAAAGAGATAATCTTAATCATTTAAGGGGTTATCTTTTTATACCAATATTTACATTGCTATTATAAACCTATAATTAACTACTGATTTACATTCATTATTATTAACTTCACATTACCTCATTTTCTTCCTTTTAGAAAACATGTATATACCTTCACTTCACTGTAAACCAGATCAATTTTTTTTAAACCAATGTAGCCCTTTTCCTTGATTGTGACATTCTGGGTTTCTAGGAAAGTGTTCTTAAATTATTCTCTATTATCATTCACATATTTCTTCCTTCCAGCTGATTTGGCTCTCAGTTCTTTCAGCATATATATTACTGGTCTAGACGTCATTCTGTGTGCACACTATACATTTTGATTTTGTGTGTGAGCTTTTTCTAGAGATTTTTGTGGGTTTCATCATCTTCAGAATTTGGAATTTCAGACAAAAGTAGAACTGTTGTGGATTCAAAGACTGCAGAGCATCAGGAAATGGGAAATTGGTTCTAGGCATGCAGTCATGAGTCTGCAGCCACACATGTGAATTACAATGCTACCTCTAATTATAGACTTACATGATATTCCTCACTTAAATCCCTTCCCCCTGAAGCCAGCCCGCTGCTGTTGGTGGGCCTCCACACCCCCAATCACGGGCCTGACTGGCTGAACTTCCAGCTGCTGGCAACCTCTGTGGCTGGGGCTCCTGGTGCAGCACCATTGGTGGTCTTGCCAGACCATGGCAGTTGCCAGACTAGAGCCCCAGACCACAGAGGTTCAGTCTGTAATAGAAATTAAACCCATTTGAACATTTTCAGAAGTGGCCTATGATTTTGGTTCTTTAGGTGCCTGCATCTGTAGCCACATTCAGAAGTGCTGCAAACGCCCAGTTTCTGCAGCTGAAGTCAATGGGAACTTTGAGTACTCAGCATCTCTTAAAATAGGGCCTAAATTTTCACAATTTGGGTACTCAGAAATTGAGGCACCCTGAATCCTGGCATTCGAATCCTCGATGCATGAGGGAGTGCCCCCTCTTCTTGTGTCTGTCTAATCATAGTGTGATAAGATAAAATAAAATAGGCATTTTAATGGATACAACCACTGCCCCCAACCCTGGGGAGATTTATTTACCTCAGTGCTGGGCAACCTGCCATGTTGCCACATTCCATTGGTTTCTGTCTGCAAAGCTTTTGTCCTACCAGTACTACTAAAGTGACATGCCTGTAAAGCAAGGGCATGTGAAGTGAGGTGAGTGCTCATTATACACAACACTGACTGTGAGAGCCATGCGCTCCTCCCTGCATCCAATCACAGTTCAAATGGCACACCCCATAACTTCTAGGTACACAAGCACAGTTAACAAAACTACCCTCTCCCAGAGGACAGTCTTGGTTACAACAATCTTGCGGCCCACTAAGATGGTGGGCCACTCATGCAGCCCTCTCGCTATCCTAGGTTGCTGACTTACATGCTTAATTTTGTGGACAATGAGTAGCTTTGTTATTTCAGTGGGATTACTGATGGTAGATAAATTTATGCACGTGTGAGTCTTTTCAAGGTCAACGGTTTCTTTGCATTAGGAGGAATAGAATCTTCCTTTTATTTATTTTAACCAAAATGTTTGATTCTTGACAGCACAGCAAGTTCCATAAAAACTTGTGTCTCAATGAACATATATGGTTGCTGCTACAACTGTAGCTAATTATCTTCATAACTGTACATCACTAGCTGGTGGGTGTAACTCTCTTTGGATATACGTGGTAGACATCTGAGGAAGGTTCTGTGGCAGAGATGATGATTCATATGTTGATGCAGCAAAGGATAGATAGCAGTCTCCGTGCTTTTTTGTTTCAGGTATTGAAAATTTGCCTTGTGAACTGCGAAGGAACTTCCAGCTGATGCGTGAACTGGATCAGAAAACAGAAGGTATGTTCAGGTATTCTAGGAGGCAGTTGGGATGAAGACCCTTCCTCTGAAGGGTCATAACAATCCCAGTGGGGTTTGGCATGACAAGAAGGTGTAGCAAAGCTTTGGCTTTGGAGACAAGATACGTGTATGTTGTAAGTGTACAAATGTTAGTCTACTTGCATAGTAAATGGGAACTTGTACTGTCCTTCTTTCAAGCCCTAGTCAATAAATCAAACCAATGATTTTTGACCAGTTATAGCCACATATAATATCAAATTGTTCCAGTAGCGATGCCCACTACATATTGGTGGAGAATGTTTTAGTCTTTATTCTACAACATTTTATTTTGTGGTGGACTCTGGTGGCAATATTTATACTTCTGGAAGTCACATATAAGTAGTTTCTTCTCCTGTCTGTCCATATGTAAACATACTCCATAAAACTGACACAAACACCACACTGATGTTGTCATAACAGAGGAGGGAAAGTATGTGTAACCTGCGAGCAAACTAGTAGAATGTTGCAAACTTGTGAGAGATTCATGTTTAATGTTTGGATCTGAGCTTTCATACAGTGTGTGACTGTTATTGACAAATGATGGCACTGGAAGGAAAAGGAGATGGCAGCACAGAAGTTATAAAATTCTCACACTTAGACTGAAGCTGAAGAAATGTTGAAACCCAGGAACTGGAGTCAGTAGGTCCAGTTCTGATCTCACCCATGTAAATCAAATCATGCCACTGAGGTCGGTGGAACTACACTGGTGACAGCTGCTGAGTGCAGTATCAGATCTGGGCATGGTGAACCCTTTTTGAGATTCCTTAAGGGATTCAAAGATTATGATAACGGGTCATTAAGTACCATAGCTAGCGAGAAAGTATTTCACATATGAAATTAATTCTCATGCAATTGTACTTTCTGTTTGCGTTTCAGATAAGAAAGCAGAAATTGACAGCCTTGCAGCAGAGTACATATCAACCGTGAAGCACTTGTTGCCCGAGCAGCGTGTGGAGTACCTCCAGAAGATTCAGAATGCTTATAGTAAATGTAAAGAGTACAGCGATGACAAAGTGCAGCTAGCCATGCAGACCTATGAGATGGTGAGAATAAGTGCATGCGTGTTGTGTGTGCTTGGTCAGTGAGATTCATGCAAATGTAATCATGAACTAAGAAGGAGCTTTGGGGTTGCTGAAGTATCTGTATGTGGATTAACTCTTACTGACAGAGGGCAGTAGATCCCTTAAGACACATTCTTTTCTGTTTCCCCATTGGCTTACCAAGAAAACGCCAGTTTTCATTTTGTTCTATTATGTTGGTGTCAAACAAGCTTCCATTGTGATTGAACATTGAGTGCTCCACTGCTGCCTGGTTTGTTAGTCGCTGCTGTGAATATCTCCATTTTTTGTGTTTCTGTTTCTCATTGCATTTCTTGACCTCAGAAGTGCTGTTGGGAACGTCCAGGGAAGACGACACACTAGGGAATATGTTATGACTTTATATGACTGAAAGTTATATTCCTGCCAAAGTCCTGCCCTGTCCTAATTATAGCCGGAACACGCCAAACTATTTTGCCTTCACTCTATGGACTAGGGGTAAGGGGAGAGGATCTTCTAGTTCTTGAGAGAACAGCTTTGTACTAGTGCTGTTTTCTTGTTGGGGACCCTGTTAGTACTCACCCCTTTATCTATTTTATGGACTTTTGAGCGGTGCTCATTTTTTTCATATTTTGTCTCTGAGAGCGAGGACTGCCTTTGACTTACACTTGCACACTACTGGAGAGAATGAGCTGGCAGACAGTAAAGCAGTTGGGCAAGTCTGTCTGCAGTTCCAGTGCCCTCTGCTGGAGAAAGACTTATGAGTGAGATGAAGGGCTTGAAAAGATGGTCTGGTAGCCCAAAGACTAAGCATACTAGTTAGAGCAGGGTTTCCCAACCTATGGGTCGGGATCCAAATATGGGTCGCCATTACATTTCAAAAGGGTCGCCAGGTGTCTCCCCAGGTGGCTCTTAAGGAGCCATTCACACATTTTTTTGAATTGCCCTGGGTCACCAAGTCTTCCTGAATTGTCAAAATGGGTCCCCATCTGGAAAAGATTGGAAACTGCTGAGTTAGAGTAACAAAAAATGTGCCACTGCTCCCCTAGCTCCCAAAGCCACAGCATTCAAACTGCACTCTCTCAGGTGTAACACTGCTAAGCAGTTTTGCATTTAGAACATTTTTTTTAAATGCAACACGTACTAAACTGGTCAGTTAGCAGAAAAAATATTTGACTGTATTATTTAAGAATTTAGCTATTTGATGAACATTAGCAAATCTGCCAAATAGTATTTGATAGTTGTAGAATTGGTTAGATAGTGGGGGGAGGAATTGTTAAATAAGTTATTCAACTAGTTACCAATGAAATTTGTTGAAAATATACCTACTTACTTGCTCAACCAGCCCTGCTCGTAAAACCGAGATGTTAGATCTTCTTTCCTTGTCCTGCTTTGCTTCATAGCTACATTGTCTGAGTTGTCTTTAGAGTCTGCTTCTCATCTCTTCCTCTGGGTTTTCTTATTTCTTTCTTCGTTCCTCCCCAACTTTGGGATCTTTACCTTCTTTCCTTTTTTCTTGCCTTTCTTCCTCAACCAGATCTCTCTGTAAATATGCCATACATCTCTCTCCTAATTTATCCTTCCTTCTCTCATGCCCATTGCACTCTGTGGACATGGGAAAGTCAGTGGATGTGATATACCTTGACTTTAGCAAGGCTTTTGATACAGTTTCCCACAATATTCTTGCCAGCATGTTAAGGGAATATGGATTGGATAAATGGACGGTAAGATGGATAGAAAGCTGGCTAGAAGGCCGGGCCCAGCGGATAGTGATCAATGGCTCGAGGTCAGGATGGCAGTCGGTTTCTAGTGGAGTGCCCCAAGGTTCGGTTCTAGGACTGGTTTTGTTCAATATCTTTATTAATGACCTGGATGAGGGGATGGATTGCACCCTCAGCAAGTTTGTAGATGACACTAAGCTAGGGGGAGAGGTAGATACGCTTGAGGGCGGAGATAGGGTCCAGAGTGACTTAGACAAATTGGAGGATTGGGTCACAAGAAATCTGATGAGGTTCAACAAGGACAAGTGCAGAGTCCTGCACTTGGGACTGAAGAATGCCAAGTATTGTTACAGGCTGGGGACCAACCAGCTAAGTAGTAGTTCTGCAGAAAAGGCCCTGGTGATTACAGTGGATGAGAAGCTGGATACGAGTCAACAGCGTACCCTTGTAGGAAGAAGGCTAATAGCATATTAGGTTGCATTAAGAGGAGCATGTCATTACTCTCCTTTATTTGGCTCTGGTGAGGCCACATCTGGAGAATTGTGTCCAGTTCTGGGCCCCACACTACAAAAAGGATGTGGATGCATTGGAGAGGGTCCAGTGGAGGGCAATCAAAATGATTAGGGGGCTGGAGCATATGAGGAGGGGCTGAGGGAATTGGGTCTGTTTAGTCTGCAGAAGCGAAGAGTGAGGGGGGATTTGATAGCAGCCTTCAACTTCCTGAAGGGAGGTTCCAAAGAGGATGGAGAGAGGCTGTTCTCTGTGTGACAGATGGCAGAACAAGGAGCAATGGGCTCAAGTTGTGGTGGGAGAGGTCCAGGTTGGATATTAGGAAAAACTATTTCACTAGGAGGGTGGTGAAGCACTGGAATGGGTTCCCTAGGGAAGTAGTGGAGTCTCCATCCCTAGAGGTGTTTAAATCTCGGCTTGACAAAGTCCTGGCTGGGTTGATGTAGTTGGGATTTGTCCTGCCTAGAGCAGGGGGCTGGACTTGATGACCTTCTGAGGTCTTTTCCAGCTCTGTGATTCCTGTCACGCTTCTGGGGCGCCAGCTGCCAACCTGCACTGCTGGATCTGTATCAGAGCCTGATACAGAGGCAGCAGCATGGGGTGGCAGCCAGCTCCATGGGATGGGGCTGTAGGTGGGAGCTGGCTTTTAAGCTGGTCCTACCCCACTCCCAGGGAGCAAGCTGCCACCCTGCATTGCTGTTTCTGATACAGAGGGTAGCAGCGTGGAGCAGCAGCTGGTAAGCACCAGGTGCATATTGGCTCCTGAGGAGCCACCTAATGCTGCAGGTGTGTGTAACCGCTGACATTTTTAGTGGTTACATGATTACCCAGTTCCCCACTTTTTAACATCGCTAGTCAGAACTTATTTCTGGCTGATTAATAGTAACAACTTCTGGGCCTTGCTGACTTCACTCTGTTTTTACTTAATAAACCAGAATTGAAAGACTGTGTCCCCTGACAAACCCCTGAGTGTGCAGCCCCCAGTATTCTGGTGTAGCAGTCTTGAGGGGTTTCAGTAAGTGCTGCTGGAAGATTCCAGGTTGATGACACTGGAGTTTTCTCTTTATCCAATGCACAGTGATTTTTCTTGTCACTCCAATAGGCTGCCTTGGCCCTGACTTTAGAATGACAATCCCAATGGCAAGCAAGTTGTACACCAGCCCGTCTGACTTTGATTCCTTTTCAGAAATTGCTATTAATGTCTCTTGTGATGAGGACTCTTTGCCCATAGAGACTAGAGTGAGAGCACCTAATTTCACACAGACTGCAAGAGGTGTCAGTACTAACTTTCAAATGCTATGGGCTTTTTATTTAAAGACTATTGTCACTAGGGATGTTAAAATGCGTGTAATTGAGTATCTGTGCAACCACTGAACGTTTCATCAGTACATTTAGGGCAGCAGTTAGCTCCATGGGAGCTGGTGCACCCTAGGAATTGTCTTTTAACCCAGATACCTGCACATACCAGCTCCCTCCTGCTGCCCTGCGCTGCTGCCTCTATCTCCAGAGGTAGCAGTGCAGGATGGCAGCCAGCTTCCCAGGAATGGGGCGGGAGCCTGTGTGTAACTCTGAATGTTCTTCGATAAGCTCAGGTTTATTGGCTAATCGCTTACCGTTAAACTTTCACATCCCTAATTGTCATGCTCTGTATTGATGCTTCATTTATAAATACTTAATACATGATTATTAAATGTTTGTTCTAAAGTGTAGCAGTTCAGTAGCAGGTTAACTAGTGCTTACAGCCATCTGTGATAACACATTCTACTGATATGCTTCAGACCATCTCGAACACATACTACTCATGTCTGCAACATGTTTATAACCGCTATTAATACTTTATTAACCTCTTCTAAATAATTTGTGTACCCTTTATTATAAAGTTGTAATCCTATACCTGTCCAAGCAGTGACATGCTTAGTAAGGGTGAGTCGTCTGAGTCTGCCCTACACTGTTGGATTAGCACCTGCCAGAATAACTGGGGTTTTTTGGTTGGTTAGTTGAATTTTTTTTCAGCCTTCTGGTTTCTCTTCCATACAGGTGGATAAACACATCCGACGGCTGGATGCAGACCTGGCCCGATTTGAAGCCGATCTGAAGGATAAGCTGGAAGGCAGTGACTTTGAAAGCCCTGGCGGCCGAGGCCTGAAAAGTGAGTTATTTGTGATGTGACCAGAAAAGCTTGCTGTAAGATGTGCATTTCCATTGTAGGGCTTTTGAAGCCTTGGCGTATGGGGTTTATTTTACGTTATGCTTTTCATAGAATCCTAGAATACTAGGGCTGGAAGGGACCTCGAGAGGTCATCGAGTCCAGTCCCCTGCCCTCATGGCAGGACCAAATACTGTCTAGACCATCCCTGATAGACATTTATCCAACCTACTCTTAAATATCTCCAGAGATGGAGATTCCACAACCTCCCTGGGCAATTTATTCCAGTGTTTAACCACCCTGACAGTTAGGAACTTTTTCCTAATGTCCAACCTAAACCTCCCTTGCTGCAGTTTAAGCCCATTGCTTCTTGTTCTATCCTCAGAGGCCAAGATGAACAAGTTTTCTCCCTCCTCCTTATGACACCCTTTTAGATACCTGAAAACGGCTATCATGTCCCCCCTCAATCTTCTCTTTTCTAAATTAAAAAAACCCAATTCCTTCAGCCTTCCTTCAAAGGTCATGCTCTCTAGACCTTTAATCATTTTTGTTGCTCTTCTCTGGACCCTCTCCAATTTCTCCACATCTTTCTTGAAATGCGGTGGCCAGAACTGGACACAATACTCCAACTGAGGCCTAACCAGCGCAGAGTAGAGCGGAAGAATGACTTCTCGTGTCTTGTTCACAACACTCCTGTTAATGCATCCCAGAATCATGTTTGCTTTCTTTGCAACACCATCACCCTGCTGACTCATATTCAGCTTGTGGTCCACTAGAACCCCTAGATCCCTTTCTGCCGTACTGCTTCCTAGACAGTCGCTTCCCATTCTGTGTGTGTGAAACTGATTGCTCCTTCCTAAGTGGAGCACTTTGCATTTGTCCATATTAAACTTCATCCTGTTTACCTCTGACCATTTCTCCAATTTGTCCAGATCATTTTGAATTCTGACCCTATCCTCAGAGCAGTCACAACCCCTCCCAGCTTGGTATCATCTGCAAACTTAATAAGCGTACTCCCTGTGCCTATCTACATTGTTTCCAGAGTTGTAGGTAATCTTGTCATTGATGCAACCATTTGGGAGGCAAAAGAAGAAAAAAATCCAGTCTAGAGCCCTCTTAACCATTCTTGCTGGAAATGGTCCTGTCCCTTGGAGAGTCAGCATATCCTTTCTCTAGGACACTTGTTACGAGCACTGCTTCAGAAGAAGCTGAGTTGTGGTGGCAAGAGTTGGCACGAAGTGTGGATCTTAAAATTTTGATGCTAAAGCTGAGCAAACTCTGCCACAGCCATGCCTTGCCTGGAGACGTAAAAGATCTCGTGTTGGGAGAGGATGATTTTTCTCATTAAAAATAAAATCCTAACTTTATTTTAACTTAAGGGTCCAATGTAACCTGATGACAAGAGGAGATTTTAAAGGAAAGAGTTAAAGGACAATGCCTGATACAATTTCTAATCTATATTAAAGTATATGGCAGAAAGTCAAATTAAATAGAGTAAACAATGAGTGGTGTATTATAGAGCTGGAAGAGACCTCAAGTCCTGCCCCCTGCCCAAGGCCGGACCAATCCCAACTAAATCAACCTAGCCAGGGCTTTGTCAAGCAGAGACTTAAACACCTCTAGGGATGGAGGAATCCCCAGGGAACCCATCCCAGTGCTTCACCACCCTCCTAGGGAAATAGTTTATCCTAATATCCGACCAAGACCTCCCCCACTGTAACTTGAGACCATTGCTCCTTGTTCTGCCATCCCTCACTACTGTGAACAGCCTCTCTCCATCCTCTTTGGAACCTCCCTTCAGGAAGTTGAAGGCTGCTATCAAATCCCCCCCCCCACGCTTCTCTTCTGCAGACTAAACAAACCCAAATGCCTTAGTCTCTCCTCATAAGTCATGTGCTCCAGCCCCCTAATCATTTTGGTTGCCCTCCGCTGGACTCTCAAATGCATCCACATCCTTTCTGTAGTGGGGGGCCCAGAACTGGACACACTATTTCAGATGTGGCCTCACCAGAGCCGAATAAAGGGGAATAATCACTTCCCTGGATCTGCTGGCAATGCTCCTCCTAATGCACCCTAGTATGCCATTAGGCTTCTTGGCTACAAGGGCGCCCTGGTGTCTCACGTCCAACTTCTCATTCACTGTCATCCCCAGGTCCTTTTCTGCTGAACTGCTTCTTAGCCATTCAATCCCCAGCCTGTACCAATACTTGGGATTCTTCCCTCCCAAGTGCAGGACTCTACACTTGTCCTTGTTGAACCTCATCAGTTTTCTTTTGGCCCAATCCTCTAGTCTGTCCAGGTCACTCTGGACCCTGTCCCTGCCCCCCAGCGTATCTACCTCTCCCCCTAGCTTAGTGTCATCCGCAAACTTGCTGAGGGTGCAATCCATCCCCTCATCCAGGTCATTAATAAAGATGTTGAACAAAACCAGTCCTAGAACAGATCCTTGGGGCACTCAGCTAGAAACCGATGGCCAACCTGACATCGAGCCGTTGATCACTACCCGCTGGGCCTGACAGTCTAGCCAGCTTTCTATCCACATAGTCCATTTATCCAATCCATACTCCCTTAACTTGCTGGCAAGAATATTGTGGGAGACCGTAGCAAAAGCTTTGCTAAAGTCAAGGTAGATCACATCCACTGACTTTCCCACGTCCACAGAGCCAGTTACCTCATCATAGAAGCTAATCAGATTGGTCAGGCAGGACTTGCCCTTCGTGAATCCATGTTGACTATTCCTGATCACTTTCCCTTCTTCCAAGTGCTTCAAAATGGATTCCTTGAGGATCCCCTCCATGATTTTTCTAGGGACTGAGGTAAGGCTGACCGGTCTGTAGTTCCCTGGATTGTCCTTCTTCCCTTTCTTAAAGATGGGCACTACATTTGCCTTTTTCCAGTCTTCCGGGATCTCTCCTGATCTCCACGAGTTTTCAACGATAATGGCCAAAGGTTCCACAATGACATTTGCCAACTCCCTCAGTACCCTCGGATGCATTAAATCCGGGCCCATGGATTTGTGTATGTTTAGCTTTTCTAAATAGTTCCTAACTTGTTCTTTCCCCATCAAGGGCTGTCCACCTCCTTCCCATGCTGCGTTGCCTAGTGCATTTTTCTGGGAGCTGATCTTGTCCGTGAAGACAGAGGCAAAGAAAGCATTGAGTACTTCAGCTTTTCTGTCACTAGGTTACCTCCCTCATCCAGTAAGGGCCCCACACCCTCTCTGATCACCCTCTTATTGCTAACATGCCTGTAGAAACCTTTCTTGTTACCCTTGACATCTCTTGCTAGCAGCAATTCCAATTGTGCTTTTGCCTTCCCGATAACTCCCCTACATTCCCGAGCAATATATTTATACTCTTCCCTAGTCATCAGTCCATGTTTCCACTTCTTGTAAGCTTCCTTTTTGTGTTTAAGCTCACCAAGGATGTCCCTGGTAAGCCAATCTGGTCGCATCAGAATGGTTTCTTCCTGTGCCTTTTAATAAGGCTTCTTTAAAATACTGCCAGCTCTCCTGGACAACTTTCCCTTCATGCTAACATCCCAGGGAATCTTACCCATCAGTTCTCTGAGGGAATCAAAGTTTGCTCTTCTGAAGTCCAGGGTGTGTAT